>NC_051326.1:59340006-59646700 GCF_015220235.1 Choloepus didactylus
GGGATGGGAGCTGGGGGTATCCCTGGGTGGGCTCCTGTTCCTGGGCCAGGGTTGGGGGTGGGGTGGGGGTCCTCAGTGCTAACAGCGGGGTGGGCGGGTGGGTGGAGCAGGGACATACACTTTGTTTGGAGGCAGGAGGGTGGCAGGAACGGCCTTTGATGACCCTATCTGGCAAGACCCCTTGGGGACTGTGCACACGACTTTTTGGCTCTCTTGCCATCTGGTATTAGGCCTGAAAATTGCATCCTCCACAGGTCTCATCCTGGCCAAGTGGACACACCTGCTGGAGGAGGAATGACAGGCTGGAGGTGACTGCAGGGCTTGTGCCTTCCGAACAGGAGCTCCCCAAGCTCAGAAATCGCTCAGAAGAAGGCAAGGAGGCGGGGGGCATGGGAGATGGTGGAGAAACCCATTTCTACCAGGTGCTCTCAGCCAGAGAGGTTGACTGGTCTGCCTTTGGCCAATTCTGCGGAAAGACCTAAGCGTGTGAAAGTCCTAGGCACAGGGATGGCGGCCACGGGCTGACATCCTCCTGGAGATATTCTGTGGACACATCAAGCCTTCACTGGGGAAGCCGGGTGGCTCGGAGGAGAGAGCCCCAACTTTGAATCCAGCCATGTCACTTGGCATGTTTCCCTCTGGGCCCAAAAGCCCAGTGGCAGGTCCTGGAGTTCAGGATCCAAGTTCAGAGCTACCCTCCCAATCGTAGGACAAGCGGACCCCCCTCCAGGACAGCTGCTGCCTTCTGCGGTGAACTTGAACCCTGGCCTCCCAGGCTGCAGCCGAGGGAGCCTCCACGTGGGAGGGCAGCTGGTTCTCGCCTCGGTCCTCACAACTCTTCTCGGCGTTCACCTCCCCTTTCTGCTGCTACCTTCTGTGCCCGGGTCCCGAGAGGCAGCTCCTGCCTCTAAACCTCCCAGCATAGCCCAACTAGGCCAGAACACATCGCCAGCTCTTGGCCAAAGGCTCTGGGATAATACAAGAGAAACAAATGCCAGGGAGACAAGATCCGGAGGGCTCTCACGCCGTGGGAGCTGCCTCCAGAGCAGCAGGGCTCAAAGAATGCATAGATGCTGCGGATTAACAAGTTCAGTGGCAGATACCTTTGCAAAACCCTGGGTGAAAAAGAGTTTCTGTTCTTGTAGCACTTAGAACCTCTGATGGGCCGGGGATGATTGTGACTCTCCAGCAACAGAAGAGTGGGAAGTGTTTCTCAAACTTATATGACCATAGAACCTTCTTTCCTTACAACAGCTTGTGGTGCTCTAGTTCTGTGGAACACACTTTGGCAAACCCCCCCACCCAGGCTGCAGGGCTCCCTGTCTGGCTCTTAGCCTTGCCCACTGAGGTTGGTCCTGTGAGGAGCCGCCTCGGCAGCTGGGAAGTGCCCAGAATTTGGACCCTGAACCCCAACTTCACCGGTTATGGGCGCTTCCCCTCCCCGACTTGTTTTCCTACCTGATGTTCTCTCGTATTGACAGCCTCTGTCTCCGGCGTGAGGCAGGATGGGCCCCTCGGCTGCTGACCCCTGAGCCCTCCTGCCCTGCTCTCCTCCTGGGCTCAGGCCCTCCTTTGTTTCCTTACATGGGGGCACCCCTGAGCTCCCCTCCTGACTCTGCTTCTGAGCAGGCTCAGTCGCCAGCCCCAGACCCCAGGGGGTTCCGGCTGAGGCTCTCTTCCTGGCAGACCAGCTTAAGGGTCAAGCCAGGGGTCTCCAGCGGTGAATTCACCCAGAACTCGTTATTCTGTCTGCCGGCCACGCCACCCATTCCCTGTCCTCCTCTGCCTGTCTGTGTCCACCGTCAGCCTCCAGGAAGTGCTCCGGGGACTCTCCTGCCCTCCGACCCCCACTGGGGCCGGCCAGAGTGAGGGACGCCCCGGCAGAGGAGCAGTGAGCGGGGAGAGGGGTTAGCACACTTCTCCCTGCCTCGGAGCTCCGGGGCTGGCAGAGGCTTCTCCGTCCCGATGGCGGCCTCCCCTCCAGCCTTCCCATTCTCTCTGGGCTCCAATAACACTGTTCCGGGCCCAGAGGCAGCAACAGCTGCCCACGGTGCTAGACGCCAGATACCCCAGCACCCCCCGATGCTCCATTAACCTGCCCACTCTGCAAATAGTCCTTGTGTTCATGCTTTTCAAAATGCAACTTCAGGACCCCTCTTCTTGCTCAGAAATCCGAGACCTCAGCCCAGGAGCTAGGAGAGAGGGCACAGCATGGAGAAAATCCTTCTAGCAAACCTTTACTGAGTGCTGCTCCAGGCCGGGGGACCCTGCTGACATGCGTGATTCATGGATGGAGCAGGGGTGCTCGTATCTTCCTCTTTGCAGCCCACCTTCAGGGCGATGGAAGTCACATGCTCCACATCAGCTGTTCTCCACAGGCAGCAGCAGAGCTTGGACCTCAGGGTGGCTCAGCCAAGCAGGCAGCAGTCACAAAGTTGCAAGAAATTGCAACAGCAAAACCCAAGATGTCAAATTGAGCCGAAAGAGTTCGCATTAATTAGCCCAGGGAAACGGCCACTGGTTTTGATGTCTCCAGACATTTATATCACGGCTGGTCCTCGACTGGAGCATGGAACCAAGAGACGTTTCACAAATTAAGATAAACGCTGCGCACCCTCAGCCCTTTTTGATGCTTAATGCAAAACATAAACACATTAGAGTTATTTCAGAACCCAGAGGAGTTGGAATAATTCAGTCCCACCATCATTTACTCCAAAATGCCTCATTTCATCTTATGAGTCATCTTTGAAAGGAAAGAAGAGAGAGAGCGATCTGGTGGCAAAGAACGTGGGATTGTAACCAAGTGAGCTGGAAAGGCTAAGGAAAGGAGGGTGCTAGCTCCCCCTGTGTGGACGGGGCTCACGGCCAGTTTCCAGGCTCAGAGCTGGGCAATGTACCCATGGGTGGGGTGTCAAGTGTGGTCTCGGAGGAAGTGTGACTCAGGTCACTGGGCTAAGCTGAGCAGACCTGAGTACAACTCCTGGTCAGCCCCTGGCCAGCTGGGGTCTTGGGGCAAGACCCTCGTCCTGCTGGGGCTCGGGTGCTCATCCATGAAATAAAAACGATTCCTACTTCATGGGTTGTCCTGATCTCGAATGGATGGTGCATGTGGATGGGGGGCTCTGGAGTCTGCAGAGCAGGGGTCTTGAACAATGTCCCAGAGAACTGCGTTCTCCTGGGAGCTCCTGGAGCAAACTGCACATCTTTGTCCTGGCTTCGTTGCCTTGTATTTTTTTGGTGCATGTGTCTATTTCCCCATCCACACTGTGGGCCCTTTGCGGGTGGGGCCGTGGCTTTGCCCTCGGCACTGAGCTCAATACTTGTTGCCTAAATAACCTCACTTCTGCTCTCCTCCTAGAGCAGGGTCCATAGGGGCTCCTGCTCAGGGTATGGGACCTTGAAGGACCCTGTCCTCCAGCCCCACTGATGCCATCACCCCCATGTCCTCATCTCCTCCCACCTCACTCACAGAAGCCACCTCCCGACTTTTCCCCCTGCCTCTCTGGGATGGTGGGAAAAACCCGGAGCTGGAGTCAGTCAAATTCTGGTTCTACCCCCGTGCTAGCTGTGTAACCTTGGGCCAGTTATTTAACCCCTTGGGCTTTTAACCATGAAATGGGGATAATGCCTCCCCTTCCAAATCTGCAGGGAGAATTAGAGCCGACGTCTGTGAGGCTCATGGCACACCCCAAATCCTCCAAAGGTGATGGCTGCATGATTACTGTTTTATTCTATAATCTGTTTTTAACCCTTCCGCTGCTGAAGGCTTGCTGAGTCCTACTGTGGGAAAGGCGCTTGTCAGCCCTGGTGGGGGCTGCGACATGAGTGAGAAACCAGGGGCTGGGGTGGCAGGTGTGGACTGAAATAGCTGTGACACAAGGGACCGTGTGATGGGCAGAGCGGAGGAAGAGATTCTCTGGGAGGGTGGAGCAAGACTTCACGGAGGAGGGAGTGATCAGGTGGTCCTGGAAGGAGGAGTGGGGTTTGCCAGCCAGAGTTGGGAATGGAAGGTAGGAAGAAGGAGAGTGGGAGCTCTGGGGGTGGGGGGACAGTGCAGGATGAGCCCTGGGGAATGCTGAGTCCCTGGCTGTGGGGGAGCCTTGGGCACAGGTAAGGGTGGCAGAGGCGTGTGTTGGGGGAGAGAACCTGACCCAGTTGGGCAGTGAAGGGGAGCAGAGGCGAGTTCCGTAAGACATGAAGAATGTGTTACCGTCAGCTGGGTGGGAGGGGTGGGAGAGGAGAGAATTCCAAGTGGAGGGGCCTGTATTTGCCCCGAGGCCAAGGATGGGAAATGAGGAAGAGGCCAGGACTTGGGGAAACCTGTATGGTGGACACATTAGTCACCCCCAGTGACCATCCACCTGGTCCCTGCTTTTGTCAGGCAACAGTGCACTCAGGTCCAGGGAAGGGATTGCGATGGGTCCCAGTTGGCCACAGCAACCGGTGCTCCTGCACCAGGGATTGATTTAGAGATTAGTATGTGACCTGGCCCATAAGATATCTGGGAAAGGATTTTCCTGCTTGATTAAAAACAAAGAATCATGTGAGGGAAAATCCTTTTGTTCCAAACCTCCCTTCCAGTTTTAGACACAAACATGCTAGAAAATGATGCTTGGAGCTGCCGCAGCCATCTTGCAACCAGGAGGACAAAGCAAAGAGAATTTTAGAGAGGACACCTCAGTGACCTGATGTTGCTGGGTGACTGAATGAGCCCTGGGACTGCATATCTGTTACGTGCTCTCATTAAATGGCTTTATTTAAGCCATTAGTTAAATATGCTGCTTTTTGCAGACAATTATATACCTAATTGATGCATTGTGTTAAAGAGATTGACTTTATCGTAAGATCAGTGGGAAGCTGTTAAATAGTTTCAATGCTCGGAGAGGGCAGTGTCATGATTATATTTGTGCTAGCTCAATATCACCCTGGAAATAAATCAGTATAATCTACCATATTAACAGACTAAAGAAGAAAACCATATGATCATCTCAACAGATGCAAAAGAAGCATCTGACAAAATTCAACAACCATTCACGATAAATATTCTCAGCAATTAGGAATAGAAGGGAACTTCCATTATGTGATAAAGGGCATCTATAAAACCCAAAGCTAACATCATATTTAATGGTAAAAGACTGAGTGTTTTTCTCAAATAGGAGGAACAAGACAAAGATGTTTGCTTTCATCACTTCTATTCAATATTGAACTGGAGGTCCTAAACAGTGCAATAAGTCAAGAAAAATAAATATAAAACTGTTTCTATTTACAGGCAACATAATTGTTCATGTATAAAATCCCAAGGAATCTATATAAAAAGGCTAATAGAACCAATAAGTGAGTTTAGCAAGATTGCAGGATAGAAGGTTGATATTTAAAAATAAATTGTATTCTGTTCCATATCTTGATTGTGGTAGTGGTTACACTAATCTATACATGAATCCGTACATGTGATAAAATGACATAGAACTATACACATGTGTTGTACTAACACCAGTTTCCTGGGTTTTCTGTTTTCTTTTTTCTTTTTTTGCAGAACAGAACAACATGATGTCTTCAAGTTTCATCTATGTTGTTACAAGTACCAGAACTTCATTGCTTTTAATGGTTGAATAGTATTTCATTTATCAATTCATCAGTTGATGGACACTTGGGTTGCTTCCATCTCTTGACAATTGTGAATGATGCCACTATGAACATTGGTGTGCAAATATCTGTTCAAATCCCTATTTTCAATTCTTTCAGGTATGTACCTGGAGATGGGATTGCCAGGTCATATGTTAATTCTATATTTAACTTTCTGAGGAACCACCAAACTGTCTTCCACAGAAGCTCCATTTCACATTCCCACTAACAATGAAGGAGTGTTCCCAGCTCTCCACATCCCCTCCAACACTTACAATGTTCTCTTTTTTAAACTAGTAGCCATTCTGGTGCATGTGAAATGGTGTCTCATTTTGGTTTTGCTTTGCATTTCCCTGATGGTTAATGATGTTGAATATTTTTTCATGTGCTTTTTGGTCATCATTTGTACAATCTCTTTGGAGAAATGTCTATTCAAGTCTTTTGCCCATTTTTAAATTGGGTTGTTTGGCTTTTTGCTTTTGAGTCAAAAGATTTCTTTGTATATTCTGGATTTTAAATCTTTAATGGATACATGGTTCAAAATATTTTCTCCCATTGTGAAGGTTGTCATTTCAACTTCATGAAAAAGTCCTTTGAGGTACAAAATTTTAAAATTTTGATGAGATCCCATTTACCTTTTTTTTTTTTCCTTTGTTTCTTGTATTTTGGGTGTAATGTCTAAGAAACCATTGCCTAACACAATGTCCTGAAGATTTGTCCCCATGTTTTCTTTGAGACGTTGTATGGTTCTGGCTCTTATATTTAGGTCTTTGGTCCATTTTGAGTTGATTTTTGTATATGGTGTGAGGTAGGGGTCCACCCTCAATCTTCTGCAAATGGAGATCCAGTTTTCATAGCACCAGTTGTTGAAGAGACTATTCTTTCCCAATTGAGTGGTCTTTGCCCCTCATCAAAAATCAGTTGGCCATAAATGTGAGGGTTAAGTTCCAAGCACTCAAATGGATTCCATTGGTCTATACGTTTGTCCTTGTGCCAGAACCATGCTGCTTTGATTACTGTGACTTTGTAATAAGTTTTAAGACCAGGACATGTGAGTCTTCCAATTTCATTCTTCTTTTTCAAGATGTCTTTGGCTGTTCAGGGCCCCTTACCTTTCCATATAGATTTGATGATTGTTTTTCCATTTCTGCAAAGAAGGCTATTGGAATTTTGATTGGGATTGCATTTATCTATAAATTGATTTGGGTAGACTTGACATCTGAACAATATTTAGTCTTCCCAGTCCTTGAATGCAGAATATCCCTTCATTTGTTTATGTGTTTTGATTTATTTTAGCAATATTTTGTAGTTTTCTGTATACAAGTTCTTTATATCCTTGGTTGGATTTATTCTAGATATTTGATTATTTTAGTTCCTATTATAAATGGATTTTTGTGTGTTTATCTTGTAAACTGCCACTTTGCTGAATTTGTTTATTAGCTCTAAGATTTTTATTGTGGATTTTCCAGGATTTTCTGTATGCAGGATCATGTCATCTGCAAACAGGGAAGTTTTACTTCTTCCTTTCCAATTTGGATGCCTTTAATTTCTTTTTCTTGCCTAATTGCTCTGGCAAGCACTTCCAATACAATGTTGAATAACAGTGGTGACAGTGGGCATACTTGTCTTGTTACTGATGTTAGAGGAAAAATTTCAGTCTTTCATGATTAAGTATGGGTTTTTCATATATGCCTGTTCCAGTTTGCAAATGTTGACTTTTTATTTTTTTCTTTTAAGGCTACCAAAATTTATTCTCTCACAGTTCAGGAGAACAGAAGTCTGAAATTGGCTTGCTGCCCTCATAAGGCCCTTGTGGAGAATGTTTCCTTCTCCTGGCTCCCGGCTATCCTTTGTGTTCTCTGGCTTATGGACATATTACTCCAATCCCTGCCTCATGTTCACACAGACTTCTTTTCTGTATGTCTCTGTTCTTCTTATAAGGACAGGTGTCATATTGAATTTAAAGTCCTCCTTTATCCAGGGTGAGCTCATCTCGAGATGCTTCACTATTGACATCCACTAAGACCCTGTTTCTAAATAAGGCCTCATTCTGAGGTTCCAGATGGACATGAGTTTTTCTTTCTTTTCTTTTTTTTTAATCCATTTTTATTGAGATATGTTCACATACCATGCAGTCATACAAAATAAAGCATACATTCAATTGTTTACAGTACCATTATATAGTTGTGCATTCATCACCAAAATTAATTTTTGACATTTTCATTACCACACACACAAAAATAATAAGAATAAAAATTAAAGTGAAAAAGAACAATTAAAGCAAAAAAGAACACTGGGTGCCTTCCCCCCCCCCTTTTCCCCCCCATTTTTCTACTCATCCATCCATAAACTGGACAAAGGGGAGTGTGGTCCATATGGCTTTCCCAATCACATTGCCAGCCCTCATAAGCTACATTTTTATACAATCATCTACAAGATTCATGGATTCCAGTTTGTAGTTTGATAGTTTCAGGTATTTACTGCTAGCTATTCCAATTCATTAGAACCTAAAAATGGTTGTCTATATTGTGCATAAGAGTGCCCACCAGAGTGACCTCTCGGCTCCTTTTGGAATCTCTCTGCCACTGAAGCTTATTTCATTTCCTTTCACATCCCGCTTTTGGTCAAGAAGATGTTCTCCATCCCATGATGCTGGGTCCAGATTCCTCCCCAGGAGTCATATTCCATGTTGCCAGAGAGATTTACTCCTCTGGGTGTCAGAGCCCATGTAAGGGGGAGGGCAGTGATTTCACCTGCCAAGTTGGCTTAGCTAGAGAGAGAGGGCCACATCTGAGCAACAAAGAGGCATTCGGGAGGAGGCTCTTAGGCACAATTATAAGCAGGCCTAGCCTCTCCTTTGCAGCAACAGTCTTCCCAAGGGCAAGTCCTGTGGTAGAGGGCTCAGCCCATCAAACCACCAATACCTTATGTCTGTGAGCACATCAGCAACCATCGAGGTGAGGAAGCCCAACACCTCTGCATTCTCCACCAGCTCCTGAAGGGGGCTCTGCATATTTTTTCATTTTTTTTTAAATTAACTATATCAAAAAATTTTTTAAACAAAAGATATACAATAAAAAACATTTCAAACAAACCATAACAAGGGAGTAAGAAAAAGACAACTAACCTAAAATAACTACTTTACTTCCAACATGTTCCTACTCTACCCTAAGAAAATAACCTAACAGAGCAGCATTTCTGTGAACTTGTTCCTACTATACCCATCAGAAATTAACAAACCATAATCATTCCTGGGCATTCCCAGAACATTAAATTTACCCACAATAGCTTATATGTTCTTATTGGGTTATTGTTCCCCCTTCCTTAATTGCTCTCTATTGCTAGTTCCCCTACATTCTACATTATAAACCATTTGTTTTAGGAGTGTGTTGTTAACCTCCATGTGTTTGTGAATTTTCTAAGTCTCTGATGGTTATTGACTTCTAATTGTATTCTATTGTGGTCAGAGAATGTGCTTTGAATAATTTCTTTTTTTTTTTAATTTATTGAGCCTTGTTTTATGTCCCAGCATATGGTCTATTCTGGAGAAAGTTCCATGAGCACTAGAGAAGAATGTGTACCCTGGTGATTTGGGATGTAATGTTCTATATATGTCTGTTAAATCAAATTCATTTATCAGATTGTTTAGGTTTTCAATTTCCTTATTGGTCTTCTGTCTGGTTGATCTATCAATAGGAGAGAGTGATGTGTTGAAGTCTCCCACAATTATTGTGGAAACATCCGTTGCTTCCTTTAGTTTTGCCAGTGTTTGTCTCATGTATTTTGTGGCACTGTGATTGGGTGCATAAACATTTATGATTGTTATTTCTTTTTGTTGAATTGCCCCTTTTATTAGTGTGTAGTGGCCTTCTTTGTCTCTCACAACATCCTTGCATTTAAAGTCTATTTTATCTGAGATTGATATTGCTACTCCTGCTTTCTTTTGGCTGTAGCTTGCTTGAAATATTTTTTCCATCCTTTCACTTTCAATTTCTTCATGTCCCTGTGTCTTGGATGAGTCTCCTGCATGCACCATATTGATAGTTCATATTTTTTTATCCATTCTGCCAATCTGTATCTTTTAATTGGGGAGTTTAATCTGTTTACATTCAATGTTGTTACTGTGAAGGCATTTCTTGAATCAGCCATCCTATCCTTTGGTTTATGTTTGTCGGATATATTTTTCCCTCTCTCTCTTATTGTCCTTTAATGAACAAATATTGAATCTCTTTAGTACTGAAACTTTCTCCATATCTCTCTCTCCTTTATTTGTTTCTCTCAAATTCCCTCAAATTTGAAGGAGAGCTTTGCTGGATAAAGAATTCTTGGTTGGCAATTTTCTGTCTCAGAATTCTAAATATGTCATGCCACTGCCTTCTCGCCTCCATGGTGGCCGCTGAGTAGTCACTACTGTCCTTTGTATGTGGTGAATTGCTTTTCTCTTGCTGCTTTCAGAACTTGCTCCTTCTCTTCAGTATTTGACAGTTTGATCAGAATATGTCTCGGAGTAGGTTTATTTGGATTTATTCTATTTGGAGTTCACTGGGCATTTATGCTTTATGTATTTATATTGTGTAGAAGGTTTGGGAAGTTTTCCCCAACAATTTCTTTGAATACTCTTTCTAGACCTTTACCCTTCTCTTCCCCTTCTGGGACACCAATGAGTCTTATATTTGGATGTTTTATTTTGTCTATCATATCCCTGAGGTCCATTTCGATTTTTTAAATTTTTTCCCCATTCTTTCTTTTGTTCTTTCATTTTCCGTTCTGTGGTCCTTGAGGTCACTGATTCATTGTTCAGCTTCCTCTAGTCTTGTACTATGAGTATCCAGAATCTTTTTAATTTGGTCAACAGTTTCTTTTATTTCCATAAGATCATCTATTTTTTTATTTACTCTTGCAATTTCTTCTTTATGCTTTTCTAGGGTCTTCTTCATGTCCTTTATATCCTGTGCCATGCTCTCATTGTTTGTCTTTGGTTCTTTGATTAATTGCTCCAAGTACTGTGTCTTCTCTGATCTTTTGATTTGGGTGTTTGGGTTATCCATATCATCTGGTTTTTTCATATGCTTTAAAATTCTCTGTTGTTTTTGGCCTCTTGGCATTTGCTTTACTTGATAGGGTTCTTTTAGGATATGTAGGATTATTCAAAGATGAATCTCTAATTTGTCAGACCTACAGCTTGGTGCTGTACATTTTCTCTAACTATCCAACAGATGGCATCTGTGAGTCATCTAGTCCCCTCAAGTCCGTTCTCCCCAACTTTGTCTTAGTGGTGTGTGGGGGTCTGATTCTTGTGGGGTCCAATTGGTGCACCAAGTTGGGGTGTGTTGTTGGTGCTGTCACCCTGAATGTGGGGCCTGTGTCTGAGTGGTTAGGGAGGGAGGGCAGCTTCAATAATCAAACCTCCCAGGTGTTCCTGGAGATTTAAGGCTGTTGCAAGAGTCTAAACTTTCATTTCAATCTTGCCACAGATTGTCTCTGTCGCTGACCTATAAGTCCTTGGTATTGGTGTATGGTCCCTGGGATTTTCGAGGGGGGCCCTCTTCCAAGCCGTGCCCCTCTAGGACCTCTGCTGAGAGAAGGTTGTGCTACATCACAAGTGTGCGCCATCCCTCAAGGGAATTTCTGGGATGCCAGGCCATGTAGGTGCATTCCCAGCCTGCTGTAAGGATGGCTGTATGGGGCGTGTTAATTTCCCCCTTTTTGAACAGCTCCGCCTTCCCAGCTCTGGGACAATTAGCTGTGGGTGCACAAAAGGCTATTGTCCATGCCTGATATTGTGGCATGTGCTGGAAACACTTCCTGTCACACTGGGTTTTTTGGCATGGCTCTGGGCTGTGGCACCTGTGCCGGGCAGGAGTGTTCCCAGCCCACCGGGAAGATGGCTACAAGAGGCTTGGTTATTTTCTCCTTTTGGCTCACCTCTGCCTTTCTCGCTCTAAGACAATTAGCAGCAGGTGTGTGAAAGGCTATCTTCCACTTCAGATATTGAGGCATTCACACAGCCCATTCCTCCCGTGCTTCACTGTACAGTTCTTGCTGCCGTATCTGCAGCCACTTTTGGATGTTATAAAAAACCTCTAAATGCCAACCCATGGTTTCCCCACACTACAGCATGGCTGCTGGATATTCAGTAGGCTTACTTACTCATTTCAGAACGCAGACTCCCGGTTTCACCAAGTGCATGGTCCCTGTGGATTTAGCAGACCTTCTCCAGCTGGTGCATCACTGGAACTGGTGTTCTGGGTCACTTTCTGGCTTTTATCTAGTATTTTTCACAGATGTGTTTTTTTGCCCTGTCTCTCTGAGCCACTATCTTAGGTTCTCCTAATGCTGCCTTTTTGCAAGATACCAGAAATGGATTGGCTTTTTAAAGGGAGTTTATTTGGTTACAAAGTTATAGTCTTAAGGCCATAAAGTGTCCGAGGTAAGGCATCAACAAAAGGGTACCTTCACTGAAGAAAGGCTCTTGGCATCCAGGAAAACTCTGTTAGCTGGGAAGGCACATGGCTGCCATCTGCTCGCTCCCAGGTTGCATTTCAAAATGGCATTCTCCAAAGTGTCAGCTTTCAATGGCTGTCTTCAAAATGTCTCTGTAAGCTGCAGCTAACATCAGGGATCCCCGACTCCAAGCATGTCTAAACATCAGTGGCAGCAAGCTCATTCTGTCTGAGCTTATATAGTGCTCTACTAAACTAATCAGGGCCCATGCTGAATGGGTGGGGCCACACCTCCATGGAAATTATCTAATCAGAGTTATCATCTACAGTTGGGTGGGTCACATGTCCATGGAAACGACTTAATCAAATGATTCCAACTCAATCAACACTAATACATCTGCCCCAACAAGATTGCATCAAAGAACATGGCTTTTTCTGGGTAACATACATACAAACTGGTGCAATGCCCTTTATGAAGTTGGGGAAATTTCCTTCTACTTCCAGTTTTCTATGTGTGTTTATCTAGAAAGGGTGTTGGATTTTTACAAGGGTCTTTCTGCATCAGTTGAGATGATTATGTGTTTGTTTGTTTTTTAATCCATCATTCTGTTAACATGGTTTATTACATTAATTGACTTTCTTATGTTCAACCACCTTTGCATACTTGGGAAAATCCCACTTGATCATGGTGCATAATTCTTTTAATGTGCTGTTGGATTTGGTTTGCTAGTATTATGTTGAGGGCTTTTGCATTTATATTCATAAGAGATACTGGTCTATCATTGTTCTGGTTTGCTAATGCTGCCATTATGCAAAACACCAGAAATGGATTGGCTTTTGTAAAGGGAATTTATTCGGGTAAAAATTTACAGTTCTAAGGCCATACAGGTGTCCAAACAACAAGAGGATACCTTCACTGAAGGATGGGTGATGGTGTCTGGAACATCTCTGTCAGCTGGGAAGGCATGTGGCTGGTGTTTGCTGGTCCTTTGCTCCTGGGTTGTGTTTCCAAATGGCTTTCTCCAAAATGTCTCTGGGCTTGTTTCTCTTAGCTTTTTCAGTTCCTGTGCATCTAAGTGTTGTGGTCTTCTCTTAGCTTCTCTGGAGCGAACTCTCGGCTAGCATCTCCAAGTGTCTCCAAGCATCTCACAGCAATAGCAAGCATCTGGGTCTCCTGACTTAGCATATCCTGGGATGTTTTCATCTCTCTGCTCTCTGTGTGAGCTCCCTTTAAAGGACTCCAGTAAATGAATCAAAATCTACTCTGAATGGGCAGGGTCAATTCTCCTTGGAAACATTCAATCAAGAGGTCACACCATAATCAGAAAGACTGGTAAATCTGCCTCCACAAGATTGCATTAAAGAATATGGCTTTTTGCAGGACATAGTATATCCAAAACTGGCACAGTCATTTTTTTTTTCTTGTGGTGTCTTTATCTGGCTTTTGTTTGAGGGTGATGTTGGCCTCACAGAATGAATTAGGGAGTGCTGCCACCTCTTCAGTTTTTTGGAAGAGTTTGAGTAAGATTGATGTTTATTTTTCTTGGAATGTTTGGTAAAATTCTGCTGTGAAGCCATGTGGTTCTGGGATTTTCTATGTTGGGAGGTTTTTGATTACTGATTCACTCTCTTTGCTTGTTGTTGGTGGTTTTTTGTTGTTGTTGTTTGTTTTATTTTATTTTGAAATAAATTCAAAGTTACAGAAACAGTTGCAAAAACAATACAAACCCCAAACACAGCATACCCTGGCCCCCTCCCCCAATACCCTGATCCAAACTTTAACATGCTGTCACACCGCCATTTCTTTCTTTCCCTCCCTCCCTCCCTCCCTATCATCCATCATCTATTGCTCTGTCTTCTGAAAATATGAGAGCAAGCTGCACACATCCTTGAACAAACACTATAATTCACATATACAATTCCCATGAACAAGAACATTCTTTTATGCAATCCCGTTAAGCGCAGCTAAGAAATTCAAGAAATTCAACATTGATACAAAGCTTACGTTCTGTATTTCCTTTTTTTTTCCTTGAATACTCTTTACCCTTTACCCTTCTCTTTACCCTTTACCCTTCTTTTCCCCATCTGGGACACCAATGAGTCTTAAATTTGGACATTTTATTTTATCTGTCATATCCCTGAGATTCATTTTGATTTTTTTGATTTTTTTCTCCATTCTTTCTTTGGTTCTTTCATTTTCTGTTCTGTGGTCTTCTAGGATGCTGAATTGTTGTTCAACTTCCTCCAATCTTATATTATGAGTATCCAGAGTCTTTTTAATTTGGCCTACAATTTCTCTTATTTCCATAAGAGCTTCTTTTTTTTATTTACTCTTGCAATGTCTTCTTTATGATCTTCTAGGGTCTTCTTTATGTCCTTTATATCCTGTGCCATGTTCTTCTTCATGTCCTTTATGTCCTGTGCCATGCTCTCATTCTTTGACTGTAGTCCTTTGATCAATTGTGCTAAGTACTGTGTCTCCTCTGATCGCTTGATTTGGGTGTTTGGGATTGGGTTCTCCATATCATCTGGTTTTAGCAAGTGCTTTAAGATTTTCTGTTGTTTTTGGCTCTTGGCATTTGCTTTGCTTGATAGCTGTGATCTTCCAGGACCTCTGCTGAGGGAAGGCTGTGCTACGTCACAAGTGCATGCCATCCCTCAAGGGAAGTCCCGGGCCGCCGGGCCATGCAGGGGCGCTCCCAACCTGATGCAAAAATGGCTGAATGGGGTGTCTCAACTCTTCCACCCCTTTTCACACAGCTCTGCCTTCTCAGCTCTGGGACAACTAGCTGTGGTTGCACCCAAGGCCACTGTCCATGGCCGATATTGCGGCATGCACGGGGTGCTGTGGGATACACTCCCCATCAGACTGGGATTCCTGGTGTGGCTCTGGGCTGTAGGTATGGCCCCAGGCAAGAGTGTCACCAGCATGCCAGGAAGCCAGCTGCAAGGGGTGCGGTTTCTTTCTCCTTTTGGCTCTCCCCTCTGTCCCTCTGGCCCCAGGACAAACAGCAGTGGGTGTGGGGAGGACTATCCTCCATGCCAAACACCAAGACATTGGCTACAGACCGCTCCCGCAGTGCTTCAGTGCGTGGTTCGCACTGCCATATCTGCAGCTGCTCCTGGGTTTTTTTGTTTTTTTTTTTAAAAAGAACTAGTCCGTCTTCAACACCAACCTACAGTTTCCCCACACCACAGCATGGCTGTGGGACTTTCAGCCAGCTTACTTACTTTCTTCAGAATGCAGACTCCCGGTTTCACCAAATGCATGGTCCCTGTAGATTTAGCAGAACTTGTCTGGCTGGTGCTACTCTGGAACTGATGTTCTGGGTCACTTTCTGGTTTTTGTCTAGTATTTTTCACGGAGGTGTTTTTTTGCCCTGTCTCACCTAGCCACCATCTTAGGTTCTCGTTATTGGTTTTTTGAGGTCTTCTGTTTCTTCTTGTCAGTGTAGTGTGTGTGTGTGTTTCTGGTAGTTTGTCCATTTCATCTATATTATCTAATTTGTTGGCATACAGCTGTTCATAGTATCCTCTTATAGTCCTTTTTGTTTCTATAGGGTCAGTAGTAATGTCCCTCGTTTCATTTCCTATTTTAGTCATTTGTGTCCTCTCTCTTTTTTTCTTCATCAGTCTAGCAAAAGGTTTGACAATATTATTGATCTTTTCAAAGAACCAACCTTTGGTTTTGTTGATTCTCTCTATTATTTTTATTCTTTATTTCATCCTAGTTTGGATATTGTATGCAAGATGCAATCATTGGGGGAAATTGGGTGAAATGTATACAGGAACTCTCTGTACTACCTTGGCAACTTCCCATCGGTTCACAATTATTTCAAAATAATTGTTTTAAATAATTGTATTTCCATATATTAACAATGAACAATTGAAAATTGAATGAAATACTATTTACAATAGCTCTCCCAAACATGAAATACTTAGGTGTAAATTAATAAAATATATGTAGAATTTATATGCTGAAAACTACAAAACATCAATGAAAAAATTAAAGAATAACTAAAATGGAAATTATGACTTGGAAAAACTCAATATTTTCCAATTCTCTCCAAAGTGATCTACAGCTTCAACACAATTCCAACCAACATCACTCTAGCCAGAGTGTGGAGAACAGATTAGAAGGGAGCCAGAGAGGAGTAAGGAGTCAGGTGAGGAGAAGCCCAGGTGAGAGCTGATGTAAGTGTCAACCAGAATGGCTGTGCTAGAGATGAGGAGAAAAGGATGGATTTGAGAGGCAGTGGAAAATAAAATGAATGGGATTTGGTGATGGGTTGGACCCGCAGCGTGAAGGAGATGGAGACATCCAGGATGATGCTTTGGTTTCTGCTTCCTCAGTTGGACAATCTTTCAGGAGAGGAGCAGATCAGAGGAAGCTATCAGCTTGGTCTCAGACAAGTCGATTGTGACAGGGTCAGACCTGGGTGCAGCCTGTAGCACTGACCAGCAGGTGGTGTGGATGGGGCCAGGCTCAGGAAGGGGTGAGACAGAAAGGCTGTGATCTCAGAGGCCCTGGGTGGGGTGGGGGTGGGGGGCTGCTCTCACATTGGAATGCAACACCTGGAGATTATTTTCTTTAAGTTTTAAGTTCTCTTCAATCTTTAAAATTCTCTCTTAAAATGAAAATATTCCTGGAAGGGGCCACCGCTTAAGACTTTTCCTCTTAAGTTATATGTATTAGTTAGGGTTCTCTAGGGAAACGGAACTGACAGCAGATATCTGTAAATATTATGAGGTTTTATAAAAGTGTCTCACACAACTGTGGGATGCACAAGTACCAATTCCGTAGGGCAGGCTGCAAGCTGACTACTCCAATGAAGGTTTTCAGTGAATTCCCCAGGAGAGGCTGGCTGGCTAAAGCAGAGATGAAAATTCTTTACTGACTGCTGAAGTCATCACTTTTCCTTTTAAAGCCTTTGACTGATTGGATTAAACATCTCATTGCTGAAGACACTCTCTTTAGTTGATTGTAGATGCAATCCGCCATAGATGTAGTCAACTTATTGAGGATTTCAGTCTATGAAATATCCTTGCAGTAGCAGTTAGGCCAATGCTTGCTTGATTGCTTGAACTAGACAACTGGGCACAATTACCTGGCCGAGTACACACGAGAACCTCACCACCCCACTGTATTACACTGGACAAGTCCCTGCGGCTCTCTGGACCTACGTGCTCATCTGAGGCATAATAAATATATAGGGCTCCCAGACCTGAGGGACGACAAAGCAGCTGGTGGGAGAAAAGGCAGCTGGTGTGTGGGGGTGGGGGTGGGGCTGTGTTGGGGCAGGCCACAGGCCCCTGCTGACTGTAAGCTGTGCACTGGCCCTCAATGGGGTCTCCTGAGCAGATCCCTCTTCTTCCTCACAGTCCAGATGGGGGTGGGGAGGACAGATGTCAGTCAAGTAACAGACACTGACCACACGGGGTGGAGGGTCCAGGCGAGAGTGAGGCTGGGCTGCTGCAGACAGATGCCAAACCAGATCCAGAAGGCCAGAGTGGAACTGAGGGCCGAGGCCTGGGGCAGGGGCCAGAAGATGCCTGGAGCAAGGCAGAGAGTGGGCCAGGGGCTGGGGTCCTGGTCAGAATCCAAGGCCTGGGTCCCCCAAAGATCACAGGATGACAGGATGTAGGCCCGGCATGGTGATGGCCTCCAGGGGAGCATGCCCCCCCACCCCCAACCATATTCCCCAGCATCAACATCCCACCTTCCCTATCACTCTCTTAAGCACTGACATCCGTGCTTGGCTGCTTGAGATGAGGCCCTGGTATCCAAGGAAACCAGCTCAGCTTGCTCCAGAAATAGAGAAGTTGGGGAGTGTGGTTGTCCATGCTGAAGAGGAGGTCTGCTGACCACCCTGGCCTTGCTCCAGGTCATCTGCACCATGCCCCTGAGGCTGTGTCTCTCCTCCAGTTCTCTGAGGCCTTGCACAATTCACCCGGCCTCTGGTCTTGTGCTCTTCTACTTTCAAATGGGAATACCGGTCCCTTCTTCTGAGGGCTTTCTCAGGACGCTGTAACGCATCATCATTGCCCTTGCAGGGCTAAGTCCCCCAATGCTATTTCCAGCTCCCCAGCTGCATCACTCATCCCTTCTTGAGATCCTCACAGCACAGCAAGGGTTGCTGAGCTGTGTCCAGACTTTCCCACAGCCCAGGGTTATGGAAGGAAGTAGAATCAGAGAAAGACTTCCGGCTAAGCTGGTGGCAGAAGTGGCCCCTCCCAAAGGTCTCCCGGGGGCCTATCGCCCTGTCTGGCCCCAGAGAAGCCTCCTCTGGAGGAGGGCCCCACTCTCCCCACTCTCTCCTGGCTGCTGTCAGCACATCTACACTGTCGTGGATGCAACTCCAATCCCCTCACCCTCCCAAGGAGGAGGAAGTCCTCGTCCCTCCCCAGCCCCCTTTCCCCATGTTTGTCCCAGTGGGAGCTCACGAGAAGGAAACCCCACCCACAGGGGAACGGCCGACCTTGTGTCTTCAACAGGACAATCTTGTCAGAATGCTCTCGGACTCTAGGATCAGGGGATCCCCAACTTCTTGTCCTCTCCACAGCAACTAATATCTTGTTCACAGTCAGTTCTTTTTCAAAGTCTGCAGTTACTTCTGCGTTGTGATCCAGAAAGAAGCCTGAGCTGGGCCCCTTAGCTTAGCTCTCGAGTTGTCGGGTCTTTGGAGCTGGGCAGTCAGCACCCCCCACCCCCCAACCCACTCCCCCTTTAAGACAAGACAGCCCAGAGCCTGGGAGAAGCTGGCCACAAAGTCACGTCTCCATACTTTCTCTGAACCATTTTCTGAAGCTGCAATCTCCCTCCCCCATATCCCACCCTCCAAAGCAATCCAGATTTTCTCCCTTACTTTTTCCTAAAACTTTCCTTTGGCTCTTGCAGCCAATGCTGGAGAAGGAACTGGGTGACTTTTCAGGGCGGCAGCTTGGCCAAATAGGCCGGGGAGGGAGATGCAATTGTCTCGGCGCTGGCAGGTGTGTCATCCCTTCCCTGACCACAGGAAATATCACCCATCCATCAGGAAGGGCCACGCGCCCACTCACATCTGGTTTAGAGGGCAATAAAGCACCAGAAAGCAGGCTGGCTCTGGTTCATTCAACACACATTTATTTATTATAGAATCCCAGGGAGGTGGGGGGTGTAGAGGAGAGCATGGGCGCTGCACCAGCCCACCTGCCTTCATTTCCTGACTGCCACCCCCTGGCTGTGTGACCTTGATCAGGTTGCATAACCTCTCCATGCCTTGGTTTCCCCAGCTGTATAATGGGCAATAATAATGCTATCGACTCGCAGATTTTTTGTGTGAAGATTGAATGAATTATGACATATAAGCACTTAGAACAAGGCCTGACACTGTTAAGGCTTTGATAATTGCTAGTTATTATTAATATTACTGACCACCCATTCTGGGCTGGCTCGTGCTGGACACCAGGACATGGATTTGAATAAGGTGACATCCCTGTGGTCGTGGAACCTGCAATCAGATGAGGGAAGCTGGGAAGCACACATGCCAGCAAGACATGACATGTCAGCTACCCCAACCACAACAGTAGAAGGGGGTGGGGTGGGGCTCAGCCTCATTATTCACCCAGACTCTTAACTGCAAGGAGCAGTATATTACTCTGACAGATTTCAGCAGAAAAGGGATTTATTAAAAAGGGTAATGAGAAAATCACGGAATTTCTGGGAAGGCAGGAGACCCAGGGCCAGGGTCCCACATTCATGGCACAGAAGTGGTCTCATGAAGACACACAGCTGTCACCACCAGGGAGAGATCCCCCAGACCCCCCGGCCAGATCCGGATGCTGGGGCTGGGGCTGTCGTCGGCGCTGCCCCCGGACCCTGCACATAGCTGCCTCTGCCGTCTCCAGAATGGACTCTGCCCATCTCTGCTTCTTTGCATCACTAGCTTCCCCCCAAAGTCTGGGGCGGGGTGTCATGTTGGTGGAGCCCAGTGCTTTCTGCAAGAGGGGCCAAGAGAGGGAGTGCCTGGCATGTTTAGTGTCTGGGGTTGGGAGGCCCCCTGTAGCCCACTGTTCTCCAGCCCCTTTCCCTGTATGTTCACGATGGCCCAGTGCTACCAGCTGACTTGCAATAAGTGCAAGTAACACCTCGGAGCCTGGGCCTGCAATCTAGCAGCTCCTCAGTACAGTGCTGCAGGTTGGACATCAGGTTGGTGGAGCAGAAGTGAATGCAACAAACGATAATTATAATACCAATAATAATTGCAACTCCATATTGAGTATTTACTGCATTCCAGGCGTGGTGATAAACGTGCTACAGATGTCGTCTCATTCAGTCCTAACAACCTGGTGTGGTAGGTACTACTGTTATACTCGTGGTGTAGATAGATAAGGGAATGGAGTCACAGAGAGGTTAATCAACTTAGCCAGGGTCACACAGCCGGTAGGCGGCTGAGCCAGGATTTGAATCCAGGTAGTCTGGTTCCAGAGCCTTTTCCTCTGGTTTCTTAGAACTGAAGGGAGAAGAGGACTCGTCCAGCCCCTCCCACCCCACCTCCCTGTGAGGAGCTACCCCGGGTGCAGGCTTTGGAGGGCCCATCAAACCCGGGGTCCAGCTTGACCCTGGTCCAGGGAATGGGGCATGTGGCCCAAGTTGGGCCAAATAGGCTCTTTCTCCAGGGAATGTGAATCTCAGATGACACAAAGACAAAATGGTTGCCGCCCCCCCATCACAGATGTGTCCTAAGAGACTGTCAGCTTCTGCTCTCTCCTGTTCTATTGGAGGCTATTCAGCTTCTCCTATGATTCTCTGAGTATCTCTTAGTTTTCCCATGCATTCTTCTTTTCCTCCATAAATTAGTCAGAGCGAGTTTCTGTTGCTTGCATCCCAAAAGCGCTAAGTGTTGTGAAGACAAGCAGAAGACAGGCTTCTTTCACCTGGGACTTGGCCTCTTCCTCTGGCAGCAGAGCCCAACCTCCAGGGTGAGACTGCCCAGTCCCAGGAGAGGGGACCCTGCCCAGCTTGTGAGATCAGAGACGGCTTCCCAGAGGAGGTGGTGCCAGGGGTTGAGTCTTAAAGCATAAATAGGCATCAGCCAGGTGCAGAAAACAGGGAAGGAAGTTCCTGGTAATGGGAAAAGGATGAGAAAATGAGAGAGGAGTGAAATGGCCTGGTGTGCAGGCAGCTGTCACCCTGCAGGGCTAATGAGCTGAGGCTCCGGCTGCACACACCCTAGAGACAGTCAGGACTTCTGCAAACAGTTGCTGGCTTTCTCATTCCCAGCTTGCTCGATACCATTTCCATCCTGGTCTGGCTGCAGGGATGGAGGGTTTCATCCCCTGCTTTCAGAGGTGCCGCCAGCCTTGGGAGCAGCTGAGGAGATTAGAGGCAGGAAGCTAATGGATTGGTGCCCTGTTGAATCTGCCTGGCTTTTGTGAACAGGGATGCACTAATTCATTTGTCTAATTAGCCATGGCTGCATTTGTTTTGAGTTGCCCTATGCACATACGCAGTCTCTGGCTGGCAGTCAAACCTCGGGCTCCTGTCTCTTGCTCCCAGGTGGGGGGTGCTGGAAACCGAGGCCACAGACCCCTCTTGTTGCAGACCCCCATGTGTAGGCACTGCTGGGACCAACCAGGTGCCCATCCTAGGTGGCCCTAATGTGCGGTTCTGAGATCTGCTGCTCTAAGCTAGACGAAGCGGAGCCTAAACAAAGTTGGATCTAGTGGTTAGAAGAAACCCCGTGTGGTCTGCTTATAGTTGGGTGAACTTTCTTATTCAAACCCCCTCTCCCTGGGGCTCTTTTTCCTCCCTCCCTCTTCTGGATCTGCCTCCTTCTTTCTGGGGTTCTGCCACTGCATTGGCCTGCGGGGTCAGCAAGTTCAGACTGGTAGCCGGGGGCCAGGGACCAAGACGGGAGGGGAAAGAAGCGAGGAGGAGAGAGGATGGAGCAGGAGACAGAGTGCGAAGGGACGGATCAGTATTGACGACTGTCAAACAGTCTAAATGAGGTAGGGAGCAAAAAATGCAAAAGGTTTTATGAAATCTCCAATCTCTGTCCCCAGTACATTCTGTTGAATCTTCCTTTTCCAGATCTTAACGGTATCTTGGGCAGAATCCAGAACTTTTTCACCACTTTTGGATACCAGAAGTCCACCTTACTCAGGTAGAGTTTAAAATGTTAATCTTGCATTGCATTTAATGATAATTTTCTCCCCTCCCTCCAGTGCACAAAGAAGTAGGCCTGAGGGACTCAAATGGGAGGGGAGGGGTCTGTTCTTTTACTTTTCTGGTTATAAGTCCTCTGGGAATGAGGCAGGAAGAGAGATAAAGAAAGGGAGATGTTTGCCTTCCAGTTTTAGGAATATGGCAGTTGGGACATCTGATGATGGCTTAATGCACAGATCCTGGATTTAAAAGCAAACAACACACAGTTTGGGAGTGTCTTATAAAGTTAGACATATACTTCTAACCTACAACCAAGAAATTCTCCTAGATATTTATCCACGAGAAATGTAAACATATGTGCACAAAAAGACTTGTATATGATTGTTCATAACAGATTTATTCATGATAACTAAAACCTAAATGCCCATTAATATGAGAAAGAATAAACTACTCAGCAATAAAAGATATATCCTAAGATGTTAGCTAGAATGTAGCATAGAGACAAATACATGAAAAATATGAGAGGTACAAAGACATGGAGGATAGAGCGAGAAGGTCTAGTAAATGCTTATTCAGAGTTCCAGAAGGAGATAACACAGGAAATGGGAGCAAAGCAATAATTAAAGACACCATCCCAGACTCAGGAACCCAAACAATTCTTAAGCATAATACATAAAAAGAAATCCACACTGAGATACATCATAGTCAAGCTGCAGAACACCAAAGACAAAGAGATTTTAAGAGCACTTGGGATAACAAGACAGATTACCCTCAAAGAGCAGCAAATAGTTTGACCACTGACTTCTCAACGGCAATAATAGAACAGTGCTGAAAGGAAATCAATGTCAACCTAGAATCCACTACCCAGACAAAATGTTCTCCAAGGATGAGGCAAAGCTAAAGGCATTTTCAGAGAAACAGAAACTGGGAGTAAGTATTACAAAGAGACCCTCGCTAAAAGGGCTCCACAAAATGTACTTCAGGAAGAAGGGAAAAGGTTTCTGAAGGAAGGTCTGAGATGCAAGAAGAGAGCTGTCTCAAAGGCAGCTCGTACTTGATGTGTCCAAAACTGAATTCATAATCTAGCCTCCCAAGCCTGGTTTTCTGCCTCAGTGAATGATGAATCTACTCACACAGGACAGAAGCCTGGACATTATCTTCTCCCTCATCTCTCCCATATCCAATTATTTCAGTTTGCTAAAGCTGCCAAAATGCAATATACCAGAAATGGTTTCTCTTTTACAATGGGTATTTATTAACTTACAGGTTACAGTTCTGAGGCCACAAAAATGTCCAAATCAAGGTGCCAATAGGTGATGCTTTCTCCCTGAAGACTGGCTCCGGTGATCCTCAGCTCCTCTGTCACACGGCCAGGCACATGGTGACGTTTGCTGGTCTCTCTCTTCTCTCCCAGGTTTTATGGTTTCCAGCTTCTGGCTTCAGTGGCTCCCCTTTCTGTTTCTGTGGTTTCTCTCTGTTTTCTGTGACTTTCTCTCTCAGCTTCGCTGTGTGCTTCTCTGAATTTCATCTCGTATAAAGGACTCCAGTAAGAGGATTAGGAGCCATCTGGGACATTTCTTACCTGACATAACCTAATCAAAAGGCCCCACCCACAATAGGTCTACACCCACAGGAGTAGACTAGCTTTAAGAACATGATCTTTTCTGGGGTACATAGAGCTTCAAACTATCACACCAATCTCCCCCAAGTCCTGTTACTCTTGCCTCCTAAGTATCTCTCAAACACACCCACTTCTCTCCATCTCCACAGCCACAGAGCTGCTGCCATGTTTTGCCTAACTGACCACAACCAGCCTATCAGCACCCAGCGTGCCCTCTAATCTGTTCTCCACATCGCAGCCTGAGCGATCTTTTTGAAACACAGATCTGATCATGTTTCCTCACAGTTTAAAACACGGGACTGTCATCCCATTATTCTGGGAATGAAAAACAAAAATCTTTAATAGGTTCAAGAAGGTCTGCCAAGCCCAGTCCCTCCCATCTTACAAGACTCACCTCCATGCATTCCCTTCAACCCCAGCCACTCTGGACTCTGGATTCCTTATATGGGTCATCTTGTTTGCCCACATAGGCTCTCGTCTGTGCTGCTTCCACTACATGGAAGGGCCTTCCCTTCCATCTTTGCCTGGTTACCAATACTCATCTTTCAGGTATCAGTTCAACTGGTACTTCCTCCAGGAAGTCCTCCTTGACTCCCCCCACTCGGTCA
Source organism: Choloepus didactylus (assembly GCF_015220235.1). Lineage (NCBI taxonomy): Eukaryota > Metazoa > Chordata > Mammalia > Pilosa > Megalonychidae > Choloepus > Choloepus didactylus. The sequence continues at coordinate 59,364,448 of NC_051326.1, forward strand.
CATCCCACATTAAATGCCCTCATAGGACCATGGGATGCTCTTCTGTGGCATTAATGACAGTGGCAATTGCACATTTATTTGTGCAATTAATTACAGTCTGTCTCCCCCATTGGACTTTTAAGTTCCAATAAGTAAAAGCCTCAGTCTCTTTTGCCCACCAATATACCACCAGGACTGGAAACATGGTAAGCATTCACCAAATAATTGTTGAATTTATCAATTAGTGAATGCCTTCCATCCTGGAATTTCTCTCACTCAATTTCTAGAATACACAGCTTATACAGCTTGCACTGCACCAGAATACACAGCTTAAAAAGATTAGCTTCTTTTTTTCTTTTAATCCATGAGAATATTGGTTCTTGTATAAACGAATTGAGACTAGTGCTAAAGGAAATAATTAGAGAAAGAAGGACTTGGGAATTGGGGAAGGAAAGGGGAACAAAACTTAGCTGCAGAGCTAGAATGGCTTCTTTTTATAGTAAAGCTTGGGGGTGGTGGGTCATGGAGGAAACCAAGGGAGAAGGAGTGGGTGGCTGGCAGGTGTTTGGCATGAGGTTATGCAGAACAAAGCTGAGACCACCCAGCCCTGGCCCAGGAGGGGCTCGGAGAGAGAGCCACTCAGCTCTGCCAAGCAGGTTAAATAAAGATCAATGAGCGCCTCTCCCGTCTTGAAAATGTGCGTTACTCCATGTCACTGGGATTATGGTGAGGCCCAAGAGGCACAAATGAACCATTCTGAATCATAAAATCATTAAGGCATTCAACATTTGCATCAACCAGCAGACACAAGAAAATATGCCTCCTATATGCGTGTTATTTGCAACAAAGCCTAACTCTTTCATAAGTATCTCTTGGGCAGAGGGATTCTGAAATGGAAAGTAATTGCACAGCACTCTTCTTTGTTAATTTAAGCTGTATAAAGGGTTATTGATCCATTCTTTGGTTCATGGGCTGCTTCAGTGTTTAATTTTGTTGAACAAAAATATTTTTATAGAGATTTTCACAGATTTGCTTGCAGCTGCAGACCCATCTATCCAATTGCCTATTGGATATCTCGGCCTCCATGTCTCACAGGCCCCTCCAATGCAACTCATCCGCAGCCAACCTGATCCCCCTGCTGGTCCCCATCTTGCTCTCTGGTGTCACTTCTCACCCAGTGCCAGGCTGCTACTCCCTCACCCTCCACAGCCAACAGATGCCCAAGACTGAGCATATGAATTCCCTAAGATCTCCCCAACCTGTGGCCTCTTCTCCAACCACCCACTCTTGTCCGGTCTCCTCAACTCCAGTCCTGTCCCTTCCAACCCATCCCCCCACCCCGCACCCCCACTGCAGACAGAGCTGAGTTTCTAAAGTGCGAAGCTAACGACTCTCCAGCTCAAAACTCCCCCATGGCTCCCTATTGCTTCTAGTGTTGCTTTGTCTGCCGAACTTCCTCTTTTCTTCTGGGAATACACTTCTGGAATAGTCTTCTGGGAAACACTCTTCTTCTTTTGATAATTGGTCCTTGCCTCCATCTGACTGTAGCTGTTTTGTGGGTGTATTTTCAAAACTGCTTCCAAATCTCCTTCCTGTTCAGGGGATACCCATTGTGTGCCACTCATTGGGGGCAGACCTCACCCCCAGGGAGTCCCAAGGGGCTAAATAGACTCTGCCCACCCCTCACTGATAGATAATCCAGACTCAGTCTATTGGATTCTTCTGCCTGGGGCTTAGTATATTGAAGGAGAGATGCAAAGACTCAGGGTGCTTGGGAGATTATTTCCAGAACAGCGAAGGCAGCACAGAGTATCATTAATGGTTATGCTGACTTCAGGGCCAGTCTCCTTCCGTCAGGGACGAAATGCTTAGCTCTTCTGATCCTTTGCTCCTGCAGCCCACGCAGCCAGGGGCGCCCTTCCCCACCCTCATTTGACTGTCACGCAGCCCATTCCCCTTCTCTAGAGCTCCTAGGGGACCCCCGTCCCTTCCCACAGAGCCCTTGGCTTGCCCAACTGTCTGCATCACCCTGGAATTGTCTCTGCATGAGCCTTCCTCCCACACTAGACTCCCAGCTCCTTGGGGACAGGTCCCTGCCCTCTGGTACCCCACTCAGGTTTGGCAGGTGTTTGGGTGCTGGGTTGAACCACCTCGGCTCCATTCCCAAACGTTTTTCTTTTCTCCCCATTAGGTCTCAAGGACCTCAACGGTTTTCTCCCCAGAGGCCTGAGGAGGCCGCCCTGGGTGTGGGAAGGGGCCGTCACAAGGGCCAGGGGCCCTGTGAGTCTCCCCGAGCAGGGGCTAAGGCAAGGATGGTGGTAAATCCACTGGAGCCACTAAACTTCTCTTTAACTGATTTTAGTGAGAGAGCTGTCCAAGCACACAGTGAGGGACGGACACTCGGCTCCAAACGTAAATATATCCTCTCATTTAATCTGCCGTACCCACTCCCACACCCCTGATACTCAGAGGAGGAGAGCAGGGCTCAGGGAGGGCAAAGGAGGTGCCCCCAGGCAGTGAGTGTGTCACCATTTACGTCTGACACAAAGCCTGGGCTCTTCCCATGGACCCTGGCCCTCTCAGCCAGAAGGAAGGGAATAGAACTAGCCAGCTGGGGGTTCCAGGGGCAGTGTTTGCTCAGTGAGGAGCTGGGAGGGGTCTTTCCACTGCCTGTCCCATTTCAGGAGCTGTTGGTAGGAAGATGGGGAATGGGCTCTGCTTCCTGTCGCCACTGATTCCCCGGGCGCTGGGTGAGGGTCCCTAGGGCCAGTTGCCAGCCCAGAGCTTCCTCTGAGGAGGCAGCCTTTCCCAGGCCCTTCTCCCTGATGCTGTGGAAAATGACTCCTCTCAACAGGAAGTTGGGGCCTGGGGCCACCATGCTGGAGCGTCAGCACAGAAAGTGCCGTCTGGGGGGCTGGAGGCCCTGGGGAAGCCTGTGCCTGCTCCCTGGCACACTAGCCCACTGGTGGCTGGAACCGAGCTCTGCAGGCCGTGCCTGGGGCTGGGGCTGGGGCTGGGAGGGTGCCCCCGGTGGAGCCCCCAACACTCCCCCTGCCCTCCCACAGGGCCCCTACGGCCAGGTCAGGCCTGCCCTGAAGCCCCTGCCTGCTGTAGTGAAACAAGGGCAGGTCTCCATGGCGCCTGCATCTCAATTTCTGGGGCCTGGCAGCTGGGACAGCCGGTGGTTGAAGACTTGGCCCAGGGCTCAAGCTTTCTCTTGTTCTGAGTCCTTGAACACTGGGCTCAAGTGTGGTCTCCAACCAGATGCTTCTGCATCACCCAGGAAAATGCCAGAAGCCCAAATTCATGCACCCAACACCCCCCCCCCCAGTCCTACTGAATCAGAAACTTGGGGATGGACCCAGACATCTGTGCTTGCCAAGCCCTCCAGGGGCTTCTGATGCTCACCCAAGTTTATGAGCTCACAATGCCACCGCAGACATTTCCCAAAGAACTTGGGGAAATGAGCTCTCACTCCTCCTCCTCCTCCCCCAGGGAGTGCTCTTACATCTTTCTGAGTATTAATCAGGCACAGGTTAAAGGTTTTGTGCTTAGTATCTTCAATTTCACAGCAACCCTGAAAGGTAGGTGCTGATGGGGCCTTAAAGAGGGGCTCAACCTGCTTCTGCTCCCACAGAGCACACAGAAGACGCCTCCAGCCCCCGCCCACCCTCAAAGTGGCAGCCGCCGCCGATCCTTCCAGACACCCGCGTCCCCACCTCGCCTCTCCTCTCGCAGGAGCTGGTGGATACCCTTCACCAGTGTGGCCGAAGGTACATTTCTGGCCCAGCCAGGGCCTCCCCAGGAGTCCCTTACAGCTTTTAGCCTCTTAACTATTGGAGCTGTGCCAGGACCCACCCATCCACGTGTAGCTTCAGAAACTACTGGACATCTAGAAACTTCTTCGTCTTTGCTTATGCGAGGGGTCCAACCAGAGTCCCCAGGGCCGGGCTGGGTCCCGGAGTGGCCTCCTTGCTGCAGGGGACAGGGCAAGGGTGTTTCCAAACCCTCTCGGAGGGAACATGCACTTCCTGCTTGGGATCCAAGTGGCAAGGACCTGCTCACTGCTCAGGAACAGGCCAGGGCACTTTGGGAGCGTTGGATGATCGTCCACCCAGGACAGCTGGACGTCACGGAGGAATGAGGAAAACAGGACCCAGGAATGAGGAAAAGACAGAAGGAGGAACCAGGAAACTCTCAGGCAGTCTCCTGTGTCCCCAGAGGACAACCGTGTGCTGGACAGCAAATGTTACGTATGCTCAGAACTTCGGTTACAGTCTCTAAGAAGTCCTCGATTTTGGTGTGACCTGAGATAAGGAATGTCCTTTCTTTGGGCTTCGGTGTCCTCGTCTGTTGGATGAGGCTGTGAGGACCTCGGCTGCTGCCACCTAGGGTTGGGGAAAGTCTTCTGGGGAAAACAAACAAACAAACAAAAAACAGCCAGCACAAAGGCACACGACTTTGGTTATTTCTATATGAGCACTTACTAATGCGCTTCCTGGCATGTGCATGTCTCCAATTATTAGTAGGTATTAATAATTTTTAAAAAATTCCTTGGTTAATTAAGTATATGAAACACTGGATTAAACAAAGTTAAGCAGATTTCTTTATTGCAGGACTTCTCAGTGCCTTTAATATGTTAATTTGCATTGTGAATCACCGGGGAGGGATCTTCTGTTGATATATCTTAAACTTATTTATCCAAAGAGGTGTGTGTCTTTGCATGTGTATGTGTGCACACACGTGCATGTTACATCTCATGGGATTGACTAGTTCAGAAAAATCCTGCGGTGTATTCCGACAGGAATGACGAATGCTGTTTTTATGTGAATATAGGTATTCCTTTCACAATGCAAATCTCTCAGTGCAAACTGAATATAGCAAGATCAGTTAGTTAGGGAATATACAGTGCCTTACTCTGCCTCTACTGCCGTAATGATTGGGAACTCATTCAGAAGAGGTGGGGGAGGCGTGGCTTGCAAAGCCGGCAGACAGGCTGTTCTGAGTGTCCCTGGGCTCGGAGGACTTGGGTAAGGGGTCCTTCTTTTGCTTACCGTTGTGAATTGTGCTTAGAGCAAAATTGCAACGTGGAAGGCCAAAGTGATGGTGGAAACTCTTGACGTCCTCAGGGTGTGCACTGGAAAATGCAAATGAAAAACAGGTTTTTATTGCTGAGGTTCTTTTTTGTTCGTTTGCTTTTGTGAGTTCTGATCAATCAGATTACTTTTTTAGAATGCAATTTAAAATGCTTTCAGAGAAAACATTTTAATTATTTAAATTCCTGCAACGTAAAAAAAAAAAATTGGTTTTGCAAATCTGAAATACTCCAGCTCTTAACCCCTGATTTCTTAGAAAAACAGTTGTTTGCGACCATGAATTTTGATAAGGTGAGGTTTCTTCAGGGCGTATGATGACCTGGCATTTAGCAGAACAGACTGTAATCATCAGCTCCTTGGGCTGTTTTGGAAACTCGAGTTTTCATTTAGTGCGTTTCTAGGTGTGGGGCTTTTGTATTCTGTCTCGGCACCATTCTGTCTGCTTCTTCATCAGAAGGAGTAAAGCCTTTTATCTAATTTTGTCGCCAATACTAAATGGCCCTTCTATATTTTGACACACTGAATCACCATGTCCGAATGTGTTCCATTATTTATGATGGTTCGTGTTCAGGGCTGATGAATCACAGCACTCTTTTTCCCAGCCCCTGCCTTCCGGTGTGGGGCCCTCCTCCATTCGTGCTCACCCTTTGAAGCCAGACCCCAGGGTGCCAGGACTGCCTGGGGGAGGTGGAACTCCCCATCAAGTTCCCTGCAAGGGGTGCAAATGCAGCTGGAAGAGAAATTCTAGAATCTCTCAGGTCTGCAAGCCTGCAGATCCCTCCTCAGCAGACAACTCCCAACTCCAGTGGATGCATTAGTGTCCTAGCTGCTAAAACACAGACAATACAATGAGTTGGCCCCTGGTTTCAGAGGCTGGGAGGCTTGCACGCCCTCCCACCCCCACCCGGGGTTGGAATTTCGGGCTGGCTGGCATTCTTTGTGGTTCCTTTGGCTTTTCCAACAGGTGGCAATGGCCATGGCGGTGTCCTCTCCTTTCCCCTCGGTTTCATTGACTTCCAGCTTCTGGGTGTTCCCATGGCTTCTTCTGTGTCCAATTTCCTTTGCATATTTTCAGACCCCAGAAAAAGAGTCTAGCATATAGAAGGAATGTCTGATCCAGGGGCTCTGCTGCTTATCTCATTGATACCAGGTGCGCCATAAACTAAGGGTTGAAGGCTGTTTTAGGAATCCCAGTCACAGTGGCGCCTAGACCCCAGGGGGCGGACAAGGGAAGAGTAAGAGTAGTGTGTTAGAACCCTAGTAACCAGTCGGCAGAAACTGATGAGCACCCACCCAATCGAGGCCCAGAACACACTCAGCAGAACCTTCCCCCCCAACACCCAACGTGGGTTTTTCCTTTAAAAAATGCTGCTCTCAGAAAGAGGGCCGGAGCCATTTTTCCTTTCTTTCTTTTCTGATGGCTCCCACCGGCTTTCTTCTGCTTTCTTCCTCTAATAAACCTTAACTTCTCTACTTAAACCATGACTCACTGGGTTGTGTGGATTCTTGAACGGCTCCGGACCTGACACGTGTAAGGACTGCCGCAGACTTGCTGGGTGTGGGTGCACCTTAACCAACAACGTCTTTAAAGATCCTGTTTACAAATTGGTTCCCAGCCACAGGACCAGGGGTTAGGTGGGACCTGAACATGCCTCTCAGGGTGTGTGTGTGTGTGTGTGTGTGTGTGTGTGATTCAGTCCCCACCAGTGGGAAAACAGAGCACCCTCCCACCCGGGGCTCCACAGAGCTGGGATTTGAGGGAAAACAAGCCTGAGTGCCATCGCGATGCAGGGAGCCAGGCCCGCTAGAGGGCAGGGCCCAGCCGGAGACACAGGCCCCCCAGCCCTCCTGCCTGTCACCCAGCCGCCCAGCTCCAGCCGGGCAGACCTGAGAGGCACCCCTGGCTCTCCCAAATAGACCATGACCTTTGCCAGGGTCTCCTAAATGTTCTTCCCCTCTGTGCTGGGGCAGCTTTGCCTGGGACCCTAACCCTCCCTACAGGTCTGCAGCCTCGGTCCAGGGTGTGTGCCTAGGGGGTGCAGAGGGCACGGGAGCCCGCGGGGGGCAGCCTGGCTCTCGCCGCGACTCTGCCGCTCGTTGGCTACGAGACGGGCAAGCTCGTCCCCTCTCTGAGCCTGGCTCTGGCACTGGCTGCCTGGTTTTGAGACCCTCTCCTTAAATGCTAAGCCCTGAGCAGCCTGCAGAATGCCCCTCCCCAGGCCCATCCCTCTTAATTTGGTCAACGCCCCCCAGGAAGCCTTCTCTGTGCCCCGTGTGTCCTCCGCTTCCCGCTGCCTTACAGCCTCTCTATTGTCTTGTGCTGTCACCATCTGTCTCCCTGTTAGACGGGGCACTCTTGGTGGCGGAGAGGTTGTATCTTATTTCCTATTGTTTGCCCAGTGCCTCAGAGGTTCTAAGGAACTCGCCCAGTGCTTCTCCCGGGTCTGAAGTCCACGGGCCCCACATGGGCACAGCCCTTAGGGCACAGGTGTCCCATCCCCAGGAACACCAGGGACGTTTCCTGTCCCAGCCTGCACGGCTCTGCAGAAGCTGACCGCCTCTCCGGGCCACAGCCCACCAGAGCAAGGGGACAGGACCTGGTGGCAGCCGAGGAGGCCCTCCTGATGGAGGAGGCAGCCCCTTGCTGTGTGACCTGAAGCAGGATGTCCCTTGGCAGCAGGAGCCCAACTTCCTGCCTGCTGGGCCCCCCAACCCCCCACCCCAGGTCCTGGGTCCCCCAAGCTGGAGGGACCTCCCAGCTGGGGCCACCACTCCCTCCCCAGATGCTCCTATCTAGGTTTGAGATTTCTTAGGTGCCCACCTCTCCTCTGTAAGTGTTTTGGGAGCGGGGAAAACTCCTAGCATGACCCACCACTCTGACCCCTAATGGGGTCACTTTGTGACTTGTACCATTTGCTTGGTTCTCGTGTAATCCTTGCAAAATTCCAGCGAAGTGGGTCTGACTATTGCTGTTTTACAGATGAGGGAGGCCCAGGAAGTGAGGGGCCGTGTCTCACGCCCCAGAGGTCCTGCGTTGTGAGCTGGGACGCACACCCAGACTCTGGAAACAGCTGTTTGTGGGCGACGTCATCTGATCCCCAAACACTGGGAGACAGGTGCTGTTGCTATCTCATTTTACAGGTGAGGAAACAGAAGCCCGGAGAGGTCCAGTGACTCACACAGCTAGGAAGTGGCCGGGCCAGGTTTCGATGCCAGTCTGTCTGTCGGGAACTCTGACCACAGTCCCCGCTACCTCCCCAGAGTGGAGCAGGTGCGAGGACGAGCTCCGAGGACGCCATCCTTCAGGCCCCCCTCAGTTTATTCGGGTAGATTTGTCACCTGGCAAGGGGTGACCTTTTCCTTCAGAGGGAGAGACTGTCCTCCCCTTGGAAGCCCCCCACACTTTCCCCCCTTCACCTTGAGCTTGGCCTCCCACCCTCCTAAGGCAGGGCTCAGGCCAGGCTGCGCCACAGCATTGGGTTTAACGGAGAAAAATAATGAAGGCTTCCGAGCCGCTCTTTCTGATTTTCCTATTAAGCCATTGTTCACATCCAGGGGAGGTGGCAGGCCTTGGGATAATTGCTGGTTTTGCAGAACAGCCGAGTGTGAAGGAGATTCTGCTGTTGGTAAACAGAGTGACAATCTGAAGAGCAAATTGTGGCTTGCACGAGTGGGAAGACTGCCAGGCGATTCTGCTGGAAACCCAGGGATCAGCTCCTGCTGGGGAGGGAGGCGAGAGGCTGCTGGGGAAAGAGGAGGTCGAGGCAGATAGTCCGAGTGGACGTCGAGTGGATGGCATGCTGACCGTAAACTTCCAGCCCTGGACTGGGCACCGGGCTGGCCCTGAAGAGGGAGACCCTGGAACTCTATCAAGCAGGGAGAAAGTCAGGTGAGCAGGTCCTTAAAATGCAACAGCTCTGCGATGGGTAGCAGGGGGCACAGAACCTGTTCTGGAAGCTCAGCAACCGAGGCAGAAGCAATTCTGCTGGGAGGAGGTAGAAATGGGGGTTGGAGGTCCTAGTAGCCAATATTGGTGGTGAGGACTGATTTGTTCATTCACATCCTGCAAGAGCTGATTGTACCTTCTTATGCACCTGCACCCTGTGGGACCTTGGGGCACAGACATGGATGGGACACGGTCCCCGCTAGATGCTCACAGATTCCTGGGGAAATGACAGGGCTGGAGGTGCAGGGAGGGTTGTCCCCAGGCCATGGAGGCCAGCCCAGCCCTGCCTGCCCGCCTTCAGGGACATGGCCCAGCTCCCAGCAGGGTTTCTTTTTTTTCTTGTCTTTCCCATTAGGCCCACGTCAATGGCGCAAGTAATTTCAGGTTTGGCTGAGAAGAACGCACTCAATCAGCCAGCGTCTACCATTTCCCTGTAATGACTGTATTTTGCTCTCACTGCAAGACACCCCGAAGCACTTATTTTCTTGAACTATGGAGCAGCTGCAAGGGCGGCTGTGTATGCGCCTGGCCCTGGGGTCATGGCTCAGGATTTTTCTTTCTCTCGCAGGAATTCTCAGTTGCCATCTCCGGGTGGAGGGGGTCCCCAAGGCGGGTTCCGTCTCCCCAGAGACACCTGCTCGGCCCATCAGGATGGAGGCTGGGGGCTCCCTGTGCCGCAGCTTCCGGCAGAGGAGCGCTTAATCACGACGAGAAGGAAAATGAAGAAGATGTGATCCCTTTGAGGTGCACAGCCCTTCACAGTTTACACAGCTCTTTACAGTTCACACAGCACATCTTCACAGCCAAGCTGGGGATTCAAGGGTTATCCCGGTTTTCCAGGCGTAGCTCAGAGAGAGTCAAGAAACGCATCACCCTGTTGGCTGGCAGTGTGGACGACACTCCAGCCCCAGCCTGGCTGATTCCAGTCCAGAGTCCACCCCAACACGATGGAAGGCTGGGATCTTGTGGCTCGATGGCGCTCCTTTCGTTCTCCATTAGCTGGGTGTGACACCACCGTCCCTGCCCAGGTCACAGAGATGGAAGGAGGAATAAAAGTGCCATGTGGATGGGACAGGTGGTGGTCAACTGGGGAAGGGCTGTCCGTACTGGATAAAGGGCCTGGGTGAGCCTGATTTCTTCTTGGCTCGGAGTAACTCACTCCATCTCCGCCTCAGGCCAAATGTGGATCCAGTGAGTCACCCTTTGAATACCGAGAAACCAGGCTGGTAGCACGAAGTGATGGGTCAATTTGCGTTAGTTACAAAGGGAAGGAAACGAGTGATTCCTTCTGAGATATAATCAAGCCAGTTTCGAATAGAAGCCAATATCGCAGAGGGGAGCCGAGAAGGGCTGATTGAAACCCTCTGGGGAAAGAGGCTGGGGTGACGCAAGCGTTAACAAGCACGCGGCCGACACTGGTTGATGGGTGTGGGACCCAGACTGCGTTATCCTGCAGGGCAGGGGCCGCAGCTCATGGCCTCGTTTGCACAGAGCCCAACAACCTGGAGTCACTGCAGATATTTTTCCGGCTTCCAAGAATTAAGGTGAGGACGGCTAAGAGAGTTGTATTCCACTGAAGCCTGAGATAAACGAGCAAGCAGTGAAGAACTGATAAAGGCTCACAAATAAAAAGTCTAGAGGAAATGGGCTTCCATAGCTTGACCAGCCCAGAATCCCTCTCCCCCTTTTGGGGAACTGTGCTGGTTTGGATGTTTTATGTCCTCCAAAACGCCATTATCTTTGATGCAGTCTTGTGGTGGACAGGAAACGTATTGGTGTTGGTTGGGTTGGAGACTTTTGATTGGATGTTTCCGTGGAGGTGTGATCACTCAACGGTGGGCGAGATCTTTCATTGGATACTTTCTATGTAGGTGTGGCCCCACCCATTCAGCATGGTCCTTGATGAGTTTACTGGAGCACTATATAAGCTCGGACAGAAGGAGCCAGCTTGCCACAGCCAAGAGGGACACTTTGAAGAATGCACAGGAGCTGAAAGAGGAGCTGCAGATGAGAGACAGTTTGAAGACGGCCATTGAAAGCAGACTTTTGCTCTGGAGAAGCTAAGAGAGGACAAACACCCCAAGAGCAACTAAAAGTAACATTTTTGAGGAACTGTAGACTACAGAGGAATGTCCTGGGAGAAAGCCATTTTAAAACCAGAACTTTGGAGTAGACGCCAGCCATGTGCCTTCCCAACTAACAGAGGTTTTCCGGACGCCTTTGGCCATCCTCCAGTGAAGGTACCCGATTGCTGATGTGTTACCTTGGACACTTTATGGCCTTTAGACTGTAACTGTGTAACCAAATAACCCCCCTTTTATAAAGCCAATCCATCTCTGGAGTTTTGCATTCCGGCAGCATTAGCAAACCGGAACAGTAACCATCCCTGTTCCGCTCACAGTCCATACCTTCTGTTCAGGGTTGATCCCACACCCCATCCCCTGAGGAACTAAACTTTACCTCTGTTCCAGGGTGGGCGCACAACCAGGTCTGGCCAGCGAGAGCCCACATTTCTTCCATCCAGGACAGGGAGGGGGCCTGAGTCAGAGAGCTCTCCCTCGAAGGGGCACCAGGGAACCAGGCAAGTTTCTTCCCTGGGTTTTGAGGTGGTAGAATGAAAAGCTGGGGATGCCAGGGCCCTTCAGAACCATGAGCAGCTCAAGGGAAAGCAGAGCTGGGGGTCAGGGAGAGGGAAGGAGGGAGACCCATTTCATTGGGAGGGAGCCCCTGGATCCAGCTGTGCCTGAATCCAACTGTCCCCCTGGACTTCCGAGTGTCTTGAGCCAATAAATTCTCTTTTCTGCTTAACCTAGATGAAGCTGGGTTTCCGTCATTAGCAACCAGAAGTGTTCCAACTGAAAACACACTAGGTGTTCTAACCTCTTTAAATCCTGTTCTAAATTATGTATTGCTCTTTTAACTCTAATCATTAGTAGTTAGTAATAATTTACCCCCAGGTCTTTGAATAAAATGTTCTGTTTCCTGGCAAACCCTAATTGAGTGGAAAAACATTTAACAAGGGTGGCCTTGGTTAAACACGCCTAGAGGAGGGCTAACTTGTAGGTAAGGTGGCCTCAGCCAACCCTCCCTGGGTAGCAATCGCAGATCTAGTGCCAGGGAGGAAATAAAAGTCCCTTGGGTGGCTGGCCTCCCGAGTCCCAAACTGCAAACTGATGACGGCAAATAAAGTAAGGAAATAATCTAAGCCCCTAAGATGCATCCAGCCCCAGGGGAGGGGCTGTGAGCTCATTAGCATAGAGTCCCAGTATCTCAGCATCCCCCGTGTCACTGATGAGCTGCATCCTTAGACACATAAGGTCCTTGCACGCTCAACAACTATATAGTGGGGTAGGTGTTATCCCCATCTTGCTGCCGAGAATCAGTGGCTTGGACTTTGTGGATGTCATCAACTGGCCAGCTGCAGAGTGGCGATTCCAGCTGCCTCTCCGTTCCCTTGCATGCCAGCCCATGGTAACCAGTGCAAGGCTGGAGGGGCACTGCCATCTCCTCGGATCCCCCCGAAAAGGGATGGCTGTTCTCAGTCCATAGATGGGCGAACCCAGAGAGCTTCAACACCCTGTCTGGGGCACTTCGGAAGTTCCCGGGAGCCAGCATGGCCTGGCCACACAGGGCAGGTGGCAGCGAGTGCTGAGCAGAGCAGCAGGGTGAGGGAAGGAAGCCTGGGATGGAGAAGAGCTGTCCCTCCTGCACCCACGTGGCACACATCACCCTGGAGGCTTGCAGAGCACTTTCAGCTGCCAAGCAGTTGGCACGGATGTGGCGCGCCTGGAGGAAGGGGTGCTTACCACCACCCCGCCCCAGCCACCCCCAGCCCTTCCCTGCTGCCGCCATCACCAGTGTCTCCCACCTTTACTACTGGGGAGCCAGGAGCACAGGGATGTGATCCCAGGACATATTCAGATGTCATGCAACTCGGCTGCCATGCTGGTTAACCCCTTCCTCCCCAGGAGCTGCCAGGCAGCAAGGACCCTGCATTCAGGCCTAGTCTGCACCCCCCGGGCCTTTGGAAGGGAGGCAGAGACCCCCTCCCGGGTGAAGTGGGGCCAGGAGTTCCTCTCTACAGCCTCTTGCTCCTTGAAGGGCTCCTGGAAGCAGCATCACCGGGCGCTTGTGCGAAATGCAGAATCCCAGGCCCCACCCCAGACCTGCTGAATCAGAATCTGCATTTTCACCAGCTCGGCCAGTTTGAGAAGCAGAGAGGCAAGAGTGTGTTGTGAGAAGCAGGTGCGATCACCTGCAATGGGCCCTTTGCTACATCAGAGGCTGCGGCCAGGGACTCACGCAGACGGGGCCTTATTCCGTTCTCACACCCCCGGGGACAGGGTTCGCACCCCTGATTAACAGACAGAGGAACTTAGACCCAGAAAGGTTAAGTTGCTTTGCCTCATGACTGGGGCAAGACAGATTTGGGCCCAGGTCCTTCTGACCCCAAAGTTCAGCACACACACACACACACACACACACACCCCACTGACCCCTCCTTCAGTGCCATCCCCACGGCTCCTTGGGCAGAGCTGGGGCTCCCACAAACCTTTTGCAGGATTACAAATTTATAGCTTTCAGTGAATGAGGACACTGGAAATGTTCCATCATCTCCTCCTGAGATGCCCTGGTGGCCTGTCCAATTGGATTTCACCACGTTCTGTCCTCTTCCTCTCACAGTGCTGTGTTAAAGGAGATTTTTTTATAAGCCAGTTTTGCCAGTTTCATCTTCTGGAAGGTGCCATCTAGCTCTGGTCCCTGGCCGCCTTCTCTAACCTTCCACCTGCAGTGAGTGGCTGTTGCTTTGCCTCAAGACCGAATCTTCTTCTTGTCCCTTGTCCCAGCTCCTGGACCCTTGTCACCTGTCACCTGCTCTAAACCCACCCACCCACCCCACCTGGGTCTTGTCTCTCTGCTCCCAGGGGTGCCCCCTGCTCTGGCATCTCCCCGAGCCACTGGGGAGACCGAGCCTGGGCAAGGAAGACATTTTCATTTTCACAGGCAGCAAGTGGCAGAGCCGGCACCCGAGCTGAGCCCTGCCTGCTCTGTCCACTCCACGAGGCAGCCCCAGCACGTGAAGGTCAAAGACAGGCTTGGCGGCCAGGTGGGCTGCTCCCACACCTGAATTCACGGCCATCCTCCGTGGCTCCTGAATACTCCGCTTCTGGGTGCCCTGAACTTGGCGAGCCTCCTGCAAACCATTTCGTCTGTGACCCTGAAGTTTCCGGAATACTAAAATCTCATGAGCTCCCTAAGCTTCTCCAAGGGTGCAGAGTCCAGTGTCTGCCTCTGATTTCACAGGTCACTTTCAGACTGCGTCTCCCATTCACCGGGTGAGACCAGGCCGTGGGAAGGGTGCCTCTCTTCTCTCTCCATCACCTGCCCTTAACACCTGCCCTGTCCATAGTGGCCACTGAGGGCTCCCCAGGCCTTCTCCTGACTGCCCTCACTGCTCGCATGGGCCATACCCCTGGGCAAACAGCACCAGCTCACCAGGGGCCTCTTTTGCCAGGGCCCTCTGATTACGGATTTCTGCCTGCTTCCTACAAATCATGGAAAACAGGGTGCTCCAGTTATCTAGTGCAATTTAAGAAATTGTGCCCACATTTTGCAGCTTAAAACAGCAACCATCATTCTACTATCTCATGGTTTCTGTGGGTCAGGAGTTTTGGGGAGGGTTGGCTGGAGGTTTCTAACCCAGTCAGACGGTTCTGCGAGGTGGAATAGCAGGGGCTGAGGCATCGGGGGGGCAGAACAAGCATTTCTCTTTTTCCATTGTGGTTGAAGAGTCTCTCTGTGGAATCTCTCCCGATAGACCATTTGGGGCTTCCTTCAAACATGGCGGCCTCGAGGTATCTGATGGCTTATTTGGCAACTGAATATTTCTAGAGCAGATATTCCGATGAGCAAAGCAGAAGTTACATAGCTTTTTACGACTTAGCCTTGGAAGTCTGCCATACACCATTGGTTGAAGTAATCACAACAGCCCTGCCGGTTTCAAAGCAAGGAGACGTAGTCCTCACTTCTCAATGGGGCAGCTGTTGAAGTCTCTGTAAGAGAACATTCTGTAAGAGATATTACTGTGGCCAACTTGGTAAAATACAATCTGCCACACTAGGTAACACCCTGGTGTTGTGGCCTCAGAATATAACCAGGTTTAGCATCTATCAGCATCTCAAGTAAGACACAAGAAAGTCTTTGAGAATCAGAGCTGGGAGGATCCCTTGAGACACCCCATCTGTGCCATACTTTGCAATTGGCAAAACTGAGGCTCAGAGTTCAGTGACAAGACCAGGATCACCCACAAATCTGACCCAGGATCTCCTAATCCAGTGGGGTGATAGAGGACTTCCTGAGGTCCTGAGATCCCAATGCCTCTGTCCACCACCGGCCGCTGCTCAGGCCTCTAGAACACTTTTCGAGCTCTTTCAACAATGGCTTTAAAAAAAGCTTTTTGAGGATTGGAAAGTCTGCAAATCACAAGTGGACAAGGAGCTGCATCTTGTAATGCATTAGATTTGTTTCGCTGCTTTAAAAAACAAACAAACAAAAACTTAAGTGGAAACACACAGTATACGTTCTTTCTATGTGCATAGCTGCTCTGTTTGGTTTCTTTCACTCAACTTTGTGTTTTGGTTCTTTATCTCTATTTCTGAGTATAGTTACAGCTTGCTCCTTCTTTCTGCCCGGGATTCCATTGTAGGAATATACCACTGTGTATTTATGCATTCTGCCAGTAATGGGCATTTGGGTTGTTTCACTTTGAGGGGGTTAGTATAAATAGTGCTGTTAAGAACATTCTCGTACATGTTTTTGGTACACAGACGTACACATTTCCTTTAAGTATAAACAAAGGATCTTGGCTGGGCACAGGGTAGGCATATATTTAGTTGTGGCAGCTACAGTTCTCCAAAGTGATCCAATTGTATCAGCCACAGTTCAAACAGGGAAGCAGAACCCCTGGCAGATAACGTATGTGCATAAAGGGATTTGCTACAGGGATCTAACCTCATCAATCGTGGAGCTGGTTAAGCAGTTCCTGTGTCATCTCCACATCTGAGGCTGGGGCTTGCAGTCTGGCGGGCAGGCGACGGGGAAGGGAAGGTGGAGATTGGGAGAGAGGTGGACAGGCTGGAACCCTCAAGCATGGGCTAGAACCCATGAGAAGGCAAAGGAACCTGTGTCAGTCCCCCCGTCTCTGACTTTGACAATGCACATGTTCCCCCGGAAGAAGCTGGCACCCTTTGTCATGGAGCTAAGTGTCCACCCGGGGACGGTGGGGCAGCTGGAGCCAGCCTGTCTGACAGTGTGCGGGAGCAGCAACCTCACCTGGCGCCCCTGCACTGATCTGCCAAACCTGAGGACATGGGTCCTGCCACTGGCTCCATAAAACGCTGCCCAACTTCCTAAACTCTTCCAGGACTCAGTTTCCCCATAAGTAAAAGAGGTGCAATGTTACCTGCCTCCACTGAGGCTAACTGGGAGAATAAAATGCACTGTGCATAGGAAAGCGTTTAGCAAACTCGCAGTGCTGCGGTAAGTGGAGTTCTGTCACAGCGGGGGTTCCCGCAGAGGGCACTGAGATTCTAATTTCTGAGAAGCCATCACCTTGTGGCTCTTCCCATCAGCAAGTGGGGTGGGTGGGAGTTCCGGACAGAAGACTGTCAGGACAGAGGGACCCTCGGCTCATAGCCCTCCCTGGGATGGAGGAGTTGGGGCCACACACGACGGAGGCCACTGTCCTCAGGGTCTGTGTGGCTCGGCCGGCTGCCCTGTGCCCGCGTGGGGGTCGGCCTCTCCTCACTCACCTCCCTTGTCCCCTGCGAGCCTCTCTGCCAACGCGCCAGCCTCCGGCGTGGCAGGCAGGGTGCAAGCCGGCTCCCGTCAGCAGGAGTGCACGGACACCGAAGGGGACGCCCAGCGGGCCCCACCCGGCGGGGAAACTGAGAGACAAGCTCCTTCTCAAGTTGACAGTCTCCGGGCACCTCCTATCTGAGCCACGGGTTTCAGACCATTAATATAAAGCAGAGACCCCCGCTGTGGGTCAGGGAGTTTCTTTCTTTGGAGACTCAGAAGGCACTCCTGGTGCTCACGGGATCAGTAGAGATGGACTCCAGGTGTCCTTCTGGGACAGTGGCAGAGCCCGGAAGTTGGGGAGCAGGGGGTGCGAGCCGACACCATGCTGATTTGACTTCCCCTCCCCTCGACCCTGAGATGCCGGGAAGGAATCCCAGCTCTCCAACTCCAGGGCTGAGCGACCACTGGCCAGAGTTGGCCGCTGCCCTGGGCGGCTCAACTTACTTTCTGAGGTGATAAGAGAGCAGAGATTTTGATTAGAGATTAATAATTACAGTGATCACAATGAAAACAGAAACCATAAGAGAGGAGGGCCAGGATTCCAGAAGCTCAGCTCTGCCCTGTGCCCAGGGAACGCAGCTTGTGGCCTTCCAGGGAGGGGAGCTCCAAGAAGGCCCTGGGCTGCCCCTGGGGACATGGCCCTCCACAGCCTCTTTGGCATCACCAGTGGTTCCAGGCTTGTCTGAGCATTGGCATCACCCCGATGCCTGGGTCCCACAGCCCAGAGAGTGGGATTTAATTGGTCTGGTTGTGGCCTGGGCTTTGGAATTTTTAAACGATTCCCCAGGTGTGGCGGGTTGAATTGTGTTCCCCTAAAAGATGTGCTCAAGTTCTAGACCCTGGTACCTGAGAAAGTGACCTTAGTTGGAAAGTGGGTCTTTGCAGATGTCATCAGTTAAGAGAAAGGAACTCTGAATTAGGGTGGGCCTTGATCCAATAAGACCAGTGTCCTGATAACAAGAGGGACATTTGGACACAGAGACCCAGACACCCAGGGAGGGGGGCTGCGGGAAGGTTGGGGCAGAGGCTGGAAGGGGCAAGCCTAGTCACCCCCTCTCCCCCACTCCAAGGGAGCGTGGCCCTGCTGATACCTTGATGTGAGACTTCTAGCTTCCTGAATTGCCAGCGAATAAATTCCTGTTGTTTTGGGCTGCGCGGTTTGTGGTAATTTGTCATGTCAGCCCTTGGGAACAAATACACTAGACGCATCGGTCAGGGCGAATCAGAGAAGCAGAACCACATACGTGTGCAGTTGGTGTGTGTGTGTGTGTGTGTGTGTGTGTGTGTGTGTGTGTGTGTGTTAGAGAGACTGAGCTGCTGGTTAAGCAGCGTCTGTACAGCTGTGATCTTCATGTCTGATGCTGGAGCTTGAAGTCTGCCCTGCGGGAAAGAGTTGGATGTAAAATGGGAGAGAGCAAGAGCAAGCTGAGCTGGAAGCCTCGAGAAGGAGCCACGAGGATGGACTGAAACCTGTTTTGATTCCCATCGTCCCTGACCTTGGTGGCAGGGGCGTCCTGCAGAAGCCTGAGCCCTTTGTTGTGGAGTTAGACGCACACACAGAGCCCAGGAGTCAGAGGAGCTGAAAGAGGGTCGGGGGTAAGGTGGGGCAGCTGCAGGTCCGACGAGGAGGGTCCACAGATCAGCACCCTCCAAATCCCACCGTGGAATCTCCTGGCAGCTCACCCCAACCAGCTGCATCAGGAAATGCAGCTCACCTTAGCCAAGTTGCTACCACACCAGGAGATGCTAAGGGACAAGCACGTCTGGGGACGGGTAGACCTTCTGCAGGAAACTGTGGGACCCAGAGATGAACACCTGTAGGGAGCTCCATGGGTTGCTCTCTCTCCACCCCCAACCCACCCTACATTCATTCACTCATTCATTCATTCAACAATATATTAGTTGGGAGAGTCTCTCTGTGCTGGGAGCTGGGGACACAGTTGCCACCTCTGAGCTGCTCACAGACTTATGATAAAACCCTCTAACCAGGAAGGGTGAGCTTGTGATGTCTGCCTGAATGTGAAGTTTGGTGCTCACTGGGAAACCCATGCAGAAGCCTCACCCAAAACCCTGGCCCCTCCACTGGGCCCCGAGGCAGTCCCACCCAGGAGACACCCGAGACCCAGATGTCAAAGGGAGCAGGTGTAGGATGGGGGCAACCGAAGTTGAGTGGAGGGGGAGTTCCCTGTCCCACGCAGCAGTTTCAGCCACAGACTGGACCCTGTGCTCCCCATGGTTCCTTTCTGGTCAGAGTGTGGATTCGGGGTCCTCCGAGGCCCTTGGCCCTCTGTCCCACACCTCAGGTCCGGGAACCTGTCCCATCACTTGTACACCACTTGTTTGACAGGTGGTGGCTTAAGTCCCAGTCATGAAAGGAGATACCTTAAAATAGGTGCTGTGAGTGGTGCAGGGAGAGAGTCTTTCTTTGAGACCCTCCCCTCCACTCACGCCTGGCCTGGACAAGGCGTGAAAGAAAAGCGAGACCTGCTTGGGCATTGGCACAAACTTGCAGGCACCCCAGGCTCCCTCCCATGTGCCACCTGCAGTTGTGGCACCCAAGGCCATGCCGCTGCAGAGAGGAAGTCTCCAGCCAAGGGGAACCTTCCAGTGGCCAGCACCGTCCAGCAGTGCACCAGCTGCTTCGAGAAGCTGGGGGCAGCCTCCACCCCAAGGTGGGCAAGCTGGAAGGAGGGAGAGGGAGAAGGGGGCTGAACTGAGCACTAGGCCTCTTCTCGTGCTTGGTCCCACTTAATCTTCACGATGGTCCTGTGAGGTTGGTGTGATGGTCCCCGTTTTATAAATGTGGAAACTGAGCCTTGAGGGGTCAAGTGATCTGCCCAAGGATTGGCCCCCTGGTCTACCTGGGGTCTTTCCACCCGCCTCCATGGCCTCCCCGTCAACCTGGCCATTTTAGAGGGCATTCAAGCCCGTGTTGGGGGGTGGGCGTCAAATGGTCTTTGCATCTTCTGGAACCCATCCTGTGACGCTAGGATTCTGCTACTCAAAAGTCCACAAGAAACGGAAGTGACCTCATACCTGTGGTAGGTAGAATGGCCCCAAAGTATCCACATGTAAATCCGTCAAACCCTTGTATGGTGAAAGGAACTTGGCAGATGTGATCAAGTTCAGGCTCTTGAGATGGGGAGCAAAACCTGGGTTGATTGAGTGGGCCCCATGTCATCACCAGGGTCCTTGTAAAGGGGAAGAAGGAGGATCAGAACCCAAGAAGATGGGATGATGAAAGCAGAGGCTGGAGTGACGTGGGGCCACGAGACAAGGATGCGGGCAGCCTCTAGAAGCAAATGGATTCCTTCCTAGGGCCTCCAGGAGGCACAAGGCTCTGCCAACACCTTGATTTTAAGAGCTC
Source organism: Choloepus didactylus (assembly GCF_015220235.1). Taxonomy (NCBI): domain Eukaryota; kingdom Metazoa; phylum Chordata; class Mammalia; order Pilosa; family Megalonychidae; genus Choloepus; species Choloepus didactylus. Next base: position 59,384,696 of record NC_051326.1, read on the forward strand.
TGACCTCTAGAACTGTCAGATGATACATCTGTGCCATTCTAAGCCACTATGTTTGTGGGAATTTGCTACAGCGGCCACAGGAAACAAATACAATACCCAGGACATGGAGGGCCCCTCTTGATCTGGGGGAATCAAGGCCCTGAGGAAGCTTTGCTTATTTAGTGACTGAGTTTTCCGTGTGACCTGGTTAAGCAGCAACCCCACTCGTCCTTACATCTGTGATGGAGAGAGTTGGAACTGATCCATGATCCCAGATTTTGGATTTCCCAGGTCTGTAACCTTCCGTGTCCTCCAGCCCAGAGGAGAACCCACAGAGTGTCGCCAATTTCCCATTCTACCAAGAAAAGACATTTAATATGAATATATAAATATATATATACATAGACAAATATTAAAAGCATAAAATTAAATTTTAAAAAAAAGGACACTTTAAAAAAAGAAGCAACCACCATCTATTCGCACCATCACTTCATAAAAGAACGTATCCTGTCACACATCTTAGCCCCAAGACCAGCGCTTCAAACTGGAAACACGTTGCTTTATGAAAACTCACCCCACAAACGTTATTTTTCTCATATTATTGCAAGACGCGGAGAACTTGGTCCTAGCGGCACTCCCCGGCCCTGGACTGGCTTTTGGTCCCTGCACCCCCTGCCTCTCCCACAGGGTGGGGGAAGGACCCCTAGTTCAAGATTCCTAACGACATCCACCCAAGCAGATGCAGCTCTTGGGTTTTGCCTTGTCTCCATCGATAGAGCTCTCCGCCTGCTAAATCTCCTTTGCATCACGTGCAGTCCTGCTCCCTCCCAGCTCTGAAATCCAGACAGGGCCACCTAGAAATATTTTCCTGACTATGAGGGAGGAAAAGGAGCTGAAGACATGGAAAGTATTTTCTGGGTTTTGCCCCAGTGACCCCTGCTAACCTGTAAGTTGGAAGGCGTCCTTGGTATCTTCCAGAATTTAGCTGTTTTGTTTCCCCAAATTGTATTTCTCTTCAACTTGCCTTCCTACCCAGCTCTAGCACTCAGCATCCCTGGCAAGCAGGATATTTGCTGTGCTAAGTCCTCTGTTTGCTTTTGAGATGAGCACCTTTTGCCTCTAAACAATATGTCCCCATGCTGTGGGTGTCCTCCTTGTCGTGCATGGCCAGGAAAGCTTTTACTTTCTATCAACCATTCGGAAAGGGTTGTTCTTAATTGGATCTGGTCTGGGAAATCGGATAACAAGGTTTGCTAAACCTATGCTAAATTAAGAATAAGGAGGGCATGTGTGAGCAACTGATGAGCTCTCTGGGAAGCCAGTGCTTCCACTGTAGGGTACAGATTTTATGATCTTTTGTTTGGACAGCCTGGAAGCTTCCTTCCTTTTCTCTGTTTATATTCCAAACAGGGGAGGTCTAAGTGCCGTCTGGGTAATGAGATAGTATGACCAGAGTCAGCTCTATGGGCTCCTGAGAGTGCAGTATTAAATAAGGAGGACTTTTGAGAGCTAACATTAAGCTGTGATAGCTTGAGTATTTGCACCCCTGAAACCTGCAAATGCTACCAATAGGGGTCTGGCCCGATTTACAGTCACAGGACTTCCTGTAACCCCACTGGGCCTTCTGAAATGACTTTGGTGGGTTTCAGCCTTTGCTGCCATTGCAGCCACCTGGGGGAACTTCTAAGAGTCGGTTGCCTGCGTTCCACCATGAACCAATTAAATCAAACTCCCTGACACTTTTTTAATCCCTTGGTGATTTTAACGCACAGCCAAGGTTGAGGACCACTGTTAGAGGTTGCAGTGGATTGAACGGTGGAACACAGTTTAGATGTGGCATTGATCCATGAGCTGTGGGTGTGACCCGTGGTAACTAGGATCTCTTGATGCTGTGACTTCAGGCAAGGTTTGACCCAAATGAACCAGGTTGGGTTTCCATCTGGATGCCTGGAGTCCTTTATAAGCAGAACGAAATTCACACACACACAGAGAAAGCCAGGGAAGAAGCTAGAAGCCAGTAGAGCTGGAGGAGAAAGGAGACTCCGCCATATGCATTGCCCTGGGACCATAAAGCCAAGGACCAAGAATTGCCGGCAGCCAACCCCAGAATGCCACAGTCTTCGGGGAGAAAGCATCGCCCTGCTGACGCCTTGATTTTGGACTTCTCCTAACCTAAAAACTGTGAGCCAATAACTTCTCATTGTTTAAGCCGTCCCATTGTACAGTATTTGTTTCAGCTGCCTGGAAACTGAGACAGAGATGTTTACTCCCAATAGAAAGATGGATAGGTCAGCTCCAACCCAGACCACCCCACTCCCTGTCCAGGGCAGGCCTTCCTCTTTGGAATGACCTTGCTGGGGAAACTGAGACCCAACCACCAACAGGCAATTGTGATGTGCCTATAACTCCATTCCCCCCATTTGTTTCCAGAAAAGAGCTTCATCTGAAATAACCCCAAGGCTGGACCTCATTCCAACCTTCTGACTCTGGAGTCATTCCCAGTTGTGTGGCTGAGGTGGTCTGTCTGAGGTGGTAGGAAGGGGCCTGTCCTTGATGAAGAAAGCTCGTGTAAGCCATGGACCTGCATCTGATCCCAAGCCTGCGTATTTACTCAAGACTTAACTGGGCTATTCATCACCCCTTGTCAATAGAAAGCACCTGGCAGCGCTGCCAGCAGGGGAGGGGGGGGCCGAGCACACCTTTCCTGGAAAGCACAAATACTCCTTGTTTACTGACGTGCTTGGTGAGCTCGAGTGAATCCCTCACCTCTTTGGGCGTCTTTCCTCATGCGTAAATGAGCAGGTAAGGCTGAGGGAAGGGAAGGCCCCTCCAACTTTGCCACCTGCCCATGGCTCAGGATGAAATCAGAGTCAACAGATAGACCCAGAGAGGGGAAGCGATTGGCCTAAGACCACACAGAGAGTGACACACGGGGCTGGGCCTGGAATAGGGCCTCTGAGCCGTAGGCTTTAGGTCCTTGTTTTCAGGTAACCTCAGCAAGGAATCCCCCAGACTGTGACCCCAGAGACCCAGGAGAACTAGGACCAGGAAGGAAGGGTGGAAGGCTCAGAGGGCACTCTGGGGTCCCAGGGGATTGGGGTAGAGCAATCCAGGGGCTGCCACAGCTCCAGGGATCCAGCCCAACATTATAGGATGTTTTCACCCCTCTTAGCAGCAGCAGCCACAAAGGTCTGAGTGGGGCAGCAACAGGATGTTCTCAGGGGCTGGTCATTTATCTTTCCTCTTTGGAATGACCTTGCTGGGGAAACTGAGGCCCAACCACCAACAGGCAATAGTGGTGTGCCTATAACTCCATTCCCCCATTTGTTTCCAGAAAAGAGCTTCACCTGCAGTAGCCCCACGGCTGGACAGCATTCCAACCTCCTGGCTCTGGAGCCATTCCCAGTTGTGTGGCTGAGGTCACCAGTGGAGCCCAGCTGGGGTGCCCACCAGGGGCTCCTGTCAGGCCCCCACCTGAGTGCCACACCACTGCTCCCATGGGACTTATCCCTCCGAGGTCTCCCAGCCCTCGCTGTTTTAGCATTTCCCATACTTTCACGTTCCATTTGGAATGGCTCTCCCAGGGTTTAGGGGTTTCCCTGTGGAACTGAGCTCCATAGCAGGGCCGTTTGGCTCTTCCTCCCAAACGCCAATGCAAGCAGTGTGGAGAAAGGGCAGGTGAGTGGGAGCTGGGGTCAGACAGACCAGAGTGCAAATCCTGATTCACATACTCACCCGCCATGCTGGGCTCTTGTCACTCATCTAGAGAGAAGTTGTTCCCCAAATCCACTTCATCATCTTCCTGGGTATGTCCCAGCCCCCCTCGCAGTTCGATGCTGTTGGGTGAGTGAGCTCCAGCTCAGGGATTTTAAGAGGTAGGCATGGCCCCCTCCAAGCTCTATGGAGCTCTGTGTGCTGATTTGGAACTCTGTGTACCCCAGAAAATCATGTTCTTAACGTTAATCGATTCCTGTGGGTGGAAACCTATTGTAAGTAGGACTTTTTTGGTGCAGTTACTTCAGTTAAGGCATGGCCCAGGATGGGTCTTAATCCCCTTACTGGAGTCCTTTATAAACAGGATGAGTACAGAGATAGTAAGGAAGCCATGGAAGCAAGAAGCTGAAAGCAATGAAACTGGTAAGAGAAGGGCGAGACCAGCAGATGCCACCATGTGCCTGACCATGTGGCAGAGGAGTCCAGTTTTCGGGAAGAAAGCATTGCCTGATGATGCCTTGATTTGGACATTTTCATGGCCTCAAAACTGTAAGCAGAAGAAGCACTTTTCAGGAATCAAGGCACACAGTGCTGGAAGCATCTGTCTCAGGAGGTAGGTAGTGAGTGTCCCGCCACTAACGGTATGCAGCTTCGAGAGACACGGCTGTAGAGGTAGCCCAGGGATCGAGAACCCTGGGATCGGATCCTGGTTCTGGCATTGCCTGTACTAGCCAAGGAAGCTCCCCCCAGCCCCGAGGCACAGAGTGTTTTCATCTGCAGGGAAGGGATAACTGATGCCTTCCTTGCGGGGCTGACCAAATGTCAGTAATTGAGATGGTGCTTTGCAAACAGGAGCACACTGGACAAACATGGTCTTTATCAGCCCAGGAATTTGCAAGAGCAGAGGGTGAGGGGAGCTTCAGGGACAAGGAACAGGGGGAGGGCTCAGTGAGGGGTGTGATCAAGGTCCCCCAGCCAAGCAGGGGTGCACAGCCCATGAGCCACGGATGCTGGTGGGGAGCAGTGGCTGGTCCTGCTGCCCACCCTGGGGGCAGAGCTCTGCTGTGGTCTTGGGTGAGTATCTTGGGCTTCCTATAAAATGCCAGTGTTGCACCTTCAGCCCTTTTGGAGCTTACATTTTAATGGGAGGAGGGACAGAAATTCAACAAAGACATAAGTGAGTCAATTACATCATGTGAAAAAAGTGGGAAAAGAGCTATGAGGGAGAAGAAAGGTAGAATGGGATAAAGAAGATTATGAGTGTGTCATTGGGGAGGGAAGGTTGCAGTCTGGGAAGGCTTCCTGGAGAAGGTGGTTCTGCAAGAACTTGAAGGACAGAAGATTTGGAATCAAAAGCTTCTGCTTGTAGCTGGCACCAACCATCCTGGGGGGCTTGCAGCTTTGGGGCTCCAACGCTGAGCTCAGAGCCACTTGAAGATCAGAGCCTCCAAGTACCATGATAGAGGCGGGGAGCAGGGGCTCTTACTACAGAAGGGTCAAGGTCAAAGCTGTGCCAACTGGAACACATCTTTCCCACGATAGCTCAGACTGTGTGGTCTCCAGGAGAGCTTCACGTCCCCTTTGCGAAGTGACCCAGAGAAGAGACCCCTGCAGCTCTTGCCCACCCATAGGAGATGCCCTGAGTTGGAACCCCCATGGTCACCCTCACCCATGGGCAGGGCAGGGAAGACAGCAGAGGAGAGCCAAGGAGGCACCCAGGGGTGGTAGGGGGCTAGGGGCAGGGAGGGGTCTCCTGGAGGTCGGTGGGCACTCCTGAGGCAGGAGAGTGCTGGCCCGAGAGGTGGGGGGACAGAGGGGCCTGGGGAGAGTTAGAGAGGGAGGGAACCACACAGGGACGAGGTCGGGAGGAGCTGGGACTGCACAGGGACGGAGAGCATCGTCCTTCCCACCTGCCTCCCCTGGTCCCTTAGAAAGAGCTTCTGTTGCTGCCGCTGTGGCTTTGCAGGTTTGGTCAAGCAGCCACTGAGAAGACATGGCATTTCTCTGCCCAGAGACATCTTTCAGGCTGGAGATGGCATCAGCCTTTCCCTGGCCATGGCTTCTGAAGGGGAATGGCTGCCGGTTATCCGCAGAGGTGCAGAGACTCACATCCTGGCGGCAGCTTGGAAAGCTCCAGGTTCAAGGGAAAAGGACCTTGAATTTCCCAGCTGTCCCCACGATGGGTTCCCAAGCCACATCCTTCTACGTGGCGACCAGTTCCCTCTGGTCACCCCAGGAGGGTGTGGATTCTCTGACCTGGCCAGCAAGGACTGCTGACTCTGCTGCATCAAATTCTCTGGAAACACAAATCCATCTGGGCTTCCCTCCGGCTGCCTGCTGTCACCTGGGCTCTGGGGACAACCCTCCCTACTTCCTGGGAACATCCTAGAGAGAGGCTGTGGGTTTGTAGCCAGGCACACCGGGCTGAAGTCAGGTAGAAAAGTCTTCTAATTCCCATGTGACCCTGGAGCCGGAGATTGAACTTTGGGGACTGTGCCGGTTTGAATGTATTGTGTCCCCCAAATGCCATTATCTTTGTGGTCTTGTGGGACAGACATTTTGGTGCTGATTAGATTTGCTTGGAATGTGCCCCACCCAGCTGTGGGTGATGATTCTGATGAGAAGCTCCCATGGAGGTGTGGCCCCACCCATTCGGGGTGGGCCTTGATCAGTGGAGCTATATAAATGGGCTGACTCAGAGAGAAGGAACTCACTGAGTGCAGCTGGGAGTGATGTTTTGAAGAGGAGCAAGCTTGCTAGAGAGGAACGTCTGGGGAGAAAGCCGTTTTGAGGCCGGAGCTTTGGAGCAGACGCCAGCTGCCTTCCTAGCTAGCAGAGGTTTTCCAGATGCCATTGGCCATCCTCCAGTGAAGGTACCTGATTGTTTAGATGCTTTGTGGCCTTAAGACTGTAACTGTGTAGTGAAATAAACCCCCGTTTTATAAAACCCTATCCATCTCTGGTGTTTTGCATTCTGCAGCATTAGCAAACTAGGACAGGGACCATAGCTTCCTTATAGGAAAATGGACAGCACAACACCTCGTCTTCTGGGGAGGATTAGATATGAGGACAACTAAGGCATTTAGCCCAGTGCCTGGCTTGTAGGCATTGCTTTCTAAAGCAAAGTGGCCAGGGAGGTGGGCTGGGGGATTAAGCCCTGAACCAGGCTGGACAGAAGTGGATTCTGGTCCCAGCCCTGATATTAACTAGCTGTGGGACTGCAGGCAAGTCTGCTGACTTCTCTGAGCCTGGGTTTCCCCATCCGCACCATGGGAAGTGCAAGTAAGGCCCGTTACATCCAGCAGGATGGTTGGGTACATCATGGAAGATGACTGAAGGGAAGGTGTTTCCCACATAAACTGAGAATGTCCATTCTGGATAGACCCCTGGAATTTTCCCAGGGGCTCCTCCCGAGCTCGCTGTCCCCAGAAATGGCCTCCCCTTCATCCCAGGACCAGCCCTGAAGGGATGGGAAAATGACCCCCAAAACCACCTTCCTACAGAGGAAATCTTCCCACAAAGCCCACGTAGGGACCCGTGACTTAGTTTCCAAAGTGAAGTCATATCTGTTCTCTCCTCTCACCCTCTGACAACTCTATGAGTCAAGTGTGATGGTACCTGTGCAGGTTTGAAGCTGTTATGGACCCCAGAAGAGCCATGATCTTTTAACCCACTCTGATTGGGTGGAACACTTTGATTGAGTGTTTCCACGGAGATGGTGGGTGAGACCTTTGATTGGGTTATTTCCATGAAAGGTGTGGCCCCGCCCATTCGGAGTGGGTCTTGATTGGTTCACTGGAGTAGCTAACAGAGCTTGAGTCGACACAGATGCAGATGTTTAGAGATGCTTGGAGATACAGACAGAAGGATGTTTGGAGATTCTAAGCTAAGAGAGGAAGCCCAGAATTTGCCCCAGAGAAGTTAAGAGAGGACCCCCAGATGCTTAGAGAGAAGCACCCTGGGAGAATGAAGCAAGAATACACAGGAGCTAAGAGAGAGGAACCCAGAGGCATTTTGGAGAAAGCCATTTTGCAACACAACCCAGGAGCAAAGGACCACCAGATGCCAGCCACATGCCTTCCCAGCTGACAGAGGTGTTCCAGACACCATCGGCCTTTCTTCAGTGAAGGTATCCTCTTGATGCCTTAGCCTGGACATTTCTATGGCCTTAGAACTGTAACTTAGTAACCTAATAAATCCCTTTTATAAAAGCCAATCCATTTCTGGTATTTTGCATAACAGCAGCTTTAGCAAGCTGGAACAGTTTATCTGGTTGCAAAGTTACAGTCTGAAGGCCATGAAAATGTCCAAATGAAGGCATCAGCACAAGTATACCTTCACCGAAGGAAGGCCAGTGGAGTCCAGAAAACCTCTGCTAGCTGGGAAGGCTCGTGGCTGGTGCCTGCTGATCTCAGGTTGTGTGCCATCTCCTCTGTCAGCTCCCATGGGTTCTTCAAGGTGTCTCTCTTGGCTGCAGCACCTCCTTCTGTCTGTGAACTCTTTTATAGGACTCCAGTGATTCAATTAAGACTCACCCTGAATGGGTGGGATAAACCTCCATGGAAATTATCCAATCAAAGATTCACTCACAGTTGATTGAGTCACATCTCCATGGAAACACTCAAAGGATTCCAACCTAATTAACACTAATAAATCTGCGCCCACAAGATTGCATCAAAGAACGTGGCATTTCGGGGGACATAATACATCCAAACCAGCACAGTACCCATTTCACAAATGAGTCCAGAGAGATTAGGTGATGTGTCAGGGTCACACAGCTGGCATGAGCTACAGCCAGTGCTGAAACCCAGGGCCACCTCCACCAGGGAGACCACATGTTCTGGTTTGCTTGGAAAGTTTTGGTTTATGTCTGCTCCTCGGGACAATAAGAGAGTACCCTCTTTCACTCTCAAAAGTGCTCTGTTGGATACGAAGTTATAGGATCTAAAACTAAGCCCACACTATGGTTTCAACCATATCCCAGCTGATTTGAAGGTGTGCAGACTAAACGCGGTACCACAAGACATCCTGTAGAATTGGGGATGGAAGGGGGATGAAGGCTGCACATTCCCAGGCAGTCTACCAACCCCTGCCTCTCTGCCTCAGGCAGATTTTTTCTTTCCCAGCACTAGCTGCGTGTCTTCTCTTCCTGTACCCTCCCCGCCTGTCCTCCCTCTTCTCCTTCCCCATCTTCTCCAGGGGCTCCCCGCAGCTGGAAGGAGTCCACAGGGCAGGCGGCTCAGGAGACGACAACCCCCAGGCATTCTCCACAGACCGCTCTGTCTGAAGATAAAGATAAACCAACTGGCTCTGACCCCCTCCGCCAATCCCTTACCATCTTCCTCCATGCAGAGCTCCTGCACCCCAACCAAGCCAGCCCAACACCTCTAGCTGCCATTCCCGCCTAACTCATGGTGCCCATAGCACCGGTGGTCCACCGGAGACACTCAAGATCCAGGGGGTGCTGTGAAAAGGAGGAAGTGAACCCCCCAAATGCAGCCCAATCCTGTTGGATGTATGGTGGAGCCTGGGGACCCTTTGGTCATAAAAGGCACATCCCAAACCCAAATAGAATCATGTTTACAAACACCCAAAGGGACTCATGAAACGTCTGGCTTCTGGGCTGAGCTCAGATAATCAGCTAACATGGGTGCAGGTGAGTCATGCCATGGTTCTGGGATGGCTCCCTTGGGAAGTGTCCTGGAAAAGTACAAAGCCATTACTTACAGAGCAGCGGGGAGCTGGATCTCTCTGACATCGTTTGTTGGCCGGGCTGCTGCTGCACACATTTCTGAAAATATCTCCAGTGGGTGACATTTATCAAATCAAGTGCTTTCCAGTTTTGTTCCCCCAATACATAGATAATTCCCTTTGTAGATAATGTGGCCAGCCCACCGGGGCCTGTGCAGTGGGCAAGGCTGGATGAGCTGATAGGAGAAGAGGCGATATCTCCTACCAGCAGAGGTTTTTTCCTTTCAACCCAGAAAAAGAAAGGGAACCAAGTGGCTGGGGAATTTGCATGATATAGAAGTTAAGTCTGGCTTCTTGTGCCTTTCGCTTTTTCTCAAGGTGATGGCGGTGCTTGCGGTCGGGGTTACTGCTTCTAGGGGGAGTGGCGGCCGGTAGCCGAGCCCTCAGCTCTCGGGGCTGCTTAAAGGTTACCGGCGGCGGGGGCTCTTTCCCGGAGGCGAGGGCGAGGCGGAGGACGTGGCCAAAGTCCTCGGCGAGAGGCGTGCAAGGTGTGGAGGGCGGCGATAAGGACAAAAACACTCTTCATCCAGTAGGAGTATGCGCCAAAGAGATTTATTCAGGGGTGATTACAGGTTATATAGGCTGGTAAGAGGGGCAGGGCTGGAAAGGAGGTGAAGTAGCCTAAAATGGCAATACTGAAGGAAGAGGGGCTAGGATTGGTTCTGAGAGGACGCAGGAGCCGTTGCAGCGGGCGGGGGTTGTTCTGGCCACGGTGCATGCGCGCTGGCGGTGGCAGGAGTGGCCTTGGCACAAGGGAGTATGTGGGTAAGATAAGGGAGTGGGGAAAGGGCAGTTGGGAGAAAGGCGGTTTCCTCCGGCAAGCCTCCCCTGCCAGTGGCATTTTGGGTGAGGAAAAGGGAGCTGCCTTGACCTCGCTCCTCAGGCTCGGGGGGGCTGCAGAGGGCACTCACGCCCGTACCTACTACCCTCCCCAGGGGGTGATATCAAGTCCCCTGGCCCAGGCCTGGTAAGTCGAGGCACAAGCTCAGTCCCCGCAGGTGCTGGCGGTGGGTGGGGTGGCAGTGGAAGGTTCTCTCCTGGTTGATTTTGTGCATGGGTGCTGTGAAACACCCAGCTCCCCTCTTGCCTTCCTCAGCCCGTTCCTGTGTCCTGGGCGCCGTGACCTGGGTCCGGATGGAGCAGTTAGCACGCATGAGCAGCAGCTCGCCTTTGTGTGATGGTCAGGTTCATGTGCCAGCTTGGCCAGGTGATGGTGCCCAGTTTTTGGTCAAGCAAGCACTGGCCTAATTGTTACTGTGAGGACATTTTCATGGGCTTAAATCATCAGTAAGTTGATTGCATCTATGGCTGATGACACCTACAATCAACTGAGGAGATTGCCTTCAGCAATGAGAGATGTTTCATCCAATCAGTTGCAGGCTTTAAAAGGAGAAGTGATGATTTTGGCAGTTGAAAGAATTTCCATCTCTACTTCAACCAGCCAGCTTCTCCTGGGGAATTCATTGAAAACCTTCATTGGCGTTCCCAGCTTGCAGCTTTCCCTATGGAATTTGGACTCATGCATCTCCCCAGTTGCATGGGACAACTTTAAAAATCTCGTAATATTTATAGATCTCTGCTGCCCAGTTTCCCTAGAGAACTCTGACTAATACATCTTGGATAGAGTGACGTCCGGTCTTCCCAGCCACCAACCTGTCTGCAGCAGCAAGAGGACAGCCCTGTGACCCCAGCCTAAACTCACCCTCCCTTTTGTCATCCCTGAGGAAGGTTTGCCAAAGGTGAGGTGCTGGAGCCAGCTTGCTGTCCACCTAGCCCCTGGAACCATCCTTTAATGATAATGACAGTGATATCTACTGAGCCTTTACTATGTGCCAGGGGCTGTGCCAACACTTTATATGGGCATCATCCCATTTATCCCTCAGAGGTAGTTTTTGTCCCCCTCCCGTCTTCCTCAGTGTCCTTGCCTGAGGTCATCCATCTGGGGTTGGGCAGAGCTGGGTTCCCATCCCTCCTCCGTCCCCAGCGCCCAGCTCTTGACCTTGACACTGAGCCTTCCCTTCAACTGTATATACGTGGGGCCGCCCAGCTGACTCCTGTTGTGGGCTGTGTTCCACATAAAGATATGCAGAAATCCTAATCTCCAGAACTGTAGGATGTGACCTTATTTGGAGATAAGATTGTTGCAGATGTAGTTAGTTAAGCTGAGGTCACACTGGGGAAGGGTGGGCCTGGAATGCAATTTGACTGGTCTCCTTATCAGAAGAGAAGAGACAGTGAGACCCACACACAGGGCAGTAGGCCAGGTGGAGACGGAGGCAGAGCCTGGCATTTTGCAGCTCTGGGCCAAGGAACGCCAAGGATTGCCACCAAACCACCAGAAGTGAGGAAAAGGCAAGGAGCCTCTCCTGGAGAATTCAGAGAGAGCTCTGCTGAGACTTCTAGACTCTAGAACTGTGAGAGAAACAGAATTTCTGCTTAAACCACCCAGTTTGTGGCACTTGCTAGGGCAGCCCCAAGAACCACACACATCTGCCCTGGGCAGCTGCCCTGCCTCCCTGGGGCTCTGGAGCTCTGAGGGAGCACGTGGTCGAACCCTGAAGGCAGCCAGCATCTCTGGGCTGGAGGAAATCAGGCTGTCTGAGATTCGAACCTGAGGATAACTCGCTAGTGACCTTGGGGAAGTCATTTCCCCTCTCTGGGCTGTCTCTGTAAGAAGGGCGTGGTGAGCTCAGGAAGTTCTCTGGGTCCCTTCTGGCTCCCACTTGCACACCCAGAGGTTCTTCATACGTTCTGGGAGGGGGCAGGAGGCCAGTGCTTCAAAGAATAGCAGTTCCTTCAGAGCAACCTCTAAATCACAATGATTGCACCCTCTCTGTTTAGATAGCACTTGGTGATTTTTGAGGCTTGTCCACACACATCCTCTGATTGATTGGCTGCCCCTTACCTGCACCCTCTGAGGTGGGCAGGAGGTGTCACTGTGCCCGAATGACAGGTACAGTCATGTAAGAGCCTTGTCCACTGCCCCTCCCGACCCACAGGAGGCAGAGCTCACAGGCAAGCTCTCTTCTCCTGCCTCTATGAACACAGAGCGAGACGGAGTTGCGGAATTTCAGATGTTTGAGGTCACCTACTTCCATCCCCTCTCTCTGCTGGTAGGAAAACTTGCCCAGGGTCATGCAGAACCGAAGGCAGAGTCATCCAGAGAGTTCCACCATCTGGGACAAGTCTACCATTTAACACGGGTGTCTGTGCCGGGTCCGTCATGGTGACTTGACTTGGCTTTACTTGGCTTTACACAGCGGCCCCTGTGGCAGTTCCACCTCCCAGGCTCTGGGGCTAGGTCTTTCTACACACACACACACACACACACACACACACACACACACACACACACACTCGGGTGGGTACAATTTGCTGGATTGGGGAGCTGGCTATTGAGACATCGTGGTCCCAAGGACGAGTTGTTCTCGTTGATCGATTCCCATCAAGTCCCAACCTTCCTGCACAGGCTCAGCTCTGCCTGGGGTCTTCAGGCCACCCGGGCAGCAGGGGACGCTGCCTTGGGGTCTCTTCGGAAGCCTGGAGTGCTGGGAGATTCCGTCTGGGGAGGGGCCATGGGTCCATTGGGCTTCCTCACCACCCACCCCAACCCCAGATGCCCAGGTAGCATTTCCCACACCTACTCAATTCTCTTGCAAATGGAAAGGAAAAAATAGCAAAGAAAAGGTCCCAGAAGCTCTAAAAGGCTTTCACAGGCTCCGAGCAATTAGGTGGCTGAGCTGCGGGAAGTGGCCAGAAGTGCTGGGGGGAGGTAACTCAGGGAAGCAAAGTCACAGGCAGAATTTTCCATTCTGTCCTACTCCCAATGAGGGGGTGCATCCGTGTGCCGGGGGGTTCCCTCTGCAGGCGATGTAAGGGTGAAATGCAGGCCAGGCTCCCCCGAGCGCCCAGGGCTGAGCTGTGTCAGGGTGTCATTCGGAGCTTCTCCCTGCTTTCTTCCCAGAGAATCCCCTGACCCACCCAGGGGGCTGAATCAGGCGTCGGCCCTGCTCCCAGTGCTGGTGGGGAGAGGCACAGGCACCCCCAGTTGCAGACTAACCCTGAGTTGCTTAGGGCTCACCATGTGCCAGCCTCCAGGTAAGGGGGGGGGTGGTGGGAGACAGGTTGCTAGGATGCCCCCACCTTGAGGATCTCTGGCTTTCTTGGGGGGTGTGCCAGTATGGATACATTATGTCCCCCCAAAAGCCATATTCTTTAATACAATCTTGTGGGGGCAGACATATTAGTGTTGATTAGGTTGGAATCTTTTGATTGAGTGCTTCCATGGAGATATGACTCAAACAACTGCGAGCAAAACATTTGACTAAATTATTTCCATGGCGATACGGACCCTGCCCATTCAGGATGGGTCTTGATTTAATCACTGGAGTCCTATAAAAGAGCTCATAAACAGAAGGAGCTCAGAGCAGCTGAGAGGGACATTTTGGAGAGAAGCTAAGAGCTCACACTGACGCTGACACTTGGAGATGCTTGGAGACGTTTGGAGATGCTAGTCCAGAGTTTGTTCCAGAAAAGCTAAGAGAGGACCTCGACACTTAGATGCACAGGAGCTAAAGAAGCTCAGAGAGACCCAGAGACATTTTGGAGAAAGGCAGTTTGAAACGCAACCTGGGAGCAAAGGACCAGCAGACGCCAGCCTTGTGCCTTCCCAGCTGACAGAGGTGCTCCAGGCACCATCAGCCTTTCTTCAGTGAAGGTATCCTCTTGTTGGTGCCTTAGTTTGGCACTTTTATGGCCTTAGAACTGTAATTATGTAACCTAATAAATCCCCCTTTATAAAATCCATTTCTGGTATTTTGCATAATGGCAGCTCTAGCAAACCGGAACAGGGGGCAATGGTGAAAACGAGGCAGACAGCCTGCCCTTGAGAAGTAGACCCCATTGCGTATCCCAGGACTCACACACAGGCCTCAGCACCTTCCCCATAGCCTCCAGGTGCCGGGTTTCACACTGTAGGGATCCGGGCTGGGCAGGCCTGTCGGAGCCAGAGCAGGTAGCCGCGTACCTGCTCAGTAACCCACTCAGACTTACGGCCCACAACAAGGGCAAGGTCAGATGGGCCTGCCGACCTCACCTGACCTCAGAGTCCTCACCCCCCAATCAGGGCTGATACCAACTGCCTCTCTGGGGAGCCTTTGGGAAAGGGGAAAACAAGGCAAAACTCGGGGGGACCCGGATCAGCATTTGCAGGTGGAAGGGAAGAGGGAGATAAGGGGTGGGTGGGGCCTGGGGCTCTGGGCAGAGAGGGCTGAGAGGTGGAGGGGGTGGCCAGGGGTGTGGAGAGAGTGGGCTTGGAGCCCCAGCCCTGCTCTGGTGAGGAGCTGTCCTGGACAAAGCTGGAGCTGTGCAGCTGCGGGCTTGTCCCTCAGCCCATTTCAACATGTCTGTCCTTTTGTCCTAAACCACCTGCCCTCTCGCTGAGCCCAAGTCACAAGAACCAAGATCTGCTGAGCCCGAGTCACAAGAACCAAGATCTGCTGAGCCCGAGTCACAAGAACCAAGATCTGCTGAGCCCGAGTCACAAGAACCAGATCTGAGGGTCCTCCCTGTGGGTAGCTGGGTCCCCTGCCGCTCTCTGGGTGCTCCCTTAGTTCTCCAGGTCTGGGAAGGAAAGTGCTCCTTCAGGCAGTGCTCATGTCCCCAGGGAGCCTGGAAGTGTCCTCCGATCCCCTCGGACCCCAGCAGACAGCAATATGCATGGGGTGGGCGATTGGGGTGTCGGAGCGGCCACGAGCCTCCCCAGATGGGGACCTGAACCCGGAGTGTCTCCTAAGGAGTGGCCGCCTCCCACTTTGTAAATGTCTCCAATCAAAGCCCCAGCCCGACGGCTGCAGTTTGCATTTCCCAGAGCCCTTGACTGAGAGATGAATCATTACCTGCAAAAACTGTTCCCTCTCTGGCACAAGGCAGGGCGGGACCCGGTGCCACCGCTGGCAAACAGGAGGGATGGAGGCACGGCCCCGGGGCTGTGGGAGAGGCCGGGGAGGCCGCGAGGGGCAGAGGGCAGAAGCTCGGATCTGCCGGCGCCAAGCGGGCTGCCCACTGGCCACGACTGGTGCCACTGAGCCGGGCTGGGACGAGTGCCAGGCAAGCCAGGCAAAATCTCAGGAGGCGCTGACTCTCAGGCTGGTGCCAGTGCAGGGTCGGCCCCGAGAGGCACCCAGGAACCTCCTTACCTCACCCTGGTCCCAGCCCGGGGTGGGGTTAGGGGACGGGGTGAGCCTGGGGTTTTGGTCAGTGGTCGTAGCCATCCTGGAGGGCAGGGCTCCCGAAGGGGACTCGGCTGGGGGGCCCTGTCTGAGAGTGAGGAAACCTGCATTCAAGCCCTAATTGGCCATTTCGTGACATCAGTTCACCCCAAACCCTCTCTCACCCTGACCGTTCACCTGAAACACCCCCTACCCCCAAGTGTTTCTGTACCCAATCAGGTGGCCCCTTCTTTAAGGCAAAGGGGATCTTTTTTTAAACCAGGATGACTAAGGGCACTTGTGATTTGACTCTGTGTTTATAATAAACACTCAAATAAATGTGCAGCATCTTACCAAAGACAGAACAGACCCATTAGCCATTAATTTCCGTCTATTGCCGTGCCCCTTTCCCTCTTGACCCAGCCACGGGCCTGAAGAAAAGTCAAGAGGCTGCTCGGTCTTTTTGTTTATTAAACAGAGGGATTTTTTTGCTGTAGATGTGGGGGTGTGGTAGCTGTTGCAATGCCTTTGGAAAGAGTGACTCCCCCTTCCTTTTCCCTTCTCCTTGAATTGCTCAACTCTGAATCATGGGATTGAAGGTCAGGTTTGTGCTGACCCCTGGCCTGGTGGTACGTACCCCGATCTGAGCCTCAGTTTCTCCAACCACACATGAAAAGATGGAGGCAGAAACGGCTTGGGTCTCTCTCGTCCTGGGGTCCAGGGTAATGAATGAGGGCCTTTTGGAAGGACTCCCGAGCCAGGATTCAAGGTGGTGGTTGGCTGAGCAGCTTCTTGGCCAGGTCCATCGCTGCCCTTCATGGCCCCCCACCCCAAACCCAGATGCCCTTTCCACAGAGCCAGGAAACAGAAAGAGCTAGACCAGTCTGTTGTTCCTCCTCTCTGGATGGGAGGGTGGAGAGAGGAGAAGCTGCCCCCGAGAAACCACGGGTGACCTTCTCTAAATAGGTTCCAAGTCCCAAGGGGCAATTGAAATGAAGATGGGAAATGAGAAAACAAATCGAGGGCATTGGATGATGTTAAAAATATGTGTCTGTATTAATGGAAGCCATGAAAACGAGGGCTTCAATCAGCAAGGAAAGCACTGGTGTGACTGTCATTATTTGGGGGCTGGAAGGATTTTAAGGTGAGCCTGCCTCCTCAAGGCACATGGAAGGTGGGTGGTGGGTCCAAGGCCACAGCACAAAGTCAACACCAGAGCCAGGACAATAACGTCGGAGCCAGTGACCCAGCCAGGAGCTGCCTCCAGTCCAGGAGGTCAACGAGCAGGAAAGACCCTGGAGCCCTGGGCCGACCCCTCCCCACCCAATGAAGGAACTGGGCTCCAGGGAGGGGAAGGCACTGTCTGCTGGGAGGCTTATAGGAGATGTCCATAAGGCGCTGTCAACCAAGAAATAACAAGCTGAGCTGCAAGGCCTCAAAGGCATTGCTTTGGGGTCTTAGAACTGCAATTCGGGGAGCACAAACTCAGGTAGCCATCTCTTCTGGTTTGCTAGAGCTACCATTATGCAAAATACCAGAAATGGATTGGCTTTTATAAAGGGGATTTATTAGGTCACAGATTTATGGTTCTAAGGCCATAAAGGCGTCCAAACTAAGGCATCAACAAGAGGATACCTTCACTGAAGAATGGCCGATGGTGTCCGGAACACCTCTGTCAGCTGGTGTCTCCTGGTCCTCTGATCCTGGGTTGTGTTTCAAAATGCCTTTCTCCAAAATGTCTCTGGGCTTCTTTAGCTCCTGTGCATCTAAGCATTGGGGTCTTCTCTTAGCTTCTCCGGAAAAAACTCTGGGCCAACATCTCAAAAGCGTCAGCAAGCATCTCTCCAAAAGTCTCTCTCAGCTGCTCTGAGCTCCTTCTGTTTGTGAGCTCTTTTTTAGGACTCTAGTGATTTAAATAATAACCACCCTGAATCGGCGTGGTCAAATCTCCATGGAAACATTCAATCAAGAGGTCACACACTAATCAGAAAGATTAATAACTCTGCCCCCACAAGATTGCATTAAAGAATATGGCTTTTGGGGGACATAATATATCCAAACTGGCACACCACCCAAATCATGTGTCCCAGTCTTGGCACCTCCGGGCAAGTCTTTTTTTTTTTTTAAGCAAAAGAAGATTGGATAAGTTGTTTGTGGTTGGTGGATCTTTGGAGTCCTCCCATTCTTCTTCAGATTAGATAGTTTGCTGAATTCTTTATCTCATGGTTGGTTTCTGGGGTCCTGATGGCCTTAAGGTTTTGAGGAACGTGGTTGCTTGGAGCTTGTGTAACTTGGCAGTTAGTGAGATTGGGCTGAGGTTTGCATCAGAGTCACCTCCAGAATGACATCCTGACTCCACTTGAAGTCTCTTAGCCATGGAACTATATTTTGTCTCCTTGCTTTTTATAGTGTTATCCCACTGTCTGCCAAATAATAGGTACCTCATAAACCTCTTGTTATTATTTTCATTATTTTCATTGTTACTGTTTTCATCATTTGTCATGTGAGAACAACATTGGCTGGAAATTCTTTCTCCTCCAGCAGACTGAGCAGGAAGAGGAAAGCCCAGCCGGCCAACCAGCAAGGGGAGGCCCCAGCACCCCAAGTGTGTGGACAGGGCTGGGGCCACAGTGGCAGACAGCGCGCATTGCAGAGGGTGAGAGGGACAGAATGTGGACAAGGGGACAGTGAGGGAAGTGGTTTGTAGACCCCTGGCAGCGAAGTGTAAAAGCGAGCACCTTTTGTTGAGCCTCCCTGGTGCCAGACACTAACACTGAACTCTCACGTCCAATGTCTCATTCAATCTTCATGACCATCTGGTGTTTGGGCATTATTATCCCCATTTTACAGACAAGGAAACTGAGGCCGGGAGTTCCAGTTCAAGCCAGATCTCTTTAGTGCTGCCCAGGGGCCCCAGCACAGTCGTTGCGGGTTGGGCTTGGCCGGGCCAGGCTGACCTCCCTGTCCTCCCTGCTGGGTTCCTCTCCCAGCCTCCCTGGGCTCAGCTCTGTCCCCCGCAGCGCTCACCCTGACACCCCCATCCCACCCCATGCACTGCTTCTTTTTGTTTGTCTGTTAATTAATTCAGTTTTATTGAGATATATTCACATACCATACAGTCATCCATGGTGTACAATCAACTGTTCACAGTATCATCTTTTTTTTTTTAATCATCATTTTATTGAGATATATTCACATACCACGCAGTCATACAAAACAAATTGTACTTTCGATTGTTTACAGTACCATTACATAGTTGTACATTCATCACCTAAATCAATCCCTGACACCTTCATTAGCACACACACAAAAATAACAAGAATAATAATTAGAGTGAAAAAGAGCAATTGAAGTAAAAAAGAACACTGGGTACCTTTGTCTGTTTGTTTCCTTCCCCTACTTTTCTACACATCCATCCATAAACTAGACAAAGTGGAGTTTGGTCCTTATGGCATTCCCAATCCCATTGTCACCCCTCATAAGCTACATTTTTATACAACTGTCTTCGAGATTCATGGGTTCTGGGTTGTAGTTTAATAGTTTCAGGTATCCACCACCAGCTACCCCAATTCTTTAGAACCTAAAAAAGGTTGTCTAAAGTGTGCGTAAGAGTGCCCACCAGAGTGATCTCTCGGCTCGTTTTGGAATCTCTCTGCCACTGAAGCTTATTTCATTTCCTTTCACATCCCCCTTTTGGTCAAGAAGATGTTCTCCATCCCACGATGCCGGGTCTACATTCCTCCCCGGGAGTCATATTCCACGTTGCCAGGGAGATTCACTTCCCTGGGTGTCTGATCCCACGTAGGGGGGAGGGCAGTGATTTCACCTTTCAAGTTGGCTTAGCCAGAGAGAGAGGGCCACATCTGAGCAACAAAGAGGCATTCAGGAGGAGACTCTTAGGCACAAATACAGGGAGGCCTAGCCTCTCCTTTGCAGCAACCGTCTTCCCAAGGGTAAAACTTATGGTATAGGGCTCAACCCATCAAACCACCAGTCCCCTATGTCTGTGGTCATGTTAGCAACCATGGAGGTGGGGTAGGCGAATACCCCTGCATTCTCCACAGGCTCCTCAAGGGGGCACTACATCTTTTTTTTTTTTCCTTGTTTGTCTTTTTTCTTTCTTTTTTTTTTTTTTAACTTTCCCTTCTTTTTTAAATCAACTGTATGAAAAAAAAGTTAAAAAGAAAACAAACATACAATAAAAGAACATTTCAAAGAGACCATAACAAGGGAGTAAGAAAAAGACAACTAACCTAAGATAACTGCTTAACTTCCAACCTGTTCCTACTTTACCCCAAGAAAGTTACATAATATAGCAACATTTCTGTGAACTTGCTCCTACTACATCCATCAGAAATTAACAGACCATAGTCATTTCTGGGCATCCCCAGAACGTTAAATAGCTTATCTGTTCTTCTTGGATTATTGTTCCCCCTTCCTTAATTGCTCTCTACTGCTAGTTCCCCTACATTCTACATTATAAACCATTTGTTTTACATTTTTCAAAGTTCACATTAGTGGTAGCATATAATATTTCTCTTTTTGTGCCTGGCTTATTTCGCTCAGCATTATGTCTTCAAGGTTCATCCATGTTGTCATATGTTTCACCAGATCGTTCCTTCTTACTGCCGTGTAGTATTCCATCGTGTGTATATACCACATTTTATTTATCCACTCATCTGTTGAAGGACGTTTGGGTTGTTTCCATCTCTTGGCAATTGTGAATAATGCTGCTATGAACATTGGCGTGCAGATATCTGTTCGTGTCACTGCTTTCCGATCTTCCGGGTATACACTGAGAAGTGCAATCGCTGGGTCGAATGGTAACTCTATATCTAGTTTTCTAAGGAACTGCCAGACTGACTTCCAGAGTGGCTGAACCATTATACAGTCCCACCAACAATGAATAAGAGTCCCAATTTCTCCACATCCCCTCCAGCATTTGTAGTTTCCTGTTTGTTTAATGGCAGCCATTCTAACCGGTGTTAGATGGTATCTCATTGTGGTCTTAATTTGCATCTCTCTAATAGCTAGTGAAGCTGAACATTTTTTCATGTGTTTCTTGGCCATTTGTATTTCCTCTTCAGAGAACTGTCTTTTCATATCTTTTGCCCATTTTATAATTGGGCCATCTGTACTATTGTCATTGAGTTGTAGGATTTCTTTATATATGCAAGATATCAGTCTTTTGTCAGATACATGGTTTCCAAAATTTTTTTCCCATTGAGTTGGCTGCCTCTTTACCTTTTTGAGAAATTCCTTTGAGGTGCAGAAACTTCTAAGCTTGAGGAGTTCCCATTTATCTATTTTCTCTTTTGTTGCTTGTGCTTTGGGTGTAAAGTCTAGGAAGTGGCCTCCTAATACAAGGTCTTGAAGATGTTTTCCTACATTATCTTCTAGGAGTTTTATGGTACTTTCTTTTATATTGAGATCTTTGGTCCATTTTGAGTTAATTTTTGTGTAGGGGGTGAGGTAGGGGTCCTCTTTCATTCTTTTGGATATGGATATCCAACTCTCCCAGCCCCATTTGTTGAAAAGACAGTTATGGCTCAGTTCGGTGACTTTGGGGGCCTTATCAAAGATCAGTCGGCCATAGATCTGAGGGTCTATCTCTGAATTCTCAATTCGATTCCATTGATCTATATGTCTATCTTTGTGCCAGTACCATGCTGTTTTGGTAACTGTGGCTTTATAATAAGCTTCAAAGTCAGGGAGTGTAAGTCCTCCCACTTGGTTTCTCTTCTTTAGAGTGTCTTTAGCAATTCGAGGCATCTTCCCTTTCCAAATAAATTTGATAACTAGCTTTTCCAAGTCTGCAAAGTAGGTTGTTGGAATTTTGATTGGGATTGCATTGAATCTGTAGATGAGTTTGGGTAGAATTGACATCTTAATGACGTTTAGCCTTCCTATCCATGAACATGGAATATTTTTCCATCTTTTAAGGTCCCCTTCTATTTCTTTTAGTAGAGTTATGTAGTTTTCTTTGTATAGGTCTTTTACATCTTTGGTTAAGTTTATTCCTAGGTACTTGATTTTTTTAGTTGCTATTGAAAATGGTATCTTTTTCTTGAGTGTCTCTTCAGTTTGTTCATTTCTAGCTATAGAAACATTACTGACTTATGTGCATTAATCTTGTATCCTGCTACTTTCCTAAATTTGTTTATTAGCTCTAGTAGGTGTATCGTTGATTTCTCAGGGTTTTCTAGATATAAGATCATATCATCTGCAAACAATGACAGTTTTACTTCTTCTTTTCCAATTTGGATGCCTTTTATTTCTTTGTCTTGCCGGATTGCCCTGGCTAGCACTTCCAGCACAATGTTGAATAACAGTGGTGACAGCGGGCATCCTTGTCTTGTTCCTGATCTTAGAGGGAAGGCTTTCAGTCTCTCACCATTGAGTACTATGCTGGCTGTGGGTTTTTCATATATGCTCTTTATCATGTTGAGGAAGTTTCCTTCAATTCCTACCTTTTGAAGTGTTTTTATCAAAAACGGATGTTGGATTTTGTCAAATGCTTTTTCAGCATCTATTGAGATGATCAATTGATTTTTCCCTTTCGAGTTTTTAATGTGTTGTAATACATTGATTGTTTTTCTTATGTTGAACCATCCTTGCATGCCTGGAATGAACCCCACTTGGTCATGGTGTATGATTTTTTTTAATGTGTCTTTGGATTCGATTTGCAAGTATTTTGTTGAGGATTTTTGCATCTATATTCATTAGGGAGATTGGCCGGTAGTTTTCCTTTTTTGTAGCATCTTTGCCTGGTTTTGGTATTAGATTGATGTTAGCTTCATAAAATGAGTTAGGTAGTGTTACATTTTTTTCAATGTTTTGAAAGAGTTTGAGTAAGATTGGTGTCAGTTCTTTCTGGAAAGTTTGGTAGAATTCCCCTGTGAAGCCATATGGCCCTGGGCATTTATTTGTGGGAAGATTTTTGATGACTGATTGGATCTCTTTGTTTGTGATGGGTTGGTTGAGGTCTTCTATTTCTTCTCTGGTCAGTCTAGGTTGTTCATATGTTTCCAGGAAATTGTCCATTTCTTCTACGTTATCCAGTTTGTTGCCATACAGTTGTTCATACTATCCTCTTATAATTTTTTTAATTTCTTCAGGATCTGCAGTTATGTCACCTTTTTCATTCATTATTTTGTTTATATGGGTCTTCTCTCTTTTTGATTTTGTCAGTCTAGCTAGGGGCTTGTCAATCTTGTTGATCTTCTCAAAGAACCAACTTTTGGTGATATTTATCCTCTCTATTGTTTTTTTGTTCTCTATGTCATTTATTTCTGCTTTAATCCTTGTTATTTCTTTTCTTCTACTTGGTTTAGGATTGGTTTGCTGTTCATTTTCTAGCTTCTTCAGTTGATCCATTAGTTCTTTGATTTTGGCTCTTTCTTCCTTTTTAATATATGCGTTTAGTGCTATAAATTTCCCCCTTAGCACTGCTTTTGCTGCATCCCATAGGTTTGGTATGTTGTGTTCTCATTTTCATTCGTCTCTATATATTTAGCAATTTCTCTTGCTATTTCTTCTTTAACCCACTGATTGTTTAGGAGTGTGTTGTTTAACCTCCAGGTATTTGTGAATTTTCTAAGTCTCTGATGGTTATTGACTTCTAATTGTATTCCATTGTGGTCAGAGAATGTGCTTTGAATAATTTCAATCTTTTTAAATTTATTGAGGCTTGTTTTATGTCCCAGCATATGATCTATTCTGGAGAAAGTTCCGTGAGCACTAGAAAAGTATGTGTATCCTGTTGATTTGGGATGTAATGTCCTGTATATGTCTGTTAAATCTAATTCATTTATCAGATTGTTTAGGTTTTCAATTTCCTTATTGGTCTTCTGTCTGGTTGATCTATCTATAGGAGAGAGTGATGTGTTGAAGTCTCCCACAATTATTGTGGAAACATCAATTGCTTCCTTTAGTTTTGCCAGTGTTTCTCTCATGTATTTTGTGGCACCTTGATTGGGTGCATAGACATTTACGATTGTTATTTCTTCTTGCTGAATTGCCCCTTTATTAGTATGTAGTGGCCTTCTTTGTCTCTCAAAACATCCCTGCATTTGAAGTCTATTTTATCTGAGATTAATATTGCTACACCTGCTTTCTTTTGGCTGTAGCTTGCATGAAATATTTTTTTCCATCCTTTCACTTTCAGTTTCTTTGTGTCCCTGTGTCTAAGATGAGTCTCTTGTATGCAACATATTGATGGTTCATTTTTTTTGATCCATTCTGCGAATCTATATCTTTTAATTGGGGAGTTTAATCCATTTACATTCAACGTTAAAACCGTGAAGGCATTTCTTGAATCGGCCATCTTATCCTTTGGTTTATGTTTGCCATATTTTTTCCCTCTCTCTATTAATATCCTTTATTGTACCCATACCGAATCTCTTTAGTACTGAACCTTTCTCCAAGTCTCTCTGTCCTGTCTTTGTTTCTCTGTCTGTAGGGCTCCCTTTAGTATCTCCAGTAGGGCAGGTCTCTTGTTAGCAAATTCTCTCAGCATTTCTTTGTCTGTGAAAAATTTAAGCTCTCCCTCAAATTTGAAGGAGAGCCTTGCTGGATAAAGTATTCTTGGCTGGAAATTCCTCTCTCTCAGAATTTTAAATATATCATGCCACTGCCTTCTTGCCTCCATGGTGGCTGCTGAGTAGTCACTACTTAGTCTTATGCTGTTTCCTTTGTATGTGGTGAATTGCTTTTCTCTTGCTGCTTTCAGAACTTGCTCCTTCTCTTCTATGTTTGACAGTGTGATCAGTATATGTCTCGGAGTGGGTTTTTTTTTGGATTTATTCTATTTGGAGTTCGCTGAGCATTTATGATTTGTGTATTTATGTTGTTTAGAAGATTTGGGAAGTTTTCCCCAACAATTTCTTTGAATACTCTTCCTAGACCTTTACCCTTTTCTTCCCCTTCTGGGACACCAATGAGTCTTATATTCGGACGTTTCATATTATCTATCATATCCCTGAGGTCCATTTCGAGTTTTTCAATTTTTTTCCCCATTCTTTCTTTTATGCTTTCATTTTCCATTCTGTCATCTTCCAGGTCACTGAGGAGTTGTTCAACACCCTCTAGTCTTGTACTATGAGTGTCCAGCAAATCTTTTTAATTTGGCAAACAGTTTATTTAATTTCCATAAGAGCCATCCATTTTTTTATTTAGTCTTGCAATGTCTTCTTTATGCTCTTCTAGGGTCTTCTTGATTTCCTTCAGATCCCGTACTATGGTCTCATTGTTCATCTTTTAGTTCTTTGAGTAGCTGCTCTAGGTGCTGTGTCTCTTCCGGTCTTGATGATTTGGGTGCTTGGGCTTGGGTTATCCATATCGTCTGGTTTTTTACATATGCTTTATAATTTTCTGTTGTTTTTGGCCTCGTGGCATTTGCTGAAATTGATAGGGTTCTTTTAGGGTTTGTAGACCTATTGAAGTCCTTATCTCTAATTTATCAGATCTACAGCTTCGTGGAGTACACTTTCTCTAACTAACCAGCAGGTGGCGTCCACGAGCCACCTGTTCTCCACAAGCCAGTTCTCCCCTGCTTAGCCTTTTTGGTGAGTGGGGGAGTGAGTCTTGTGGGGCCCAATTGGTGTACCAAGCTTGCGTGTGTAGTTGGTGTTGCCTGCCCTGTATGTGGGGCATGTTTCTGGGCAGTCGGGGAGGGGGGGTGGCCCTAAACAATCAAATCTCCCTGATGATCCTAGAGTTTTAAAGCTGCTGCAATAGTCTAATCCTTCAGTTCAGACCTGCCACAGTTTGTCTCTGCCACTGACCCACAAGTCTTTGGTATTGGCGTATGGCTCCTGAGACTTGCAAGTGGGCCCCTCTTCCAGGCTGTGCACCCCAGGTCCTCTGTTGAGGGATGACTGTGCTATGTCCCAGGTGAGTGCCGTCCCCCCAGGGCAGTTCTGGGCTGCTGGGCTGTGTAGGGAGGCTCCCAGTCTGCTCAAATGATGGCTGAATGGGGCTTTGTTAATTCACACTGCTCCACCTTCCCAGTTCTGGGACATTCAGCTGAGGTTGCAGGGAAGGCTAATGTCCACGCCCAGTTTTGTGGTGTGTGCCTGTTATTTGAAGCACTTCCGTCACACTGGGTTGTCTGGGGCAGCTCTGGGCTATGGGGCTGGCAATGGGCAGGAGTGTTTCCTGTCCACCAGGATGGTGGCTGTGAGCGGACACCCCCCTTTTCTTGGGAAGTTGTGTTGTTTAGTGAATTTTCTCAGCCACTGGATTATTGCCTTTTGTCTCAGAGCTCTCTTAGTTCTGCTCTTGACTTGACGTGCCCAAATTGCAATTCTTTGAAGCTTTCTGTATTGGGCTTCTTAGAGTAATTGTTTTAGAAAAAGAAAAAAGGATTTAAAAAAAAAAACAACAAAAAAAAAAAAACGGCCCTCCTCAGAGATCTAATGGGTTATTGAAATGCTAATAGACAAAGCAACCAGGGCCATTAAGGAAAGGTCCACAGGGCAGAGAGATCAGCTTTGCTTCGGGATTTGCATATGTGCCTCAAGGCCTGAGCTCCGCCCTTCCCCTTTCTGTGTTCACCAGAACTCCAAAAATCCTCTGCTTTTATTTTGGAGTTTTTCGTGTTGTTTTTTTTTCTATGCCTGTCTCCTCTCTGCTGGGCTGGCTGCTCTCAGAGTCTCTGGTGTCTGGTCTCAGTCTATCTATGGTTGGAGTTTGAATCAGTAGAATGAGTTTCCGATAAGAGCAGCCACTGCAGTTCTCCCTTCTCCTTCCCGGAGCTGACAGCCCCTCCTCCCCCGGGACTGAGCCTGGCAGGGAGGGGCGCGGGTCCCCTGGCCGCAAAAACTTACAGATTTCGCTGATCTCAGCAGTTCCACGTTTTCATGAGTGTTGTATGAAGTATGCCCAAAGACAGATTGCTCTGTGGTGTCCAGTCCACGCAGTTCCTGGCTTTTTACCTACTTTCCTGGAGGAGTAACTAAAACTTACAGCTCACCAGTCTGCCATCTTGCCCCGCCTCCCACAGTATCATCTTATAGTTATGCATCCATCACCCCAATCTATTTTTGAACATTTTCCTTACACCAGAAAGAATCAGAATAAGTATAAAAGTAAAAAAACACCCAAATATCTCCCCCACTCTATTTTTCATTTAGTTTTTTTTAATTCAGTTTTATTGAGATATGTTCACATACCATACAGTCATCCATGGTGTACAATCAGCTGTTCACTGTACCATCACTTAGTTGTGCATTCATCACTGCAATCTATTTTTGAACATTTTCTTTATACCAGAAAGAATCAGAATAAGAATAAAAAATAAAAATAAAAAATAGAACACCCAAATCAACACCCCCCCATCCCACCCTATTTTTCTTTTAGTTTTTGTCCCCATTTTTCTACTCATCCATCCATACACTGGATAAAGGAAGTGTGATCCACAAGGTTTTCACAATCACGCTGTCACCCCTTGTAAGCTACACTGTTATACAATTGTCTTCAAAGCTACTGGGTTAGAGTTTGATAGTTTTAGGTATTTACTTCTAGCTATTCCAATACATTAAAACCTAAAAAAGGTTATCTATATAGTACGTAAGAATGTCCACCAGAGTGATCTCTTGACTCCATTTGGAATCTCTCAGCCATTCAAACTTTATTTTGTTTCATTTCGCATCCCCCTTTTTGTCAAGAAGATGTTCTCAGTCCCACGATGCTGGGTCTGGATTCATCCCCGGGAGTCATGTCCTGCTCTGCCAGGGAGATTTACACCCCTGGGAGTCAGGTCCCACATAGCGGGGAGGGCAGTGAGTTCCCTTTCCCTGTTGGCTCAGCTAGAGAGAGAGACCACATCTGAGCAACACAGAGGCACTTGGGAGGAGACTCTCAGGCACAGTTATGAGCAGGTTCAGCCTCTCCTTCCCCTGCACTGCTTCTTGGCCTGCCTGGTCCTGACCTTGTTTCCCTGCCAAAGGCCTCGGCCCTCACGCTGACGCTCGCTGGGTCTGGCTTCCATCTTTCACCTCCTGCCGTGTCCGCAAAACCCTCCCTGAACCGGCCCCTCTCCTAGAAGCCTGGATACGTAAGGCGAATGGTACCCCGGCCACGCTCCCCCAGGCCCAGGGTGAGGCTGGGAGTCAGGCGCCTTGGATGAGCCAACCCCCAAGTCCTCGGTTCCCTAACCAGGGAAATGAGCAGGTTAGTCTTGAACCCACGCCCCCACCCCCTGCTGTAAGACAAGTCCACGAGTCTCTCCCTGGCAGATTGGCCGAGCCTCTCGCTCAGGCTCTGATCCTGGTGGGATGTCGTTTTCCACCTCCTGGGATCCAGCAGGATGGAAAAAGAGACACCTGCACCCTGCCCCCCACCCCTGCCATGCACCCTGATAACTCAACACAGACAGCGTCCTGGAAAGGAATGGAGAGGGCCGGCCTCAGCCCCCAAGCACCCATCCGGCCCACAGACCCTCCCAGCCTGCCCAGGCCCTCCTGGCTCAGACCCACATCGGGGATGTGGAGGGGAGAAGAAAGGAGAGAAAAACAGGGGTTGAGGAGGGGGTGGGCATGGAACTCTCTTTCCTTCTCCAGGCTTCAGGTTATTCCTCTGTACAGATCTGGAGGGTAATTGGGGTGATCTTTGTTGCAAGCAACAAAAAACTCGATTTGAACTGACTCACACAATTAAAGGGCATTTACTCTGCTATTCGTAATACAAAAATGAAAGCTAAAGGAGAGAACAGCTTCATAGAACAGCTAAGGGGACTTGGCTAACATAACCAAAAAGCTCAGGGGCAGCAGTTTTCCATCACAGCTCCCCTTCCCTGCAGTTCTCTGGGCTCTGCCCTCCTCTGTGTGTTTTGTCCTCGCTATAAAAGACAGCTGCTCTCAGCTACCGAGGCTCATGCTTCCTCACTCACCTTCTGGGGAAAGGGGTACTTGTCCCATTAACACCGATTTTGGGCAGGGCCTTCCGGAGGGCCTCACACAGGCCTGGGACAGCCCCCACCTCTCGGCTTGAACGAGGTGGATAAAAGCCAGGCTGGTCTCCCAGCCCCAAGACTGGCCCCCTTGGCTCCGGGAAGGCACAGGAAGGGCTGGTCCTGCCAGCTCCCCTGGGGGAGACGGTCATCGCTGGCAATGACACATGAGCTGGGCCACTTCTGAGCACACAACCACCTGTTCTCTCAGCTGTGACCTGGGGACAGTGGCTGACGATCAGAGGGGCTGGGGAGACACATATGTTGATGGAGCCCCTGCTGGATGTCAGGCACCATGCTGGGAATCAGGGAGGGACAGAAGCACAACGGACAGGAGGTCACAGTCCTGTGGAGAAAGACAAGCTCACAAAGTGACATTTCCTAAGGAAGAGGGAACAGAGGGGGGGTTCCTGAGCACTTGAGGGGTGCAAAAGAGGGAGGTCATGCCAGGGAGGGCAGGGTCGGGGGGCTTCTCAGAGGAGGTGGCCTTGGCATGGGGCATCCTATCCCTAATGTGTGACCCTGAAGTGGACCTGAGACAGAGGCAGCACAGAAATTAGTAACCCCAATGGGTTCAGAGAGGTTGTGTGACTGTCACAAGGCCACTCAGTAAGAAGTGGAGGTGACCTCATGCTGTGTTTCCTGCCCCAGAGCCTGAAACCCCAAGCCAGCAGAAAAACAGGTGTTTTATTTCATTCTTCCCACTCTTTCCACTGCCTCCCCATCCCACCTCTCAATCAGTCACCAAGTCTCATCTGGTCACTGCCCAAAACTCACTCAAACTGGCCCTCCCCTCTCCATCCCCTCGCCACTACCCTGGTCCAGGCCACTGTCCTCTCCTACTTGGTTTACTGCAAAATGCTCCCCAATGGCCTCCCTGCTTCTATGCTTGCTTCTCTATAGCGATTATTTACCCTGCAGCTGGAGTGATGTTTTAAGATCCTAAATCAAATCGTATCTCTCCTCTCCTTATAACTTTCCAATGGCTTCGATCACAGTTAAAATTCAAACTCCTTATAATGTCTTACAAAACTTCGCATGGGCTGGCCTCTGCCCGCCTCTCCATCGTCATCCCCATCACACTTCCAGTCTTCCTTCCATTCTCTGAACCCCCACATGCTCCCTCTCCCTGAGGATCTTTGCATTAGCTATCCCCTCTGACCAGGGAAATCCTTTGATTTCCTCAAGACTGGTGCTCCCTGCCCTGCTCCCTGCTCTCTGCTCTCAGATCTCAGCTTCAAGGCACCCTCCACAGAAAGGCCCTCCCTGACTACAGCTGTTGTGATGGAGGCAAAGTGCAGGAAATGTGACTGTTGCAAAGCACTGTACGAGGAAGCCCCATGTACCCTTCCTCCATGCCCCACCAATGTCAAACATCTTACACCTCCATAGTCCAAGATCAAAACCAAGAAATTGACATCTGTATTAGTTTCCTGGCTGCTAAAACAAAATACCTTACAATGGGTTGGCTTAAACAGTGGGGAATTCATTGACTCATGGCTTTGAGACTAGGAGAAGTCCAAAATCAAGGTGACAGCAAGGCAATGCTTTCTCTCTAAAGACTGCCTTCTGGGGCTGGCTGCAGGCAATCTTTGGTCTTTGGCTTTTCCACCACATAACAAAGCACATGGTGGCATCTTCTCCTTTATCTTCCAGTTTCCATTGACTTCCAACTTTTTGTTCCTCCTGTGGCTTCTTCTGTGTCCAATTCCTTTTGCTTATAAGGACTTCAGCCATATTGTATTAAGGCCCCCTGTGATGGTTAGGTTCACATGTCAACTTGGCCAGGTGATGGTAGCCAGCTGTCTGGTCAAGCAAACACTGGCCTAACAATTGCTGTGAGGATGTTTGTGGCTGGTTAATAAACCAACAGGCTGGTTTATTAAATCATCAGTCAATTGACTGCAGCTGTGACTGATGACTCACCAAAGGGCTTGTCTTCCCCAATGAGAGAATGCAATTGGCTGGATTTAATCCAATTAATCAGTTGAAGACTTATAAGCAAGACAGATAGAGGACCTTCACTTCTTCTTCGGCGGCCCAGCAAAGCGTTTCCTGAGGAGTTTGTCGAAGTTGCTGGTTCGTTTCCTGAGGAGTTCATCGGACATCTTCTTTGGAGTTGACAGTTTGCTGACTGCCCTACAGAATTTGGACTCGTGCATACCCACAGTTGCATCAGTCACTTTTATAAATTTTATAGTCATAGATACCTCTCATTGATTCTGTTTCCCTAGAGAATCCTAACTAATACACCCACCCTCATTCAGTTTGGACACACCTTACCTAATAATATCTTCAAGTGGGTTTACAAATGGTTTCATACCCGCAGGACTAGGGGTTGGGAGCTGAATATGACATGATTCAGTCTCCAAAACTATTGCTACAATCCATAGTTTTTATTCATATTTTACCAGTTATACATGCACTCATTTGTGTGTGTGTGTGTATGTGTGTGAATAGCTTCATGCAATTTTATCACATGTGTACCTTGCATAACCAATATCAGAATCAAGATATTCCAATGTACCATCACCACAAGACTCACCTCTGTCATCCTTACCCATCCCCTCTTGTACCCATCCCCTCATGAAAACTAATCTATTTCCAACACTATAATTGTTTTATTTCAGAATGTTACATCAATGGAATCATGGAGTATGTCTTATTTTGAGATTTTTTTTTTTTTTAAACTTAGCATAAGTTATTTTAGGTTCATCTAAGTGTGGTTTATCAATAGCTCCTTTCCTTTTATTGAGTAGTATTCCATGGTGTGGATTGTAACACAATTTGTTTAACCATTAATCCATTGAGGGACATTGTGTAGTTTCCAGTTTGGGGCTATTATGGATAAAAGAAGGATTAAAAAATCATGTCAGCTACCATATAGATTATTGACTGGAATGGAGCAAAACCGAAAGCAGGGAGGTCAGGGTTCTTTTGTTGTGGTCCGGGCAAAAGTTGATGGTAGATTGAGCCAGGCTGTTGTTGCAATAGATGGAGGAAAGTGGCCAGACTCAGGATGTGCTTTGGAGGGGGAGTCAATAAGACTTGCTGATGTAATGAATGTGGGGAGTGAAAAGAGGAATCCTATGTTCTTGGCTCAAGAAATAGGGTAGATGGTGGCGCCAGGAATTGAGTTGTGGAAGATTTGGAGAAAAGATGATTTTTCTTTTCCCAGAAGGGAGGTAATCAAGAGTTTAGTTTGGACAATATTAAGCTTGAGATGTCTATTAGATATTCTTGTGGAATGTTTTTCAAGGGCTGGAGTAAAGATGAGAAAGATATTAGCTATGAAACTGAGCAAGTTCACCTGAGGCACAGCTATATTGAGAGACCAAGCAGAGAGGAAGCCTCCTTCAAAGGAGAATGAGAAAGAAGAGGTGTGTGTGGGGATGGGGGATGCGGGGGTGGACATGAAAGTTGTCATATAAGTGAAGAGGAGGGAGTGGTCAACTGTGTTGATTGTCACTGAGATAATAAAGAAATGGCCATGGGATGTGATAACAAGAGGTCACTGGTGACCTTAACTAGAACAGACTCAAGGGTGACAGGAAGACAGCCTGGCTGAAGGGGTTGGAGAAAATGTGAGAGGCAAGAATGTTGAAATGGCAATTAAAACAACTATTTCAGGATGTTCTTTTGGGAAAAGGAGAGAGGCTGGATGGATGTGGGCCAAAGAATAGATTCTATGTCCCATAATGAAGACACCATGGCATGTCTGTATGCCAAAGGGAGTGAGAGAACAGGATACCATATAGGAGAGAGAGAACATGGTTGCAGAAAAGATTGTAGGAAGATGGTGGAGTAGGGAGCTCCAATAACCAATCCCTTCACCAAAACAACTATTGAACTGGCAAGAACTGTCAGAATTAACTATTTTCGAACTCTGGAATCTTGTGGAACACTATGCACCATCCACAGAAGAGCTGGAGGAAGGGGCTGGTAGTGAAGTAAATACCAGTGAATTTTACCCTCTGTGCAGTGGCTACCATTCCCTAACTGCCAAATGCATGGAGACAGCATTGGGCATGACAGCCTGGGCCCCTGGTGCAGCTTGCTGATGCCAGGGTGGGCTATATGGACCTAGGCCTCCAAAATCCAGGGGTGTGTGGTTTGATCATGGTCACTGCTCTTGGGGTTCTGCACTCAGGGCAGCCATTTTTCCAACACCTGTCAGGCAGAAAAGGCATGTTATTAGTCAGGGTTCTCTAGGGAAACAGAACCATCCAGAAATATCTGTAAATAGAATTAGATTGTATAAAAGTATCTTACACAACTGTGGGGATGCATGAGTCCAAATTCTGTAGGGCAGGCCACAAACTTGCGTTCCAATGAAAGTCTTCAATGAATTCCTCAGCAGAGGCTGGCTGGCTGAAGTAGAGACAAAAATCCTTTCTTCCGACTGCTGAAGTCATCAGTTCCCCCTTAAAAGCCTTCAAGTGATTATATTAAACATCTCTCATTATGGAAGACACTCCCCTTAGTTGATTACAGATGTAACCAGCCATAGATGCAATCAACTACTGAGGATTTAAGTCCATGAAATGTCTTCACAGCAACAGATAAGCCAGTGCTTCCTTGACCAGACAGCTGGGCACCATCACCTGGCCAAGTTGACACATGAACCCAACCATCACAGTCAGTACGTATTTTTTTTTTTCTTTTCCATTCCCTGTTGGGAGCAATAGTTTGGAAAAGTCACAAATTGGTGGCTCCAGCCCTCAACAACAACAATAGTAACAACCAAAATCTAGCAATCACAGAGAAGAGGGAGAACCTAGATTTCCAGAGTTAAAACAACATAATACCCAGAATGTCCAGTTCTCAACAAAAAATACACAAAGAAACAGGAAAGTATGTCCCATCCACAGGAAAAAAAAAGAATTTGCCAGAAACCGTCTCTGAAGAAGCTCATACATTGGAACCATTAGTCAAAGACTTTAGATAAATCATCTGTCTTGAATATGTTCAATGAGCAAAACAAATCCAGAAATAAAGGAAATTAGGAAAACCTTGTCTGAACGAAATAAAGAGATAGAAATTATATTTAAAAAAAAAACAGAAATTTTGGAGGTGTAAAAGTTCACTAGGTAGATTCAACAAGCAGCTTTGAACAGACAGAGGAGAAGATCAGAGAACTTGAAGACAGGACAACTGAAATTATCCCATGGAAGGAGCAGATAGAGAAAATAATGAAAAATGAATAGAGCCTGAGGAATGTGTGGGACACCATCAGGCATACCAACATACACATCATTGAAGCTCCAGAAATGCAAGAGAGAGCACAGGGGACAAAAAATGGTATTTGGAGAAATAATGGCCCAAAACTTCCCAAATCTAATGAAAGATATGACTATACATATTCAGGAATCTCAATGAACTCCAAGCAGGTTAGACTCTAGGAGATCTACACCTGGATATACTATAGCAAAATTGTCAAAATCCAAAGACAAAGAGAGGATTTTGAGAGCAGCAAGAGGTAAGTGACTCCTCACATACAAGGAATCCCCAAGAAGATTAACAGTGGATTTCTCATCAAAAGCCATGAAGGTCAGTTGACAGTTAGGTGACATATTTAAAGTCTTTAAAAAAAAACACACACACACACAAAAAAACTATCAACCAAAAATTCTATATCTGTCAAAATTATCTTTAAAAGTTGAGGAGAGGAGAAACTAAGATGGAGGCTAGGTGAGACAGGGCAAAAAAAACACCTCTGTGAAAAACACTAGATAAAAACCAGAAAGTGACCCAGAATACCGGTTTCAGCAATGCGCCAGCTGAACGAGGTCTTCTAGTTCCACAGAGGCCGTATACTTGGTGAAACCAGGAGTCTGCATTCTGAAACGAGTGAGTAAGCTGGCTGGAAGACCCGCAGCCACGCCTCGGTCTGGTGAAGCCAGGGTTTGGCGTTTGGAGACCGATGGGCTCTTTAAAAAAAAAAAAAAAAAAGGAAAAACCCAGGAGCAGCTGCAGCTGCAATAGTGGGAACCACACAGTAAAACACAGCAAGCGGGGGCTGGGCTGACCTCTTGGTGTCTGGCCTGGAAGACAGCCCACTGCAGATACACTTGGGGCTGGGGGAACGGAGGGGAGAGCCGGAAGAAGAAAGAATCCCCGCGGCTAGCAGCTGGCTCCCCGGAGGGCTGGATAAACTCCTGCCCGGGGCCATGCCCACAGCCCAGAGCCCTGCCAGTTGTCCCGGAGCTAGGAAGGAGGAACTGTGCAAGGAGCGGGTTGTGGAGACACCCCGTTTGGCCATCTTTGCATCAAGCTGAAAGCGCCCCTGCACGGCCCGGCAGCCCAGGGCTTCCCTTGTGGGACAGCGTGCACTGGTGACGTAGCACAGCCTTCCCTTGGCTGAGCTACTGGAGGAGCATAGCTGGGAGGGAGGATCCGCTCGGAGAACCCAGGGACGCTACGCCAAGTCCGGTGGTTTACGGATCAGCGAGAGAGAGAGGCTGGGGCTGAACTGAAATGACGGCTTAGACTTTTGCAGCGGCCTTGAATCTCCGGGATCCTGGGGGATTTGAACATTAGAACTGCCCTTCCTCCCTGGCTACCCGTACACACACCGCACATTCAGGGTGGACAGCTCCAGCAACACACCCAAACTGAGTTCTTCAACTGAACCCACAAGAATCATTTCCCCACACAAAGTGGAAAAAAAGGTTGAGAACTGACTCGAGGGATATAGGTGACTCACAGACGCCATCTGCTGGTTAGTTAGAGAAAGTGTACGTCACCAAACTGTGTTTCTGAAAAATTAGATCGATATCCCTTTTTCTTTACAACTTGAAAGAGCCCTATCAAGCAAAACAAATGCCAAGAGGCCAAAAACAACAGAAAATCTTAATGCATATGATAAAACCGGAAGATATGGAGACTCCAACTCCAAACACACAAACCAAAATATCAGAAGATACAGTATACCTCACAAAATTAATCAAAGATCTACAATCGAGGAACAAAAACATGGCAAAGGATTTAAAGGACATCAAGAAGACCATGGCCCAGGATATAAGCTACATAAAGAAGACCCTAGAAGAGCATAAAGAAGACATTGCAAGAGTAAATAAAAAAAATAGAAGATCTTATGGAAATAAAAGTAACTGTTGGCCAAATTAAAAAGACTCTGGATATTCACAATACAAGACTAGAGAAAGCTGAACAACATCTCAGTGTCCTAGAAGCCCACAGAACAGAAAATGAAAGAACAAAAGAAAGAATGGAGAAAAAAATCAAAAAAATCAAAATGGAGCTCAGGGATACGATAGATAAAATAAAACATCCAAACATAAGACTCATTGGTGTCCCAGAAGGGGAAGAGAGGGGTAAAGGTCTAGAAAGAGTATTCAAAGAAATTGTTGGGGAAAACTTCCCCAACCTTCTACGCAATATAAATACACAAAGCATAAATGCCCAGCAAACTCCAAATAGAATAAATCCAAATAAACCCACTCCAAGACATATTCTGATCAGACTGTCAAATAATGAAGAGAAGGAACAAGTTCTGAAAGCAGCAAGAGAAAAGCAATTCACCACATACAAAAGAAACAACATAAGACTAAGTAGTGACTACTCAGCAGCAACCATGGAGGCAAGAAGGCAGTGGCATAACATATTTAAAACTCTGAGAGAGAAAAATTTCCAACCAAGAGTACTTTATCCAGAAAAACTCTCCTTCAAATTTGAGGGAGAGCTTAAATTTTTCACAGACAAACAAATGCTGAGAGACTTTGCCGATGAAAGACCTGCCCTACTTCAGATTCTGAGGGGAGCCCTACCGACAGAGAAACAAAGAAAGGAGAAAGAGATATAGAGAATTTTAACAGACATATATAGTACCTTACATCCCAAATCACCAGGACACTCACTTTTCTCTAGTGATCACAGATCTTTCTCAAGAAGGGACCATAAGCTGGGTCATAAAACAAGCCTCAAGAAATTAAAAAAAACAAACAAACATTGAATTATACTCAAAGCACATTCTCCAACCACAATGGAATACAAATAGAAGTCAATAATTTTTGAACTGTAATTCCACTAGTTACTTCCTACATGATATAAAATACACAAAGTCTAAGGACAAAACAGTGGTTTTCAACTCAATGTAAAATATGTAATTTTAGACAACTATATAAAGGTGGGGGAATGAAGGAGTATAGGAACATAGTTTATGTGTCCTATTGAAGTGAAGATGGTATCAAAGAAAAACAAGATTGATATGGATTTAAGAGGTTAATTTTAAGCCCCACAGTAAACACAAAGAAATTATCAGAGAACATAACCATAGAGATGAAAAGTAGAGTTTGGGTTAAGAGAAATGGGGGAAGGGGCAATGGGGAGTTAAGAAATGAGTGTAGGGTCACTGGTTGAGGTGAAGGGAAATTTTTAGTAATGGATGGTGGGTAAGAGCATTACAACATTGTAAATGTGATTAATCCCACTAATGAAAGGCTAGGGAGGGAGTGGAATGGGAAGATTTAGGCTGTATATATGTTTCCACAACTGAAAAAAAAAAAAAAAGTCAGTCTAACTAGATGACAATTGTATACTAAAGATGAACTTGGATGGGACAGGAGGATAGAGGACAGGTGGCTCAAAGGGACGCAGTTGAGACATAAGGGAAAGGAAAGAATGTAAGCTTTTTATCATTGCTGAATCTATTGTACTTCTTAGCTGCACTTAATGGGATTGCATGAAAGAATGTTCTTGTTCATGGGAAGTGTATACGTGAATTATAGTGAATGCTCAAGAATGTGTGCAACTAACTGTCATATGTTCAGACGACAGAGCAATAGATGATGGATGATAGGGACGGAGGGAAAGAAATAGCAATGTGACAGCAAGTTAAAGTTGGTGGATTGAACTACCGGGGGAAGGGGGGTCAGGGTATGATGGAGTTCTGTGTATGGGGCTAGTATTGTTTTTGCAACTGTTCATATAACTTTGAATTTATTTCAAAATAAAAAAAATTAAAAAATTAAAAAAAAGATAGTACAGGAAAAGAAAATTACAGACCAAAATCCCTTAAGAAAAGAAATGCAAAAATTCTCAACAAAATACTTGCAAACTAAATCCTACAGTATATTAAAAGGACTATACACCATGACTAAGTGGGATTTATTCCAGGAAAGCAAGGATGATTCAACATAAGAAAATAAAAATACTTTACCACATTAAACAGAACAAAGGAAAAAAACACATGATCATCTCAAGTGATGCAGGAAAGGCATTTGACAAAATCCAACATCCTTTCATGATAAAAATACTCAGAAAACAGGAATAGAAGGGATCTTTTTCAACATGATAAAGGGCATTCATGAAAAATCCACAGCAAATATCATACTCAATGGAAAGACTGAAAGCTTTCCCCCTAAGATCAGGGACAAGATGGAGATACCTACCGTCACCAGTTATTCAACACTGTACTGGAAGTTCTAGTCAGAGAAATCAGGCCAGAGAAAGAAATAAAAGGCATCAAAATTGGAGAGAAGGAGTCAAATAATCCCTATTCACAGATAACATGATCCTATACATAGAAAATCCCAAAGAATTCACAAGAAAATCCCAAAGAATAAACAAATTCAGCAAAGTTACAAGATACAAAATAAACACAAAAGTCAGTTGGATTTTTATACATCAGTAATGAACAGTCTGAAAAGAAAATCAAGAAAAATCCTTTTACAATAACATCTAAAAGAAGAAAATACCTGGGAATAAATTTAACCATGGAGGTGAAAGACTTGTTTACTGGAAACTACAAAACATTGCTGAAAGAAATTAAATAAGATCCAAATAATGGAAAGATACACCAAGTCCATGGCTTGGAAGACTTAATATTGTTAAGATGCCAATACTGCCTAAAGCAATCTATAAATTCCATGCAATTCCTATCAAAATTCCAGCAGCCTTTTTTTTTTTTTTTTTTTTTTTTTTTTGCAGAAATGCAAAAGCTGATCTTCAAATTCATATGGACTTGAAAGGAGCCCTGAACAGGCAAAACAATCTTGAAAAAGAACAAAGTTAGAAGACACACACTTCCTGATTTCAAAACTTACTACAAAGCTACAGTAGTTAAAACAATTTGGAACTGGCACAAGGACACATTATAGACAAATGGAATAGAATTCAGAGTTGAGGAAAAAATCTGCACATCTATGGCTAGTTGATTTTCAACAAGGGCACCAAGTCCATTCAATGGGGGAAATAGACTTTTCAACAAAAGGTGCTGGGACAACTGGAAATCACATGCAAAAGAATGAATGCAGACCCCTACTTCTCATCATATACAAAAACTAATTCAAAATTGGTCCATGACCTAAATATAAGGCAAATACTATAAAACTCTTACAAGAAAACATAGGAAAATATCTTGAGACCTTGGGGTAAGTAGGCAATAGATATTTAGATTTTACCACAAAAGTACAAAAGACAAAATAGTTCAAGTGGACTTTGTCAAAATTAAAAGCTTTGGGGCATAAAAGGACAATATCAATAAAATGAAGAGGGAGAATTGTAGGAAGATGGTGGAGTAGGAAACTCCAGGAATCAGTCCCTCCACCAGAACAACTATTAACAGGCAGGAACTGTCTGAATCAACTATTTTCAAAATTCTGGAATCCAGTGGAACCCTGTGCAGCATTCAGGGAAGTGTGGAAGGAAGAGGCTGGTAAACTGTAAACATCAGGAATTGCTCTCTCTGGGGAGAAACTATCATCGCCCAGCCCCTGCTCTCATAGCAGGCAGCAGTGGGGTCCAGTCCCACTTTAACTTCTCCTGTGGAACACTTAGGAAAGGGAAAATGTCTATTTCCTGGGAGAAGAGGGGGCATTCAAACTCCTGTAAACAGGGGAACTCCTAAGGCCACTAGCATGCACAAGCCCAGGATAAGACATGGGCTCAGAAAGACAGGCAGCACCCTGCACTTTGCATTTGCCGTGAGCTGATCTTCCTTATAAGGAGACTGAACTCTGATGGAGAGCACCAGCCAACACAAAAGTAATTTGCAAAGACAGTGAAAGTGACTTTTGCTTAAGTTTGCTTGGTTTTCTTAGCTCTAGACACTCAAGAAAATCTCTTCATATCACTAGCTAGACACAAACTCAATAAAAGACATCTCAGGAAATAAATCCCAGAGTTAGCATTTTAAAATATTAAAATGTACAGTGTGCAAAAAAAGATTACAAGACAAATGAAGAAACAGGAAACAATGGTCCATCAAAAGGAAGAGGATAGAAATCTAGAAAACATCAGAGTGTGGACATACCAGACAATGATTATAAGAGAATAATCTTCTGTGTACTCAAGGATATGAAGGAAAATACAGAGAAATTACTAAAGGATATCAGGAAAACAATGAATGAACAAAATGAGAGTCTCAATAAAGAGACAGAAATTTCCAAAAGGAACCAAACAGAACTACTGGAGTTGAAGACCACAATAACTGCAATGAAAAATTCCCAGGAGTGTTTCAACAGCAGATTGGAGCTGACAGAAGAAAGAATTAGTGAACTCAAAGACAAGACCATTGAAATAGGT
Organism: Choloepus didactylus; assembly: GCF_015220235.1. NCBI lineage: Eukaryota > Metazoa > Chordata > Mammalia > Pilosa > Megalonychidae > Choloepus > Choloepus didactylus. Next base: position 59,424,845 of record NC_051326.1, read on the forward strand.
CAGGCTGAGGAACAGAAAGGAAAAAGAATTATAAAAAGCAAAAGTAGCCTAAGAGACCTATGAGATACCATCGGGTGTATCAATAAATGCATATGGGAGTCCTAGATGAAGAATAAAGAAAGGAGCAGAAGGAATACTCAAAGAAATGACAGAAAACTCCCCAAAGTTAGTAAAAGACATGAATGTGCACATCCAAGAAGCCTAGAGAACACCAAACAGGATAAACTTGAAGAGAAACATGCCCCATCAAATACTAATTCACTGTTGAATGCAAAGGACAAGGGGAAAGTTCTCAAAGCTGCAAGAGAAAAGCGAGGTGTTATGTACAAGGAGACTCATTAGATTAAGTGCTGATTCCTACTCAGAAACCATAGAGGAAAGTAGGCAATGGGTTGAAATACTTAAGGTGCTGAGATAAAACAACTGCCAAACAAGAATTGTATATTCAGACTTTGTTTCAAAAATGAGGGAGAGATTGAGACAGATAAATGAAAGCTTAGGGAGTTCATTACCACTAAACCTACCTTACAAGCCTTGCTAAAGGAAATTCTTCAGACTGAAAGGACAGGATGATAGACAGTGGTTCAAAGCAGCCTAAAGGAATAAAGACCCCTGGTAATGGCAACCTATGGGTAATTATAAGTGCCAGTACTATTTTATTATATTTTTGTAAGTAAATCCACTTCTTCTATGGGGGCTAAGATGCAAATGCATAGAAAGTAATGATAAATCTATGATTCTGGACATACATTGTACAAAGATACAGTCTCTAACAAGTACAAAAAAGGTGGGGCCACAGAGGGGTTGAAAAAGCATATGTGTATGCTACTGAAGTTAAGTTGGTATCAAATCAAATGATTGTTACATATTTAGGATTTTAAATTTTAACCCCATGATAATCACAAGGAAAATATATGAAAGATATACCCAGAAAGAAATGAGAAGGGATTCTAGATGATTCAGAGCAAATTATCAAATAAATATGAAAGTGGGCATTAACGAAAGAATTGGGGGACAAAAGTATAAGACTTACAGAGATTAAGTAGCAAAATGGCAGAAGAAAGTCCTACATTACCAGTAGTTACTTTAAATATAAAGGGATTAAACTCTCCAGTCAAAAGGCAGAGATTGGCAAAAAGTGGATTGAAAGAAAAAAAAAGCAGGAGCCAACTATATGCTGTATACAAGAGATTTACATTAAATTCAAAGACACAAATTGGTTAAAAGTGAGAGGATGGAAAAAAATATATACCATGCAGGAAGTAACTGAAAGAGAGCTTGGGTAGCTATACTAATATTGGATAAAGTAAAATTTAAGTCAAAAACTGTTATGAGAGACAAAGATGGTCATTTTATACTGATAAAGGGGACAATTCAACAAGAAGACATAACAATTATAAACATATGTGCACCTACAGCACAGCCCCAAAATATATGAAGCAAATATTAACATATTTGAAGGGGAAAAAATGATGGTTCTTCAATAATGATAGGAGGTTTTAATACACTACATCCAATAATGGATAGAACATCTAGAAAGAATATCAGTAAGAAGATAGAAGAGTTGAATGATACTCTAAACCAAATAAACCTAACCTATATATATGTTATATCACTTCCACCAACAAAACAGAATACTTGGATCATTCTCCAGGATAGACCAAATGTTAGGTCACAAAACAAGTCTCAACAAATTAAAAATATTGAAATCATACAGTGTATCTTCTCTGAACACAAAAGAATGAAGCTAGAAATCAATAACAGAAGGAAAAATGGAAAATACACAAACATGAAAATTAAACAATTTACTCTTAAATAACCAATGGCCTAAAGAGGAAATCACAGAGAAATTAGGAAATATCTTGAGGTGAATGGAAATGAAAATACACCATACCAAAATTTATGGGATGCAAAGGCAATGCTGAGAGGGAAATTCATAGCTCTAAAAAGAAGGAAAATTTCAAATTAGAGAGCTATCCTCAAAATTGGAAGAATTAGAAAAAGAAGAGCAAACCAAATCCAAAGTGAGCAGAAGGAAGGAAATAAAGATTAGAGCAGACATAAATGAAACAGAGAATAAAAAATACAAATAATCTGCAAAACCAAAAGTTGGTTCTTTGAAAAGATCAATAAAGTTGATTAACCTTTAACTAGACTGATGAAGAAAAAAGGGAAGAATACAAATAAATAAAATCAGAAATGAAAAGGAGGCATTACTACTGATCCCACTGAAATAAAGAGGACTATAAGAGGATACTATGAATAACTGTTTGCCAACAAATGAGATAACCAAGATGAAATGGACAAAATCCTAGAAACACAAAAACTACATCCAGTAACTCAAGAAGAAAGAGAAATTCTCAACATCCAATAACCAGTAAAGAGATTGATTCAGTAATCAAAAACCTCCCAACAAAGAAAATCCCAGGACCACATGGCTTCACAGTCCAGCTGAAATTCTTCTAAAAAGTTGAAAATGAGGGAATAGTCCCTCACTCATTCTATGAGGCCAACATTACTCTCATAAAGCTGGACAAAGATACTAAAAGAAAAGAAAATTTCAGAAAAATCTCTGATGAATATACATACAAAAATCCTCAAATTACTAGCAAACTGAAACAAGCATGTATTTAAGAATTATATGCCATGATCAAATGGGATTTTTCTGAACTATGCAAGGATGGATCAAATAAGAAAATCAACTATGTAATATATCACATCAACAGAATGAAGCGGGAAAAAACCATGATCATCTCAATTGATGCAAAAAAGGCATTTGACAAAATCCAGCACCACTTCTGGATAAAAACCCTTAGAGAACTAAGGAATAGAAGGAAACATCCTCAAAATGATAAAGGGCATATATGAAAAACCCATAGCTAACATCATACTCAATGGTGAAAGACTGAAAGCTTTCCATCTAAGATCTGGAAGAAGGCAAGAATGCCCACTGTCACCATTGTTATTCAACACTGTACTGAAAGTTCTAGCCAGAGCTAAATTAGGCAAAATAGAATAGAATAGAATAAAATAAAATAAAATAAAACAGATCCAATTGGAAGGGAAAAAATAAGACTTTCCCTGTTTCCAAATGACATAATCCTGTAAACAGAAAATCCTGAAAAATCCACAACAAAGCTTCTAGAGCCAATAAATGAATTCAGTAAAATGGTGGGGTACAAGATCAAAACACAAAAATCAATGATGTTTCTATACACTAGTAATGAACAGTCAGAGGAAGAAATCAAGGCAAAAATTCCATTTACAATAGCAACTAAAAGAATCAAATATCTAGGGAAAAAATCTAACCAAGGATGTAAAGGACTTGTAAACAGAAAGAATACAAAATATTGCTAATAGAAATCAAGAAGACCTAAATAAATGGAAGGATATTCCATGTTCATGAACTGGAAGACTAAATATTGTTAATATGTCAATTCTATCCAAGGCAATTTACAGATTCAATGCAATCCCAACCAAAATTCCAACAGCCTTCTTTGTAGACATGGAAAAGCCAATCAACAAATTTATGTAGATGGATAAGGAGCCCTGAAGGAAAAAAGCCATCTTGAAAAAGAAGAACGAAATTGGAGGACTCACATTTTCCAAGCTTACAACTTATTACAAAGCAACACTAATCAAAACAGCATGGTACTGGCACAAGGACAGACATTTAGACCAATGGACTCCATTTGAGAGCTCAGAACTCAACCTTCACATTTATGGCCAACTGATTTTTTATTTGGGGGTGAAGCCCACAGTGATAGTTAAGTTTATGTGTCAACTTGTGTTGACAACTATGATGTTCAATAGTTTAGTCAAGCTAGCACTGGCCTGATTGTTACTGTGAGGGTATTCCATGGATTTGAATCATCAGTAAGTTGATCGTATCTATGGCTGATGACATCTACAATCAACGGAGGAGATTGCCTTCAACAATGAGAGAAATCTCATCCAATCATTTGAAGGCTTTGAAAGGAGAAGTGATGATTTCAGCAGTCAGAAGAGAGAATGTCCATCATTTCTTCAGCCAGCCAGCTTCTCCTGGGGAATTTATTGAAAACCATCAGAGTTTCCAGCTTGTAGCCTGCCCTATGGAATTTGGACTTTAACTTCCCAACTCCACACTTGTGTGAGACAATTCTTATAAAAATCTTTATAAGATTTGGTACCAGGAGTGGTTCTGGAGTAACAGAACTTAAGGATGATATTTCTGAATTGGCTCTCTAATCTTACTAGAGTCAAAGGCATGACTCTATTTTTAACCATCAAGATTGCACTGATAGTCCATGGCACTTGTTGTCAATATTATCAACACTGGATATGGCTACTCAAATGCTTAAAAAAGTCAAGGCTCTGGGTGAAAGTCTTATTGACACCTTAACAGAGTTTTGTGGAGCTGAAAGGTATAATGACATTGGCTTGTTGTTCCTAAATATGCTGGATACAGTTGTAAAAGGAAGGGATGAACTCAAGGCTTCAAATTCTCGACTTAAGTGCTGTATGAAGGACATGAAAGTTTCTATGTGTGCCCTGAAAGAAAAACTTGAGATTTCTGAAAACAAGACCTAGAGTCTCATGGTCCAAGTGGCTGAATTACAATGTAAACTAAATTCCCAACCTCGCAGGGTGTCTGCTGTTAAAGTGAGGGCATTGATTGGAAAGGAATGGGGTCCTGAAAATTGGGACAGGGACATATGGGTTGATAATGGTGGTGGTGGGGATACTGAAACCTTAGATTCTGCTGAGTCTTTGCCAAATAAACCTGTAATGGTCAGCCCTGACAAATATCTCATCTAAATTCCACCTGAAGAGATTAATCCTGCTGTGCCTGATAAATCTGTAACCACCTGCCCTGAGGAAACAATCCTCACTCCTCTGTCTAAATAAATTAAGCTGTTATACCAGATGAAATTGTGATGGAATGCCCTATGTAGTTAGCTTTCAAGATACTTCTGATTCTTCTCATGACCAACCCCCACCACCCCTCTTTTCTTCCAAATCTATAACTAGACTGAAGTTCCAATAGGCCCCCAAAAGTAAGTTACAACGTGTGACACAAAGTGTAAGGAAGTACATTATACTCCAAAAAAACTGCACGAGTTTTCCAATTTATATAGACAGAAATCAGGGCAATATGTGTGGGAATGGATATTAAGGGTGTGGGATAATGGTGGAAGGAATATAAAGTTGGATCAGGCTGAATTTATTGATATGGGTTGTACCAGTTTAGATATATTATGTTCCCCAAGAAAAAAGCCATGATCTTTTACTCCAATCTTGTGGGATATTTGGATTAGGCTACTTCCATGGAGATGTGACTCACCCAACTGTAGGTGATAATTTTGATTAGATTATTTCCATGCAGGTGTGGCCCCACCCATTCAACATGGGTCTTGATTGTTTAATGGAGCCCTAAGAGCTCAGACAGAAGGAACTCGATGAGCAGCTGAGAGAGACATTTTGAAGATGGCAGTTGAAAGCTGATGCTTTGGAGATACTAGCCCAGAGCTTGCCCTGGGATATGCTAAGACAGGACTCCCAGGCTCTTGGAGAGAAATGCCCTGAGAGAAGAATCAAGAATGCACAGGAGCTGAGAGAGGAGCTGAAACACAACCTGGGAACAAGCAGATGCCAGCCGCATGCCTTCCCAGCTAACAGAGGTTTTCCAGATGCCCACGGCCTTTCTCCAGTGAAGGTATACTCGTGTTTATGCCTTGGTTTGGACACTTTTATGGTTATAGAACTGTAAATTTGTAACTTAATAAATCCCCTTTATAAAAGCCTATCCATTTCTGGTATTTTGCATAATGGCAGCATTAGCAAACAGGAACATGGGTGTACCAAGCAGAGATTCTGGATTCAATGTTGTAGCTCAAGGGGTTAGATAGGGCATTAACAGTTTGTTCAGATTTGTGGCTGAAGCCTGGACCAAAAGGTGGCCTACATTGCCTGAGGTCAAAATGCCAAAACTGTCCTGGTATAATGTAGATAAGGGAATCCAAAGGCTTAGAAAGATTGGAATGTTAAAGTGGATTTATCATGCATGACCTGCTCACACACCCCAGGAATGTCCAGAGGACACACCATTCATCAAGATGTGAGGACTAAATTTGTGAGACTAGCTCCATCATCCCTGAAGAGCTCTTTGGTCACTCTTTCTTCTCTGTAGGTCAGGTATTAATGTGGGAGCTGCTCTCACTGAACTTAGATCCTTAAACACATTGGGGATGATCAGATCCCAGGTTGGCAAAAGCCAAGTGGCAGCAGTTAATCAACAAAGACAAGGGGAGTATGATTATAGTAATGGACAGCAGAGTCAGAGCAGTAATCAGAATAGTCTGACTAGCAGAGACATATGGGATTGGCTGGTAGATCATTTTACCTAAAAGTAAAATAGATGGGCAGTCTACTAAATTCCTACTTGTTCTGTGTAAGCAGAAGAGTTGTAGGTTAAGGAAATTAAAGTCTAACTTGAATTACAAAAACAGAGAGTCACGGCCCCTTATTCAATTCCCAGATTACAGATAGTTTACAGAGCCAGAGCCCCTTGAATGAGGGGAAGGCCAGGTGCCCTTAGGGAATGGCCCTGTTACACTGCCAAAAACTCATACTGTTAATTTTCCTCCCAGCCTTCCCCAAAGAGACCTGTAACCTTTTACCAGGGTAACTGAGCATTGGAGAAAAGGAAATGAGCAGATATTTCAGGGATTATTAGACACAGGCTCAGAAATGACATTAATTCTAGGAGACACAAAATGTCACTCTGGTCCATCAGTCAGAGTAGGGGCTTATAGAAGTCTGGTTTTAGCTCAGGTCCATCTCACAGTGGGTCCTTTGGTCCCTGGACCCATTCATTGGTTATTTCCCCAGTTCCAGAATGCATAATTGGAATAGACATACTCAGCAATTGGCAGAATTCCCACATTGGTTCCCTGACTCATGGAGTGAGGGCTATTATGGTAGAAAAGGCCAAGTGGAAGCCACTAAAACTGTCCCTGCCTAGCAAAATAGTAAATCTAAAGCAACACCACATTCCTAAAGATATTGCAGAGATTAGAGCCAGCATTAAGGACTTGTAGGATGCAGGGGTGTTGATTCCCACCACACCCCATTCAACTCTCTTATTTGGCCTGTGCAGGAAACAGATGGCTCTTGGAGAATGACAGTGGATTTTCATAAGCTTAACCAGGTGGTGACTCCAATTGCAATATCTCAAAAGCTTAAATCATCTCAGTAAAAATACTAAGTACAAAGTCTCATCAAAATTGGTTGTAGGTGTGGTCTGTCCTGGGGCAAAATTTCCTTCTGTCTGTGGACCTGTGAATCCTAAAAAACAAGTTGTCTGCTTCTAGTATACAATGGAGGGATAGGCAAACATTCCCATTCCTGTAAAGAGAAATTAGGAAAATGGGGACACACAAAAACAGGGGTCTCAGGTCCCAAACATTTCCAAAACCCTGCAGGTCGTACTCCATTAGATATCAGGGTCTGAGAGTCATGTATAGAATGATGTTTTGTCCTCCAGCCCTGATGGAGCAGCAGCCCCACCCCTTCCAAGCACTTGCGCAGCTGCCCTGCTCTCCACAGCACTGGGGCCAAGGCTCCACCCTCTGAGAACACTGTGTGGCTACCAGGCTCTCTGCAATCCCTGGGGAATAGGCCCCACCCTCTGAGAACTCTGGGTTGGCAGTACTCTTCCTGAGCAACTGGATGGAAGATCCACCCTCTCCAAGCTCCAGGTCAGACCCACCCTTTTCATACTCAAGGGTGGGCTTGCTCTCTTGGCCTGAGAAGTCGTCTTCAGTCCAGACCTCAGCTTTCATGGTTTGCAGTCATTTTTTCCTTCAGTCCCTCCCATTTCTGTCCCTTTTAGTCCAGGCTGGCAATGGTTCCATTCATACAGATCTCACAAAAAACTCGTTGGTTTTTTATGTAGTACACAGGGTTCTAAACCATCAGATAGTAGGACTTTCCGTAGATCCTTCCAATCCTGACTTGCCCTGAACTGGCTGACTGGTTCCACATTCAGTTAAATCCTCACATGGAGCACTTGTTTCTGGGAACTTGTTTCTGGGAAGCTCAGAGTTTTCCAAACCATCAATTTTTGTACCCAGGAGTTCAATGCCCAGTTTATCCCTTTTGCCTTGCATTTTACTGTGAGCTGCAAGGAAAACCAGGCTGCACTTTCCACATTCAGCTTGGAAATCTCCTCAGCTAAACATCCAAGCACATTGCTTTCAAATTCTCCTTTCCTCTGACACCTGAACTCAATTTTGCCAAGTTCTCTGCAGCTTAAAACAAACGTTGCCTTTCCTCTGGTTTCCAATAACACATTCACCTTTTCCTTCTAAGGCCTCAGCGGAAGTACCTTCAGTATTTCTACCATCAGTCTCTTCAGAGTAATCCAGGTTTTTACTATCAAGCACCTCACAATTCTTCTTACCTCTACTCATTACCCAATTCCAAAGCTGTTTCCACATTTTTGGTATTGCAACAGCAGCACCCCACCCAGGGTACCAAAATCTGTTTTTGTTTCCTAGGCTGCTCAAAGCACATACCATGAAATAGGTTGACTTTAAGCAGTTGGAATTTAGTAGCTTACAGTATGAGGCTGTGAGAATGTCCAAATCAAGGCATCCTCAAGGCGATGCTTTCTTCCTGAAGACCAGACACCTAAGATCCTGGGCTCCTCTGCCACATGGCAAAGCACATGGTGATGTCTGCTGGTCTCTCCTTTCTCTCTAGGTTTCATAGCTTTCAGCCTCTTGCTTTCATGGCTTTCTCTCTTTTTATATGTGTGTGTGTGTGTGTGCACGCATGCATGTGTGTGTATGTTTAGCTATATATATATATATATACAGTATATATTCATTCCATTTATAAAAGACTCCTAAGAGATTAAGCACCCACCCTGAATGAGGGGGTCACACTTTACCTGAAGTAGCCTCATCAAAAGGTCCCATTTACAATGGGCTTATACCCACAGAAATGAATTAGATTTAAGAACATGTTTTTCTGGGGTACATGCAGTTTCAAACCACCACACTGAGTGACCTGAAAACAGCTAGTTTGGAGTGGGGACTGGAACGAGGGGAAGCTCTGTGACAGGTGCAGGCTGCTGTGCAAGCTGTTCTGCCACTTTGTCCAAATGATCCAGCAGATCTGCTTCCACTGGTGCTGGAAGTGTCAGTGGCAAGTAGAGATGCTGTCTGGAGCCTTTGACAGACTCCTACAGGAGAATCACAATGCAGATCCTCAGGATTTTGGAGCAAAGCCCTGCCATCCTCTGCAGATAACTACTCTCCTTTGCAGAAACAGTGTTTGGCCTGCTATTGGGCCTCAGTAGAGACCAAACACTTAACCAGGGGCCACCAAGTTACCATGAGACTTAAGCTGCTCATCATGAGCTGGGTGTTGTCTGACCCATCAAGCCATAAAGTTGGGTGTGCACAGTAGCACTCTTCAATAAACTGGAAGTGATGTATGTGACATTGGGCTCGAGCAGGCCCTGATGGCACAAGTAAATTACATGAGGAAGTGGCCCAAATACCCTTGGCTCCCACTCCTTCCACCTTACCTTGTCTTTCCCAGCCTATAGGCTATGGCCTCTTGAAAAGTTTCTTACAATCAGTTGACTGAGGAATAGAAAACTCAGGTCTGGTTTACAGATGGTTCTGCACGATATGCAGATACCACCCGAAAGTAGACAGCTGCAGCGCTGCAGCCCCTCTCTGGCTCTCTGGGACCTCCCTGAAGGACAGTGGTGAAGGGAAATCCTCCCAGTGGGTAGAACTTCAAGCAGGGTACCTGGTTGTTCATTTTGCTTGGAAGGAGAAAGGGCCAGAGGTGTGTTGGTATACTGATTCAGGGGCTGCTGCTAATGGTTTGACTGGATTATCAGGGACTTGGAAGGAACATGATTGTAAAATTAATGATAAAAAGATATGTGGATAAACCTTTCTGAGTGGGCAAAAAACATGATATTTGCGCGCCATGTAAATGCTCACCAGAGGGTGACGTCAGCAGAGGAAGATTTTAATAATCAAATAGATAAGATGACCTGTTCTGTCAACACCAGTCTCTACCCAGCCACTCACTCCTTTCATTGCCCAATGGGCTCATAAAGTGGCCATGGTGGTAGGGAGGATAGAGGTTATGCACGGGCTCAGCAACATGGGCTTCCACTCACCAAGGCCAGCTTGGCTACTGTCACTGCTGAGTGCCCCATCTGCCAGTAGCAGTGACTCACTCAGTCCCCAGTGTGGCACCATTCCCTGAGCCTGGTACCTGGTGGCAAGTGGATTACATTGGACACCTTCCGTAATGGAAGGGGCAGCATTTTTTTTCTTACTGGAATAGACACATACTCCGGATATGGGTTTGCCTTCATTTCACTTAATGCTTCTGCCAAAACTACCATCCGTGTGCTTACAGAATGCCTTATCCGCCATCGTGGTATTTCATGTTTCTGATCAAGGAACCCACTTCATGGCAGATGAAATGTGGGAATGGGCACATGCTCATGGAATTCACTGGTTTTACCATGTTCCCCATTATCCTGAAGCAGCTGGGTTGATAGAATAGTGGGATGGCTTTTTTTAAGACTCAATTATGATGACAAGTAGGTGGCAAGACCACGCAGGGTTGGGGCAGTGTTCTCCAGGAGGCTGTGTATGCTCTAAATCAACATCCACTCTATGGTGCTGTTTCTCCTATAGCCAGGATTCATACCCAGGATTGACGGGCAGAAATGGAAGTAGTAGCACCACTCACTACTACCCCTAGTGATTGGCTGGAAAAATTTTTTGTCCCTGTCCCTGCACCCTTAAGCTCTGCTGGTCTACAGGTCTTAGTTCCAAAAGGAGGAGTGCTTCTACCAGGAGACACAAGAGTGTCTCCACTGAACTGGAAGTTAAGGCTGCCACCTGGCCACTTTGGGCTCCTTGCGCATCTGAATCAACAAAGAAGGGAATAACTTTACTGGCTGGAGTGAATGATCTGGATTTCAAGGGGACGTAGGGCTGCAACTACACAATGGAGATGAAGAAGAGTTTTCCTGAAATACAGATCCCCTAGGGTACCTCTTAGTACTACCAGGCCCTGGGGTTAAAATCAGTGGAAAACTGCAGGACTTCCAATGGTCCAGAAACTTCAGGAATGAAGGTTTGAGTCACCTACCAGGCAAAGAACCACAGCCAGCTGGAGGCGCTTGCTGAGGTTAAACGGAATATGGAATGAGTAGTGGGAGAAGGTAGTTATAAATATGACTATGACCACATTACCGGTTACGGAAATGAGGACTGTAATGGTTATGAATATTTCTTCCTTGTTTTGTTATGAGTATGTTTGTATAAGTACACATAAAACAAATATCTTTGTTTTTGTCCCTATCTTACCCCCTTATCATATGATATAAGTTGTGTTAACTTCACATCATGGTATTTAAGTTATAGGCTATCACATTTAAGAGTGATATTACCCAAGGACTTGCCCCTAGTCTGGGGAAAGTTAATGCATTTCTGGTTGTACACAGGAGAGTTTAGTACTGTTAGGTGAAAATATGAATGTCATTATTTTTATTTAGAGATTAAATATGATTTAAGGAGATGTGTACGGGTGCCAAGATGTTAAGGGGCAGACTGTGATGCTTAAGTTCATGTGTCAACTTGGCCAGGTCATGGTATCCTGTTGTTTGGCCCAGCAAGCACTGGCCTGATTGTTACTGTGAGGACATTTCATGGACTTAAATCACCAGTAAGTTGATTGCATCTATGGCTGATGACATCCACAATCAACTAAGGAAATTGCCTTCAGCAATAAGAATAATCTCATCCAATCATTTGTAGACTGTAAAAGGAGAAGTGATGATTTCAGCAGTCAGAAGAGAGAATTTCCATCATCATTTCAGCCAGCCAGCTTCTCCTGGGGAATTCATGGAAAACCTTTATCAGAGTTTCCAGCTTGCAGCCTGTCCTGCAGAATTTGGAGTTGCCCAGCTCCACATATGCATGAGACTAAAAGAGAGGCTGGAGCTCAGGTACAAAGGGCAGAGGGCGAGAGAATCAGAAGGGAGCAGCCATGCCCCGGTGCCTGCTGAGTTGTCATCGTATTCTAGATACCAGGACCTGCCATTGTAGGGTGGGAGGGCTTCTTTTAAGGGATCCCTTAGGCTGCAGTGTGGGGAGTACATTATTTAGGGCACTGGGGTAAGAAAGGAAGCAAGGACCTATGGCTGTAGTCAGTGGCTTGGTCTGCAGAGGAGCTGGGGCAGGTGGAGAAAGGGGGAACCCTGAGATACAGCAGGAGGTAGAGCCAAGAGGAGCGACTGGCTGGGAAATGAGGGTGGAAGGAGGCAGGACACTGCCCTGTCCTTGCTCGGTGTTCTGGTTTCTAATGCTGCCGGAATACAAAACACCAGAAGTGGATTGGTTTTTATAAAAGGGGGTTTACTTGGTTACACAATTACAGTCTTAAGGCCATAAAGTGTCCATCAGCAAAGGGTACTTTCACTGGAGAAAGGCCATGGGCATCTAGAAAACCTCTGTTAGCTGGGAAGGCACGTGGCTGGCGTCTGCTTGCTCCCAGGTGGCATTTCAAAATGGCGTTTTCCAAAATGTCTGCATCAGCCTCCAAAGGCCGTCTTCAAAATGTCTGTCTCAGCTCCAGCTAGCTGTGAGCTCCTTCTGTCTCAGCTTATATAATGCTCCAGTAAATTAAACAAGGCCCACTCTGAATGGGCAGGGCCACACCTCCATGGAAATTATCCAATCAGAGTTATCACCTACAGTTGGGTGGGTCACATCTCCATGGACACTGAACCAATAGGTTCCAACCCATTCCACACACTAATATGTCTGCCCCCACAAGAATGCATTAATATGGCTTTTTCTGGGGACATAAATACACAAACCAGCACACTTGGCCACCTGTCAGCACATCCTGTGTGATTTCTCAGGCCTGTGATGAGGATGCAAGGTGGGGATTACCACCTCCGGGACTCTCTGTTCTGGGGACCCCCAATCTTCACTCCATTTCATGACGGGGCATGCAAGCGACCCCTGGGAGAGGCGGGGGCCCTTCTAGGAGTCAAACATCTTTGAGTCATTTTCTCCCTCGGGGCCCGATGCTCTTTCCCGCTATCATGTCACACTGGTTTCAGTGTTGTCTTCCCTGACAGTGATCTGGGATCCCCGATGACTCTCAACCCAGCACCCCTGCCTCCCAAAGGGAGCCACCCTCCACTGCAGACCTCAGAGCCTGGGTCCCAGGAGCCAGCCCTTGCTCAGATCAGCCTCTACGTTCTCACCCACCTCGGGGTTCAGGGGTGGATGTGTGTGCCGCCCTCCAGGTACATAAAGGGGCTCAGAGGTCCTCAGAGGGGGGTTCAGGCCTCTGGAGGTGTCAGCGTGGAGGTGGCTTGGTGGAGGTGGCTCGGTGGGGCCTTGCACTCCCTCTGCGCCCCCCAGTCTGGGCCAGGTGGACTCCGTGCCCCACCTCCACCCCGGCTTTCCTCTCCCTTAATTGGCAGGGCTGCAGCCAAGTGCGGTGGGGTGAGTCCCACTGTGGCAGGTTAGGGGAGCACCATCCACGGGCTGCTCTGCTGACAGCCACAGCCAGGAGGCGCTGGTGGGGAGCAGCAAGCACCAGGCAGAGAGGAGAAGTGGGAAAGGACCCTGTTCCCTGGGACAAATCCAGTGGTGGGCTCTGCTCTGCATAGGAGGGTCAGCGCAAGCCTGGTGTGGAGCCGGATGGGGACCAGAACAAATGCTGAGTGTCGTTCCTGCACAGCAGAGCCCAAAGGTGGGGCCCAGGGGGCCGGTGCTGGTGGGAATGGGCTGGGAGTCCCTCTCCTGTCTGCAGGATCTCATGTCCAGGGGCCCACCCCTTCTCTTCTCCAGAAGCCCCCCACGTTCATCCCCGCCACCCCAGCCAGAGAAACCCAGGGCATGCCTCAAGGAGACACACCACCCCCAAGGCCATGGGCCTTGCTGACAGACGAGCCCCGGATGCCAGCCGCCTTTCTTCAGAGAAGTTATCTTTCTCTTGATGCCTTAATTGGGGCATTTTCACAGCCTTGGAACTGTAAGTTTGTAAACTAATAAATCCCCATTATAAAAGCCAACCCATTTCTGGTATATTGCCTTCCAGCAGCTTTAGCAAACCGAAACACAAGTGTTTTCTGGGAATATGAAACCATATTTGGATAGTCTGAAAGTGAAACCCTCTTTCTAAGGTGTCAGCAGAATGGGAATTAGAAAGAATCTAATTGGAGTGGGTGCCAGAAGGCCATGGGAAGTGGATTTTTTTCTGGGGAGGGAGCCTGTGATGGAAGTGGACTCCGGAAGTGCTGAGGCCCCTGCATAGGCCCCTGTGGCGGGTGTGGACGGAGCCGAGTCAGAGTCGTCTTAACATAGGACACCATGCTGTTCCACCCCAGGGCAGGTGAACCATCTCCCTCGATAATCAGTGCCCTGACGTCAGGGAGTCCAAACCGGAATCGTAAGCACCCACATTGCCCGGCCCCACCCGAGCAGAGGAGCCCCCCCCCCCCCCTTTAGCCCCTGGCCAAAGCCTGAAGCCCCCAGTTTGCCCCAAGACAGAGCCTCCTTCTCCTAAGGGGAGGGATGGAGCTCCCCGAGGGAGGGGCAGAGACTGGGGGCCCAAAAGAGGACTGGGGAAGGGCAGGAGGTGTGGTGGAGAGAGGGGACGTCCAGGGCCACTCTTAGGATGGCCCAAATATGGGAGACCTCCCTTCCGTGTGACTAGGAGGGAACAGGAATACAGGGTCGTGTGGGAGGCCACTCCCGCGTCCTCCTCCTCCCGGTGCTGTATGAGTGTCCAGCCCGTGCCCCTGGGGCAGACACGTGGCCTCTGGGGGGCAGAGGCAGAGCCACGTCCCGAGGGGTCCATCGGAGATCTCGGTAGAGAGTGGAGACCAAGGTGGAGTCCCAAGTGGCCAGAGAGACCCAGAGGGAAGCAGGCAGCAGCCTCGTGGGGTTTCAGGCAAAACCGACTGGGCCACAGGCCGGGTACAACAGCAGAGAGGGACAGCACTGTCCCTGTGTGTTCCAGGTCACTCTTCCTGCCCCCAACTTTGACCCCATCCCAGGGGATCAGCTGCTTCTTGCCCCAGCTTTCCACGCCAGGACTGAGGCCGAGGGGCAGCTCCATGGCTTGGGAGACAAGGCCACCGAGGTGCCCAGTGGCCATGGTAGCTCCCCAGGCAAGCCTGGACTGGTGGTGCCTCTTCTGCCTTCCCAATGGGAAAAAGTGCTTTGTTGCAGCCCAGTTCCCGGCCAGACTCTCCCCAAACCCATTTCTCCAACAAACAAAGCTCTGTCTTCTAAGTTGCGGAGTCTCCAAGGCCCACCACAGCCTACCGGATGGAGCCATTACCAGGAAATGAAAGTGAGGAAGAGTCCTTTAATATGCGAACAATGAGAGCCGTCTATCCCAGAGGGTTCCGGGGGCTGGCTGTGCTCGCTGCCGGGTGCTCACCCTCCTCCATGCCTAGGCCTCCGCTAACCGTCCCGGCCTCAGTAAGGCGCCAGGCCTGGCCCTCTCTGTAGCTGTTCTCTCCTCTTTCTGTCATTCTGAAGATGCCAAGTGGAAATGACCTCTTCCTGGTGTTTTGCTCTTAGAATAAGCTTTAGTGTTTGAGTTGGGACAGACCGAGCCGTGCCGTGGGCTGGTGAGAGACTTGGCTCCCTGGCTGGTGGGCCTACGTGTGCAAGAGTCTGCCATGTACTTGTTGTCACAGGTGCAAACAGGTAAAGCCAAGAGCAGACATCTGTCTGACTCAACCCACAGGCTGAGAACCAGATCTCTAAGCCTTGTCAACTATGGTCCCGTCTCCTTCATCCACCCCTACTCCCACCACCCTCGCCCCCTTCCCACACTCTCCCTCCCCACGGCCATTGCCAATGTCTCCACCATCATCCAACTGTTAGGTGTCCTATTTGGTGAGGATGGCTATGCCCCCTGTGCCGGTTTGCATTTTTATGTCTCCCAAAATTCCATGTTCTTTAATGCAATCTTGTGGAGGCAGATGTATTTAGTGTTGATTAGATTGGAACCTTTTGATTGAGTGTTTCCACGGAGACGTGACCCACACAACTGTGACACCTTTGATTAGGGTGTGACCTCTTGATTGAATGTTTTGATGGAAATGTGGCCCTGCCCATTCAGCGTGGGTCTTTGATTAGTTTACTGGAGCTCAGACAGAAGGAGTTCAGTGCAGCTGCAGCTTAGAGAGACACTTTGGAGACAGCCATTGAAAGCAGACTTGTGAAGATGCTTTGAAGATAATAGCCCAGAGTTTGCCCCATGAAGATAAGCCTAGAGACATTTTGGAGAACGCCATTTTGAAATGCAACCTGGGAGCAAGCAGACGCCAGCCACATGCCTTCCCAGCTAACAGAGGTTTCCAGATGTCTACAGCCTTTCTCCAGTGAAGGTATACTCATGTTAATGCTTTGGTTTGGACACTTTTTTGGCCTTCAGACTGTAAATCTGTAACCAAATAAAACCCTTTTATAAAAGCCAATCCATTTCTGGTATTTTGCATAACGGCAGCATTAGCAAACCCGAACACACACACTCACATCCCAATTCCCTCCCACATTATGTACCGTATCATGTTGGGTGTGACCCCCCAACAGATAAAAGGACAAACAACAGTGGACAAGAGTCATCTAGTGACGAAACACAGCTGAGGGCTTACTGGCCCACCTGTTGCATGGAGACATCATGGGAACACTGTGTGCAAAGAGAAGGAAGGGGACAGCTAGATGAGCCTTGTTATCCGAGGAATGAACAAAGCTGTAGTGACGGAAATGAGGAGCGAGGGGCAACTGAAGGCAAAATTGTGCTGCAGACCCTGTCAATGACCCACCCTCTTGGCATCCCCTCCTGAGGCTCACTTCTCGTTGTTGTGTTCGCTTCTCCTGGTTTTCAAACCCGAAGAGAAATGTCCCAGAATCCCATGCTGTGTCTGCACACCAAGCACCAGGGTTCCCAAATACCTAACACGTGGAATCTGCTAGAAGCCTGCCTTCCTGGCTGCGGGTGGAGTTGGCACTTGGGGGTGTGATGGACCTTCTGACCTCCCACCACCCACCGAGGATCTCCAGAACAATCACTGGCCGTCAGAGGTGGATCTAATCGCCCGGGACCCTCTGGCTCCCCAGAGCTGCCTTCTCTCTGGGCCAGGAGCTAAGGAAGTCCTGCTGCTGAGGAAGGACTCGTCTGCTCTTCTGAAAAAGAAACTGGATGTGATTATAGCAATTACAGCCTCTGAGGGTTTCGTAATTACAAGCCAGTGAGTTCATAGTTTGGAAAGAGGGGAAGTGGTTTCTGTCTCTGCTGAAAGCTTGGTTGGCTGGGCTGCACTCTTGGATTCAAAAACCAGAGCATGTGGCTCCATTTTGGGGGGAGCGAGACTGCACCCAGCACTTGTTAAATGCAAGTTGCTTCCCTCTCTCCTGGTGGGCTCCCCTCCAAGCAGACAGGGCTGCCGGTCTATCTGCCAATCTGCCTTCAAGAAATGCCTTGAGGGAAATGGAAGGACGGGGGCCTTCTTGATAAAATGAATCCTGAGACGCCATCCCCCACCCCCTAACCAAGGCAGGCCGTGGAAGGAGAATCTCTGTACAAGGTGGGGAAGAGCTCTGGAGGTGAGATGCCCATTTCCCTCTGGGACTCTCCCGATCACATTGCCGCTGCCACCATGCTGGCCTCAGGGATTGGCTGGGCCCTGTGAGGGCAGGGTCCAGGAGCAAAGCCCCCACCCTCAGTTTCCCCATGTGGAATCCCTACCTCTCCATCCCCCAACCACCCTCCCAGGCTGGGAGGGTCAGGAAGGCGGTTGACACGCCAACTGCAAAGTATCCAAGAAATGGCGGGATTGCCACGGGACCTAACAGATTGTATTAAATGGAACTGAACTGAAATGAATTTGCAACAAATATTTGTTGGGTGTCCACAGTGTGTGCCCATTCCTGACTTGTCTGAGGCCAAGGGGTTTTCCAGGATGCTGTCTTTTAAAAATCACTGGTGAGAAGGAGTCATCCCCACTTTTTCTTTCTGAACTTCAGCCCTGTGGCCTACGTCAGGGTGGCAGGGGGAGGGGTGGGGGTTGGGAGGGGGGTTCCTAATATCTCACACACACACACACACACACACACACACACACACTATGAATTCAATACACAGGACTTAAACGGGTCAGTTGGCCAGTTATCCTACTTCTTTAACCAGTTACCGCGACAAAAAACAAACCTGTGTCAGCAGGTGACGTGAAGCCGGATGTGCTCTCTAGAAACCTTTCTGAAACTCCATGCGAAATAATAGCTTAAGCTAAACAGTGCAAACATGCAACGTGGTGTTTTGGAGTTTGCATGGGATCCTGGAGTTTCTCCCGACTGGAGTGAAGCTGGGGTAGCTTTCGTCTGGGTCTGGGTGCAGGCGGCCTGAGATTGGGGACCCCGGTGTGGACCCGATCACTGGCCTCCTTGCACCGTGACCTCGAGATGATTCCGGAAGGATGATGGCTGCCCATTTCTTTAGAGCACACCTTGACCATCTCCCAGGGGTGGGGGTGACTGCTATTGGGGAGGGTGTCAGAAAAACCATCAGGGCTCCTATTAAATTTCTCTGGAAACACAAAGAGCTTCCATCAACCTGAGAGACGTGCAATTACAGCTGAATGAATGATCGCTTGTTAAGCAATTCTATGTCTGCCTTCCTCAATGGGTTAATCACGTGTTGCTGAATTTCTCAATTTCCTAGCCCGCTCTCTTTCTGTAGTTCCTTTTGCCATTTTCCTGCCCCCAACTTGCCTTGGTTGATTTTGTTGTGGAGCCTTGATGAATTGCATTATGCCGAGAAGGCAGGCTCTGGGTTTATTGATCGAAAACTCTGTTGTGGGAGAAAACAGATTGGACTGGACTGGAGATCAGCAGATCTGGGCCATAGGTATCCACCCACATATTGCATCCTGAGATTTTTCTGGATGGATTCTGAAAGCCCTTCACCCATCAACAGTGGGATCTGGCAACTTTTCTGGTTAAATAAGACAATGCCAGAAAATCCATTCTGATGGCACGCTTATTGTGGAACATTTACAGGCATTTGATACAGGGATGGGTTCAACTCAGTCGCTGCCCAGCCGGTGCTTAGGTTAGAGGGGAGAAGAGAAGCGTCTGAAGAGCTGGGAGCCTTTCAGTTGCATGTGGAAGAAATCCAGACCAAAAGCAAGTTGTCATAACTGGGGAGTCCAGAGGCTGGATTTGGGGACTTAAATTATCTTGTCTGGGCTGTCACAGTCTCCTCTGTTTCTCAGTTCCGCTCGTCTCTTTTGCTTTTTGCCTGTGAGTTACATTCTTTCCCACTTCAGACATGCTTTAATTTCGGGGATGCTCTTGGCCCCAACCAAACCAAAAAAGAAAAAAAGAGCTCTCTTTCAGTGAGCATATGTGAAATCTCACAAGGGAATTATTCTATGAGTTGGCTTTAGCTCCGAAGCAAACCTGGACAAAATGTTGTGGCTTAAGGGTTGACTGGAGTTGGCTGATCCTGGCTAGACTCAGCTGGGTGGTGGTGCTTCAATCTCTGCTTTCAGCTGGGCTTGGCTCCCCTGTGAGGTCTGATCTAAGGCCTGCTCCGTAGTTTGCATTCTGGAGCCCAGGCAGAGGGGCCAGCAGCTCCCTGGTGGAAGGTTGTCTCTTGGAGATGGCAGGAGTGCAAGAGCTCAAATGGAAACACAAGGCCTCTCAAGCCCAGGCTCAGAAACTTCTTACCCCCACCCTATTCCATGGGCCAAAGCAAGTTGCATGGTGTGATGGTTAATTTTGTATGTCAACTTGGCTAGCCTATGGTGTCTGGTTGTTCGGTCAAACACTAGGATATACATGTATCCTGTTGGTTCTGTTTCTTTGGAGAATGCTGATTGATACACATGGCCAAAACCAAAGGATTTGGTTCATTGGAAGAAGGTGCAAAGTCATTTGGCAAAAAGGTGTGAGTATAAAGCAGGGTGAAAAATAGGGCATCAATCAAGCACTATCTATAATTATGATTGACACCAATTGGACTGCACGTCCAGCCCAGTGGGACATGTCAAGGCTGGGTCATAAGCCCACCCCACTGCCAAGGGGAGGGTGAGATGCTCTGACAGATGGCTCCCCAGAATCACATGAAGTGCCTGCGGGACAGTTCCCCAACTGGAAAAGGGTACTGGGCAGACAAAAACTCACAAACACATCTACAGGCAGGAAGGCAAATAACGGCCTCCATGGGATAAGTGCTACAAAGGGGGCTTGAATCAGGGCCTGGGGGAACTCAGAAGAAATGACCTGAACCTGGAAAGGCCTTTCTGGAGGGAGGCCCTCAAACAGAGTCCAAAATGTGGGAAAGTGGGGTGCACATTTCAAGCAGAGGAAACAAAGTTTCCCCAAGCATGGAAGAGATCTCATTCAGGAAAAGGTGAGCCACTGGCACATATAGTGATGGGGAGAAGAGCCGGTGGTGAGGAAGGAGACAGACTAGAGAAGCAGGCAGTGTCAGATCACCAGGGGCTTATGCACCAGGCTCAGCAGTTTGGATTTTACCCCAAAGGCAGTGGGAATCCATAAAGGGATTTAAAGAGAAGTATGACATAATCATATTGGCAAGGAGGAAGATGACATAGGCAGTAAGGCAGAGGACAAGCAGGTGGTGGTGGTGGAGCTAGTTAGGAAACTAGAGATTTCAAGGCCTGAACTAGTAAAGTGGAGCTGGAGAGAGGCAGTATATCAAGAGACATCTAGCACTTAAAACGAACACGACTTGGTTTCTGACTGATGTGAGATGAGGGAGAACATGTCTTGAATGATGCCCAGGTGTGTAAAATAAGGTAGCTGTTATAACAGGCAAGCTCAACAAATCTCTATGGTCAATACAGTGAAAGGATATTTCTTCCTCATGTAGTAGTTCAATTTTGGGGTCCCTGGTGGGGCTGCTCTCCCTAGCAGCTATCTTCCATGCAGTGACTCAGGGACCCAGGCTTCCTCCACCTTGTGGCACTGTCCTTTACAGCATGTGGCTCCCCCAGGGTCACCCTGGTGGTTGTCTTCATCCCAGCCCTCAGAATGGAAAAAGAGCATGGAGGAATATGAGTAGAAGGTTCTTATGGGCTAGGCCTTGAAGAGCCATAAATTACTTATGCCCAAGTTCCACGGGCTCCATCTTGGTTTCATGGCCTCACCTAACTGCAAGGGAGGCTGGGAAATGTAGTCCAATCTGTGTGTCCTGGAGGAAGAGGAAATAGGTTGGGTCAGCTGGCAGCCTGTGCCACACCAGGTTCTTGGCTTGGAAGAATCACAGCAGGGAAGACTAAAAGAGGAAGTTTGTGGAGGTGATGCATTCCACTGGCGACCTGATGGATCTGAGCGGACATCTGAATGAATCCACTGGGAGGAAGTTGAGGTCATGGAGGTGGAAAGGGTAGAGTTGAAAAACCCTAGGGAGAGGAAGATGTGGGTTCAGGCTCTGAGCAGAGGAAGGAGAGCTCATACGGGAGACTGAGTGTTTCGGGCTCGGGAGCTGCAACCTTATCCGGGAACGATGGGGAGCCGCTGCAGACTTTTGAGTAGAGGCGAGACCCAAGCAGAACCCTTTTAAAGGGGGACCACCCTCTGTAGAATGGAATAAAGAACATCTGGAGGCCTGGGGCAGGTTGAAAGGATGTTCTCTGAACCCACCACACAGGTAGGGTTTGGTTTTGGTTTTTGCTAATCTTGCATGTAAGCTCATGCCTGGACTTAAAGCTATTTTTGCTTCTTGATGAAAGCCAAATCCATGGAAAGGATTCTTGTTTCATGAAAGCTTCAGACATTAGAATTGAGGGAGGGGAGGGTTGGTCTTGACTCTAGTCAAAATCAAGGTTTTTCTTTATTTTATCAGGGATGGGAAAAATTCAGGAAATTTTTTGAGACCCAACTAATGTTTCCTATCATTTTCAACCCCTCATTTATCATATCCCTCCTTTATTCTATTTTCAGATTTTCTCATTCGTACTTTACAAACCCTTCCTAAAGTCAGATTCCCCATTCCTAAATTTGTGCATCATGTCCTCTCTAATTTGGCCTTGATTGGGCCTCTCTGAGTATCTGCAGAACTGGGAGGAAGGTTGGCTTTTATATGCTCTGACTCAGAGCAAGACAAATACCAGCACAGGCAGATCAGCCAGGCCCAGTATGACCCCCTGGGCAAGTTTCAAGTTCGAGTTAGCCCACGGGCCTAAAGGCAGGTAACTGTCTGAGGGTCGTAAGTCCCCTTGTCCATCAAAGTCAAGCTGGCCTCAATGTAGTTGCTTTTCATTAAAAGTGTTATTAACATGTCATGGGATTATGATTATTTTAAATGAATTAATAAAAGTATTTCTTAAAATTTTCAGGTTTACTTTCTAGCATGGTAAATACCTACAGATACAACTCCCCCTCCCAAAACATCTTTGGGGGCCTCAGTAATTGTTTTAGATTGTAAAGAGGTCCTGAGATCAAAATAGTTGGTCTAGTGCACATTATCAGAACCAAGCCCCAGTCCCAGCAGGGAAGCTGATGTAACGTGGACAGTTTGGAGAGAAGCCACTTTGGAGCCAGGATACGAGGGTTTGAGAACAGGGGCAACCACGCCCTGCCCAAGTGGCTTTGAGCAAATCGCTTAATCTCTCCAGACCTCAAAGCTAATTTACACCCACTTGAGAGCCGCCAAGAGGGTGTCATATGAGGTGTGTGGGGAAAAGGGAAGTGTGGCTTTTAAACTGTAGCTCTGGGCAAATAATTATTTTTTGCCTTTCACTTTGCTTTCCCTGATTCTCTGAGTATCCTGGGTGTGTCCCCAACAAGAAGCCAAAAACACTGCAGTTCTGCATTTGTGGCAGACGAGAAGTTCTCACCACCCCCCCCAGCTTGCCTCCCTCCTCCCCAGCTTTGCCTTCTCAGGAGAACCATCTTCTGCAGTCCCACCCTCAAGCTGCTCTCTGGAGGTGCCTATTTCTCGGCCCCCCCAGACTCTGGATTTCAGCCAGGCAAGAGCAGTTTTATAGCTGCTAAAACAAATACCATGCAATGGGGTGGCTTTAAAATGGGGATTTATTGGCTCATGGATTTGAGGCTAGGAGAAAGCAAAATGAAGGTGTCATCAAGGCGATGTTTTCTCCCAGTAGTCCTTGGCACTCTGGGGCTGGCTGCTGATGAACCTCGGTCCTTGGCTTTTCTGCCACATGCAATGCACACAGCAGTGTCTTCCCCTTTCTCTTCTGGGTTCCATTGACTTCCAGCTTCTGGCTTCTCTCCGTCGCTTTCTCCTGTGGCCCTGACTATAAATTCTCTGGTAATAGGATGGAGGCCCCTTGGATTCATTTGGGCCTCATCCTAACTGAAGGCACCTCATCAAAACGTCCTGGAAGCAGACCTCAGAGACATTGCAGGTTCGGTTCCAGAGCACCACAATAAAATGGTTATCGTGAAAAAGTGAGCCAAACAAAATTTTTGGTTTCTTTGTGCATGTAAAAGTTATGTTTACAATATACTGTAGTCTATTAAGTATGCAATAGAATTATGTCTAAAAAAAACAATTAATATGTGACACCGAGACACGAAGTGAGCACAGGCTGCTGGAAAAACGGTGCTGATAGACTTTCTCCTTGCAGGGTTGCCACAACCTTCAATTCGTAAAAGCACAAAAAAGTGGAGTGCAATAAAATGCTTGTATTTACAATAGTTTTGCACCCCCTGGAATGGATTCAGATTAAGAACATGTTTTTCTGGGTTACCCAACTCCAAGCCACTGCAGGAGGCTTTCTGAGCCTGAAACGTGGAGAGGGGTAGGGGCAGAGGGAAGACGAGGACAGCTCTCCCTGGCTGGTTCTCAGTCCTACCAAATTCCCCAGCCAGGGAGAGCTGGGCCCAGACCTGAGGGTCCTGGAGGGAGAAGGTCCCTCCCTCCCACCTCCCATCACCCCTGCCCCATGCTAGCCCCTCTGTACTCACAGTCTCCTTGGGGAACCAGGGCTGGACACACAAGCACCCAGAGGTGGGGCGAGGCTTGGTGCTACAGAGGAAGGCCACCAGGCCTGGGGCTGAGTGACATCGGGCAAGTCTTTTCTGCTTCCTGGACTCTGTCAGTACAGTGGTCAAATGATGGGTCTCCGGAGCCTTCCGACCAGGGGCCTCTCCTGAGCAGGAAGGTGCCCAGGGACTGAGCCCACAGAGGCTGCCTGGCCCCACCCACTCGGAGGGGTCATGGGGGGTTAGCCAGGGCTCCCAAGAGCAGCCCCAGCTGGCCCCACCTGTGCCAGCACCTTTCCTCAGGCCAGCAGACACCCTGTCCAGACACTCCATCTGGATCTCCCCAAGCCGCCATCCCTGACGGTGTGTGCACGTGTGTGTGCACGTGTGTGTGCGTGCACGTGTGTGCACCCAGCTCTCCTTCTGCTTACGATGAGAAGCACTTGTCCAAGCTGGGGTGTCCAGACCTTTCGGGGCAGTTCCCACTGACCCCAGTGAGAGGGCAGCTCCGGAGCCTCCGAACAGCTTATCAGCTCCTACCCCAGTGGAAGGGCACATCCCTGAGACGCTGCCAGAAAGCGGGAAAGAGGAGGGTGCTCCAGGCACACAGACTGGAAGTTTCCACCGGAGCCTTGAATGCCAGGCTCAGGGGCACGGAGGACAGTACCCCAAAGGCCAGAGGTCCCTTCTAAATGTTTTGATCATGTATGCTTGTCGGTAAAAAGGTTTCGAGCAGGCACGCCAATACGTATGCATTCATTCATTTTACATTATATACAAGTGTTCCTGTACTAAATCAATTATGTCAACTATGAAACATATCTCCAAACAGAAACTGTAAAAGGATGAGAACAAACCCGAAAGAGTTCTAGTATTTTCTCCCAGTGGATCGTCTCCTATGTCCATCCCCTGGCACGGCCACACTCTCCCTCTGAGGGGCCCCCATCTGTCTGGTACCCTCAAGCCACTCTGTCTGCCAGCTCGAGCTGTGCCTCCTCGCTCACCCGCGTCAGCCCTCACCTGTCCCGGATCCTGGCCTCTCCCGGGAGGTTTGCACAGCCTGTAGGGTGCTGACACGCATTCTCTCTCTGCGTCGTTTGTTTGAAGTTTCACGTGTCAGACCGTGAACACACGCTCCTTGCTTACCGTGGAGGATTTTCACTGCAAGGTTTAGATCATTATAGCCCGCCTTTTTCTTCTTAGGAATTGGAGTAAAATATTCATAGTGAAGCCGTGAAGAGCAGTTGATTGCTCTACCAACTGATTCCTGTTTTCCAAAAGGCCTAGCAACTGTCCAAACTCTTTATTGCCCCTGGGGTTGCGGCTGGGTTTAAAAGTTTTCTGTCAGCTTCCTTTTACTCCTTCCAGTAGAGTTCATTTTCCACGCTCAAGTCCAAATTTCCACCCAAATTGCTCCCTCCGGGTTAGCAGAGACAGTGTTTCATGCTTTAGGACGCGGCATTGGGCTCTGAGGGTGAGACCCCCCAGCCCTGCTTCCCATCCAGGGGGGCCTGAGACCCTGGGAAGTGAGGAGGAGGGCTGGGTGGAGGGGACCCGGGGACCCATTCTAGAGCCAGGCATGGCAGCTCTTGGCCCTCATTGCACAACACTGAGCGGCTTGTGACGCCCCTCCTTCCCCTCCTGTGGAGCTTACAGACTCCACCCGGCTGCTCTCATCCTCACTTCGCCTGGAAAACTCCTTGTCTGTCCCTAGGACTCACCTTGGCCGGTGCCAGCTCCTGGATTCCCACTGGGCTCTCCTGGCTGGGAGCAGGTGCCTTCCCCCACCCCGTGCCCCACGCTGCCTGCACTTCCCTCCATCCTAGTGGGCACACATATCAAAATGTCCTCTTCACCTCAGTATCCCCTCTGGACCGTGATTCCCAGGAGAAGAGCTCAGGTGGCACCTGAAGCACCTGGATCTGTCCGCAGGTGTTCAGGAGGTGCTGGTTGGTGCTAGCGAGCTCTTTCTTGATCAGAACACACATACTTTATGCAGCTCCAAGGTTCAGCAAAGAAGTAGTCAGCCTGGGTCTGTTGACTCCGAATCCTACCATGGGTTCTAGCAGAGACTTCACTGTGCCTCCAGTGCTCTCTTAGCTGATTGTTTAACTGATGCTCTGAGGTCCCCAGCCATGCCCACAGCACGTTCACTGTCCCTGGCTGGAGCTGTCCCTGAGTGCTGCCCACATACTTGGGCTCCTACAGGTGGTCATATCTGTAGAGTCAGTGGATCATGTTCCCAAACCCATTTATGTAAGTTACACTCGTTATTATCATGGCATTGTGTAATTAAACATATATAAAATGATAAAATAGGAATACAAAAGGACTTGTTTCTATGAACACCAAATTAAACACTTTGAAGAAGATTCATTAAAGGTGAGTTGCATTAAGCCTGGTGAGCACTGTACGGCCCCAGTAATTCTCACCTCTCCACAGTCAGGCGTTTGTGCAGTAGTCTCCCACGTTAAGTCAAGAACAGTCATCAGAGACGGTGTAAGTGATGCCGTGTGTCTTTGGAGGCTAAGTCCAAAATGGCTTTGCAGCTCCTGCTTCGGTCTCTCGGATCGCTTGCTCTGGCGGGAGCCGGCTGTCGCTCCACGAGGACGCTCAAGCAGCTCTGCGGAGAGGCCATGCAGGGAGCACCGAGGCCTCCCGCCAACAGCCAGCTCTGTGTGTGCGCCAGTTTGGAAGTGACCCTTCAGCTCTGGACAATCCTTTGGATGATGGCAGGACCAGCCGGTATCTCACTGTAACCTCACGGGAAGCCCTGAGCAGAACTGCCCGTTGTTCCCAAATTTCTGATCCACAGAAACTGTGAGAGATAGCAGATTATTATTCTTGCTTTAAGGCCCTGAGTGCTGAAGTAATTGTGACACAACAATGGATAACTAGCACCTATGGGAAAATACCAGGGTTCACAGAGAGAACAAAAAAAGATCAATAAAATCAATAAACTACAGACTGGCCAAGAAAAAAGAGATAAGACACAAATTATTAATATCAGAAATGAAAGAGGGACCACTGCCACTGAGCACATGGACATTAAAAGGATAATTAAGGAATTATTTGTGCCCACAAATTTGATAGATTAGAGGAAGTGGACCAGTTCCTTGAAAGAACGCAATCTATCGACTTTCACACAAGGAGAAATAGATCATCTGAATAGGCCTATAACTATTAAAAAAAAATTGAATCAACAATTCATAAACTTTCAAAACAGAAAGCAGAAGACCCAGATGATTTCACTGGTGAATTCTACCAAACATTTAAAGAAGAAAAGATACCAATTGTCTACAATCTTTTCCAAAAAATGGAAGAAGAGGGAACACTTTCTAACTCATTTTATGAGGCCAATATTACCCTAATACCAAAAGGAGACAAAGACATTATGAGAAATGAAGATTACAGGCCAATATCTCTCATGAACACACAGGCAAAAATCTTCAACAAAATATTACCAAATTGAATTCAACAATGTATAAAAGAATTATGCACCACAACCGAGTGGGATTTATTCCAGGTATGCAAGTCTGGTTCAACATCTGAATGCCCGTTAATGTAATCCATTACTTCAACAGGCTAAAGAATAAAAATCCTGTGAGCATATCAATAGATGCAGAAAAAGATTTGACAAAATCCATCATTCATTCATGATAAAAACTCTCATAAAACTGGGAATAAAGGGGAACTTTCTCAACTTGATAAAGAACATCTACAAAATACCTACAGCCAAACATCATAATTAATGGGGAGTAACTAGATACTTTCCCCATAGGATCAGGAACAGGGCAAGGATGTCTCCTCTTGCCACTCTTATTGAACATCGTACTAGAAGTCCTAGCTAATGCAATAAGACAAGAAAAGGAAATCAAAGGTATACAGATCGGAAGGAAGAAATACAACTGTACAACTAGATGGAAACTAACCCAAGACTAAATGGAACCTGTCCTGAGATTGTTGCACAAATGCCTTTAATTTCCCATCACATTTTAAAGAAGTAGAATCTAGAAATCATAAGGAGTACCTTGTGGGTGCTGCTCATGCAGGGAAGAAAACTCCTATTTCAGCCACGTGACCCTTACTCGGAGAAGACTGTGCCCTACATCAAAAATTTATTGCACCATAAACAAAAATCAACTCTAAATGGATCAAAGACCTAAACATAAGAACCAGAACCATAAAACTCCTAGAAGAAAACATAGGGAAGCATTCTCAGTTTGAGTTAGGCAATGGCTTCTTAGAGTTTACACCAAAAGCACAAGCAAGAAAAGAAAAAATAGACAAATGGGACCTCCTCAAAATTAAAAATGTTTGTGCATCAAACGACCTTATCATGAAAGTAAAACAACCAACCCAATGGAAGAAAATATTTGGAGACCACATATCTGATAAGGGTTTAATATGCAGAGTTTATAAAGAAATTGTACAACTCAACAAAAAGACGAAACAGCCCAATTTAAAAATGGGCAAAAGACTTGAATAGACATTTCTTCAAAGAAGATATACACATGACCAAAAGCATGATGAGATGCACAGCATTGTTAGTCATTTGAGAAGCACAAATCAAAACCACAAGATATCATTTCACACCACTAAAGTAGCAACTATTTAAAAAAAATGGAAAATTACAAGTATTGGAAAGGATGTGGAGAAATAGGGAGGGAGGGAATATAAAGTGGTGCAATTGGTGGAAGACAGTTCAACAGTTCCTTAGAAAGTTAAGTATAGAATTACCATAGGACCCAGCAATCCCACTTCTAGGAACATACCTGAAAGAATTGAAAGCAGGGACACAAAGACATATATGTACTCTAATGTTCAAAGCATATTCACAATTGCCAAAAGATGGAAGCAACCCAAGTGTTCATCAACCACTGAATGGTGAAATAAAATGTGGTATTTTCATATGATGGAATATTATTCAGCTGGGAAAAGGAATGAAGTTCTGATACATGTGACAACATGTATGAACCTTGAAGACACCGTGTCGAGTGAAATAAACCAAACAAAAAAGGACAAATATTGTATGGCCTCAGTGATATGACATAATTAGAATGAGATTAGAATGAGCAAACTCAGAGTCAAAATCTAGAATATAGTTTACCAGGGGATGGGGTAGGGATAGGGAATAGGGAATTAAGGCATAAATTATACAGAGTTTCTATTTGGGATGACGGAAAATGTTTGGTAATGGATGGTGGTGACCTTGGCACAACACTGTGAATGTAATTAATGCACTGAATTATATATTTGAATGTGGTTAAAAGGGGAAATATTAGTGTTCTGGTTTGCTAGAGCTGCTGTTATGCAAAATACCAGGGAATGGGTTGGCTTTTACAAAGGGGATTTATTAGGCTACACATTTACCGTTCTAAGGCCATAGAAGTGTCCAAACTAAGGCATCAACAAGAGGATACCGTCACTGAAGGAAGGCCAGTGGTGTCCGGAACACCTCTGTCTGCTGGGAAGGCACGTAGCTGGCATCTGATGATCCTTTGTTCCTGGGTTATGGTTTTGAAATGGCTTTTGCCAAAATGTCTCTGGGCTTCTGTCCTAGCTCCTCTCTCTCACCTCCTGTGCGTCTGTGGGTCCTCTCTTAGCTTCTCTGGGGCAAACTCTGGGCCTCATGTCTTAGCTTAGCATCTCCAAACATACTTCTGTCTGCATCCCCAAGCATCTGTAAGCAACTCTGTCAGTTCTGGCTCCTGACTCTCTTCCTGAGCCTCTTAAAGGACTCCAGTGATCTAATTAAGACCCACCCTGAAAGGGCGGAGCCACATCTCCATGGAAATATCTAATCAAAATGTCTCACCTACAGCTGGGTGAGTCACACCTCCATGGAAACAACCTAATCAAAAAGTCACACCCTAATCAAAAAGATTAATGAGTCTGTCCCCACCAGATTGCATTAAAGAACATGGCTTTTCTGGGGATATAATAGATCCAAACCAGCACAGTTCAGTTGTAAATATGTTACTAGAATAAAGTTCTTTTAAAAAAAATTTCCATGGAACTTTATAACATAAGCAGTGAATCCTAAGCTAAACCAGAGATTATGGTTAATAGTACAATTATAAAAATGTGCTGTCATCAATTGTAACAAATGTTCCACACCAATGCAAGATGATAATAATAGGGTGGTATATGGGAACCCTGTATTTTATGTATAATTTTTCTGTAAACCCATAACTTACCTTATAAAAAAATGTTGGTTGATGAAAGTACTTTTGTATGTTCTAAGCTAAAAATAAAAATTTCAAGATATGTTTGAATATTTTGTAAAAATTCTCCTTTGACCAACTTTTTGATAAACTAAGCCAACACCAGTCCCCAACACTTGGGAAAAAGAGTTTTTGTGGGATTTTATAAATGCAATTGGGCTTCATTTTGTACATGCAACATGACCTTATTCTTCACCGTCAAAATTTCAAAATTCAAAACTTGTGAATTACACTTTAAATATCCTACTAGGTAGCTTCGCCCTGAGGGGGTCCACTATGGATCCTCTGATACTCTTCCCACATTTTACATTTCTTTTTGGCCTAATCTAGGTTCAGGTCCTGAAGTGGCTTCAAAAGGTAAACTTATAACATAGATAGACTCAAGCAGAAATAAGAGGATTCCTGCCGAGAGGTGTTTTCTGCTGCTGCTGCTGTCCCCACCTGCCCCCTTGGCTCAGCTGTTTGCTTGCAGAGAACTGCATGTTCATCCCTTAAGTTTTCATTAACTGAAAAAAAAAAAAAAAGGATGGGAAAGGCCTGGCGGTTCCACCAGCCCCAGCAGGGAGCTGCCCCCTTGCTTCACAGCCTCAGGGTCTCAGTCACTGCTTTCCCCTCCACCCCCAAATCTCCTCACCCAGACCCTGTTCCTGAATGCCCATCACCTGGGGGACATGTGGGGGATGTCCGCTGCTCTGGCAATGAACTCCTCTGCCTCACCCCTTCTGTGCCCTCTCTGCAAATGGCACCATCCACCCAACCCAGGGGCCAGGAGCTAGCTTCCTGCTCGCCTCCTGTTCTAGTTCGCTAATGCTTCCGTTATGCAAAACACCAGGGATGGATAGGCTTTTATAAAAAGGGGTTTATTTGGTTACACAGTTACAGTCTTAAGGCCATAAAGTGTCCAAGGTAGCACATCAGCAATCGGGTACCTTCACTGGAGGATGGCCAATGGTGTCCAGAAAACCTCTGTTAGCTGGGAAGGCACGTGGCTGGCGTCTGCTCCAGAGTTCTGATTTCAAAATGGCTTTCTCCCAGGACGTTCCTATCTAGGCTGCAGCTCCTCAAAAATGTCACTCTTAGTTGCTCTTGGGGCGTGTGTCCTCTCTTAGCTTCTCCAGAGCAAAAGTCTGCTTTCAACGGCTGTCTTCAAAATGTCTCTGAAAGTTGCAGCTCCTCTCTCAGCTCCTGTGCATTCTTCAAGGTGTCCCTCTTGGCTGTAGCAAGCTCGTTCCTTCTGCCTGAGCTTATACAGTGCTCAAGTAAACTAATCAAGGCCCATGCTGAATGGGCAGGGCCACACCTCCATGGAAATTATCTAATTGGAGTCATCTCCTATAGTTGGGCAGGTCGCATCTCCATGGAAACAATCAGAGAATTACAATCTAATCAACACTAATGCATCTGCCCACACAAGATTGCATCAAAGATAATGGCATTTTGGGGGACATAATGCATTCAAACCGGCACACCTCACCTGCTCTCCTCACCACCCTTCTGATCCCCTCCCACCCCCCCCGCACCCCCATTCTCACAGCCTCTCTCCGGGCCCTCCTGCCATGGTGGAGGCAGCCGGAGGAGGTGCCAAGAGTCTGGATCCGATCCCTGCCCTGTCTGGCACCAACCGTGGGGACTCAGGTGACCACTTCCCTTCTCTCACCCTCCCTTTCCCCACAGATAAAATTGCACGTTCACACATTTGGCAAACACTTATTATGCACCTATTGCGTGTGTGCCAGGCATTTTTCTGGGCATTATCCTCACTCCACAAAGCTGGTGGGAAAGGCAGATACTAATCAGGTAGTCACACACCTGGTTAATTGCTCACAGTGGTATTTACCTAACAGAATGAAGTTCCAGGATGGCTTTCCCGGAGAGGTGACATCTAATTTGGGTCCTGAAGATGAGGAAGGGGCTGCTCAGGAGGAGAGCACAGCAGGGCATTTCAGGCACAGACAAGGAAGAATCTGGAAACCCTGATACTGAATGCAGGGGTCCAGAAAGGGGCCAGTGTGGTCCTCCCCTGTCAGAGGGAGGGAAGGGAGGGGAAGATGAGGCCAGCGAGGTCAACTGTGGGTGTTCACACAAAGCCTTGGAGACGTCTTTCCTGAAAGCAACGGATGGCCTTGAAGGGTTTTAAGCAGAGGAATGACGAGATCCTCTTTGTGATCTAAGAGCTGATCTGGTCTGCAGGGTGGCAAGAGAAGACACAGAACCAGGGAGAAGGTCCTCCTGCAGACCAAGAGAGAGTTGACAGCAGTGGTCATGGAGATGGAGAGAAGCAGACGGATGTGAGGAACATTTAGGAGGCAGGACCACTAGGCCATGTGGTGGGGTGGATGTAGGAGGTGAGCTACAGGGACGCCTCGCAGAAGACTCCCAACTTTCAGGCATGAGTTGGCAGGTAGACAGTTCCCCAAGGAGTAGGCTTGTGAGGAAAGCTCATTCGTTAGGAACATATGCAGCTTGAGATGCCTACAGGATGTGTACGTAGAAATGTTGAGTCTGGAATCAGAAGTGGGGTCAAGCTGGAGACATGGGTGATGAGTCACTGACCTACACATGGTCACTGGAGCCATGGGCTGGTGGACACTGTCACAGGGCAATGACGTGGCGATGACTTCTCCTTTCCCTTCGGGGTTCCTTTGACTTCTGACCTCTCTCTTCTCCCACAGCTTTCTCTGTAGCTTTTTCTAGAAAGCCTCCAGTGACAGCATCAAAACCCACCCTGATTCATTTGACCACACCTTAACTAAAAATAACCTCATCAAAAGGTGCTATTTACAGTGAGGTCACACCCACAGGAATGGATTAAGATTAAGAACATGTTTTTCTGGGGTCCATAGCGCCAAGCCACCACACCAGGTTTCCATTGTTAAGGAGAAAGGGGGAATGGAAATCTTATGCTTACATGTTAATGAGAAATGCTGAAGTCAAAGAGAAAGGCTAATTATTGGTTTCAGATTCCTGGGAAGGTGCGGGGGTGGGGGGGTGGGGTTTGCACAGGTGGAGAGAGCTGCTCTTAGTAAAAGGGCAGGAACAACTTCCCCTCCTCCCCTCCATCCCTTCTGGGACAGAGCCCTTCTGGAGGAGAGGAAAGGCTCGGGTTTGTAGATACAGTGGCAGGAAGTTAAAACTCTTTTTCTCTGATGGTTCTATTTCATGGAGAGAGTCTCAAGCTCATTGCTGAGGATTTCATAGAGTAGAGAAGATTTTAAGTACTTTTTAAGGAAAATGGCAAAATGGATGGAATAGGGAAGTTTATGCAAGTTGCAGGGCAGCTCAAGAGAGTAATATAAGGAGTGATTGAAAATACAGACCGTGGACTCTGAGCGAGATGGGAGGTGGGGGCTGGGGGCCTGTGAGGGGAGGGGTCAGAGGACAGGTCAGCGGTGGGGGCCCTAGTGTGGCCGATGGACAGCCTGGTGGGCAATCAGCCAGCAAGCAGAGGAAGTGAGCCCGGGGAGGGGGTGGTCTGAATGTGAGGTTTGGGAGGTGAACAGGGGCAGGTGTTGGCAAGTTCACCATGGGAGAACGGGTGACAGATGGACGGAGGAGGTAGACAGAGGAACCGAGAAGCTGATGCACCAAATGGGTCAGCCACATGGACATTGAGTATGTCCAGGGTGATGGCAGCACTTGGGTGGAGAGGAAGGGGGTAGCCAAGGAATAAAATATTGGAGCTTGTCAAACACAGGGGGTTGTTACAGAGCTCAAGTAAGAGTCTCGGTCTGCCCCAGCTGCTGTAACAAAGCACCACCAGACTCGTTGGCTTGAACAACAGAAATTTATCATCTCAGAGTTCTGGGGACTGGCAGTCCAAAACCAAGGTGTTGGCAGGGCCATGCTTTCTGCAAAGTCTGTAGGGTCTGGCTGTGGCTGGTTGACACTCTGTGGCATAACCCATCCTCTGCCTCTGACACGTGGCTGTCTCTGTCGGTGCCAAAATTTCCTCTCCTTATTAGGACTCAGTCTTATGGGATTAGGGCCCATGTTAACTAATAACATCTTCAAAGACCCTATTTACAGGTAAGTTCACATCCATAGGACCAATGGTGAGGACTCGAGCATGTCTTTTTGGGGGACACACTTTAACCCCTAACCGTCTCCTCGTCCCCATCTCTCCCTTCGAAGGTCCAACTGGTCCTGACACTTTCTCCCAGCAGGCCTGCTGCTCAGACCCCATTTCCATCCTTTATAAGTCAAGCCCTGAAGCCCTGGCCCAGAGTTCCAGCCCCCTCTGACCGTGTGGTGTAGGGGCTGAGAGTTCAGGCTCCCGAATCCAACTCCGAGGCTCAATTCTCAGGCCTGCTACTTGAAAGATGTGTGGCCTTGGGCAAATTCACTAACCTTGTTGTGCCTCGCTTTCCTCATCTATAAAATGGGGAGAATAATAGGGCCTATCT
This sequence comes from Choloepus didactylus, assembly GCF_015220235.1. Taxonomy (NCBI): domain Eukaryota; kingdom Metazoa; phylum Chordata; class Mammalia; order Pilosa; family Megalonychidae; genus Choloepus; species Choloepus didactylus. The sequence goes on from NC_051326.1 coordinate 59,459,528, forward strand.
CACAGGGTTATTGAAAGGATTAAATAAGTGAACAGCGTATTTAGAACATTGCCTAGCACATAGTGAGCACTTAGATAAGTGTGAGCTTTTACTATATTCCTTGTGTCCTCCCTGCACACTGAGGTGTCATCTGAGCTCCCGTCTCATCCATCAGCTCCCCCTTTCTCCCAGGCCCTACCTTGGAAGGCTCGCCATCGTCTTTATCTCTTCTCTCCCCCTCAAGGCCCAAGGTCACCAGTCTACAAGCTCTGTCATGCTGTACCCCATTCTGCGCCCACGGCCACGCTGTCATTCAGGCCAGCCTTGCTTTACCCCTGGACTCACACAGGACTGGCCTTGCTCACCCATGGCCCCGGGCTCACCCCACTTCAGTCTATGTCCCTCCCAAAGCAAGCTGAGGCTCTACACACTGCAGTAGCCCTTCAGCAGTTCCCCAATTCCTTCAGGAAGAAGCATCTACTCTTTGATAAGGTTCAAAAGCCTCCACGTCCCAGCTGCAGGTTCTTTTCACACCACCTCCCTGTACCTGCAGCCGCCCCAGCTTCCCAGACTCCAGCCTTTGTGCTCATTGCACCTTTCTGCACGGGCTCCAGCTTTCCTTTTCCACTGATTATGTGTAAGATATATAACGGGGCTCTGCGGCTTGGGGGTCTCCCACCTGCTAAAAGGGGGCATTGGGCCCCTCAGGAGTCTCTAAGGGGCTTGCTGCTCAGATGCTCTGACCCCATCACCCCATGTTACTTTCCTGCTTCGTTTCCCTAAACTGCCCCCCACAAATCCTATCTTCCCAACCAAGGTGGTCGCGCTTTTTCCAACAATCTGTCTCAGGCTCTCCCGTCCCCTGGGAATGTCTGGGCCCACCCCATGCCTCCATGCCTGGTGCCACCCTGTCCAGTGTCCTTTGCTTGCAGAAACCCTACCCAGACTTAGGTGCACCTGTTGTCATGGTCACCCCTCACCCTGCCTCCGTCTCCTCTCCCTGCTATTAGACAAGTCTCTCGGGGCATGTAACTGTCACACACGCAGCACGGGGTTATAATCATCTGCTGGTTTTCCCTACCTGCCCTAGACTGTCAGAGCTGAGACAGTCTGTGCCTTAGCCCCAGCCCCTGGACATCAGGTCATAAGGCAAAGACGAGAAGAGGCCAGCGTTCTGCAGGGTCTCACCGTGCCAGCTGCTGCAGGGCCGCCTTGGCCACACCTGGCCCAGGGGACACCCCGGCCCCTGGGGAGGCCAGCTGCATGTCCTGTAGGGTGGTGTTTCATCCAAGGCCTCGAGAGGGTCGCCCTGGCATGGGAGGGGTCGGGTGGGATAAGAGAGGAACGAGCAGCTGCTCGAGGGCTCTGTGCAGAGGCCTGGAAAAGGGTCTGGCAGGGGAGCCAGGGGCAAAGGGGTGGGGAGAGGAAGGGATGCCACCGGCCACCGCCTTAAAGCAGGTGGAAGCCCCGTCTGCCCTCTGAAGGCCACCACCTCCTCCCCTCCCCACTGATCCATTGGTTGGGGGCGGGCCGTCACTAGGCACTACCCCAGCTCGGGGGCTTCCGGGGTCCAGTTCCCCAGTGCATCTCTGGCTTACTGGTATATCTGTGCATTGTGGGAGGGGTCTGCAAGGGCAGGCCTATGGGAGGGGCTGGTTCAGCAAGGGCAGATCCAAGGCCAGCTGCTGAGGAGGCTTCTGGAACCTCCAATTCTGTCTGCCTGGGTGGTCCTTCTCAGTATCCACTCACTGCCCCGCGCCAACAGCTCCTCATTCCTCCCAAATGGAACCTCTTTGGCGGCATCAGCACAGGGAGCTGGGAGGCATCTGGCCTGTCCCTTCACCCTCCTGAGGCCCCACCGCACAGCCCCTATGTCCCCTATTCTCTTTTTTCCCTTTTCATTAGTCCCCAAATGCCCCTGTTCTGGTTTGCTAATGCTGCCATTATGCAAAATACCAGAAATGGATTGACTTTTATAAAGGGGGTTTATTTGGTGACAAATTTACAGTCTTCAGGCCATAAAGTGTCCAAGGTAAGGCATCAACTCGCGTCTCCCTTCACTGAAGGAAGGCCAGTGGCGTCTGGAACACCTCTGTTAGCTGGGAAGTCACGTGGCTGGCATCTGCTGATCCCAGGTTGTGTTCCAGCTCCTCTCTCAGCTCCTGTGAGTTATTCAAAATGTTGCTTATGGGGTGTTTTGTCCTCTCTTAGCTTCTCTGGAGCAAACACTGGGCTCGCATCTCCAAAGTGTCAGCAAAAGTCTGCTTTCAGTGGCCATCTCCAAAATGTCTTTCTCAGCTGCTCTAGCACTGAGTTCCCTCTGTCTGAGCTCTTATAGGGCTCCAGTAAACTAATCAAGACCCAAGATGAATGGGTGGGGCCACGTGTCCATGGAAATAATCTAATCAAAGGTATTACCCACAGTTGGGTGGGTCACATCTCCATGGAAACAACCTCATCCAAAGGTTCCAGCCTAACTAACACTAATATGTCTGCCCCTCACAAGATTGCATTAAAGAACATGACATTTTGGGGGACACAATACATCCAAACCAGCACAGCCCCCATTCCCTTTCTTGTAAAGGCCAGGTTAGCTGAATTTCTAGATACTTCTCGAATATGAGGGGAAACATTTGCATTTTCTACTGGGAGCTATGTCTATTCTGGATTGGATTGCACCCTTTCAGTGCAAAAAAGAAAATGAAGAGGGGGGTCGGTGCGGATATGCAGTCATGAAGTCTCAGTAGCGGCTTCTCCGTCAGCGACGCAGCGAGTGAGCCAGTTTGTGCTCCGGGACCGGGCTTCCAGGTGATTTTCCAACGAGATGCTGCTCTCCATAGGAATGCTTATGTTGTCAGCCACACAAGTCTACACCATCTTGACTGTACAGTTCTTTGCATCCTTAAGCCTACTGCCTGTAGAAGCAGACATTTTAGCATATAATTTTGAAAATGCATCTCAGACATTTGATCACCTTCCTGCAAGGTTTGGTTATAGACTTCCAGCTGAAGGTTTAAAGGGTTTTCCGATAAACTCAAAACCAGAGAATGCCTGTGAACCTATAGTGCCTCCACTACTAAAAGACAATTCATCTGGTGCTTTCATCGTATTAATTAGAAGACTTGATTGCAATTTTGGTATAAAGGTATTAAATGCACAGAGAGCAGGATTCAAAGCAGCCATAGTTCACAATGTTGATTCTGATGACCTCATTAGCACGGGATCCAACGACAGATCACTGTGGCTATTCTTTGGAGAACAGACTGAAGGTGAAGATGAAAGTCAGGCAAGAGGGCCAACAGAGACACCAGGTAGAAAGTTGCTGCAGTAGCCAGACAAAAGTTGATGTGTTGAAGAAAATTGACATTCCATTTGTCTTTATTGGTGAATCATCAGCTAATTCCCTGAAAGATGAATTCACATATGAAAAAGGGGGCCACATTATTTTAGTTCCAGAATTTAGTCTTCCTCTGGAATACTACCTAATCACCTTCCTTATTATAGTGGGCATCTGTCTCATCTTGATAATCATTTTCATGATTACAAAATTTGTCCAGGACAGACACAGAGCTAGAAGAAACAGACGTCGTAAAGATCAACTTAAGGAACTTCCTATACATAATTTCAAGAAAGGAGATGAGTACGATGTGTGTGCCATTTGTTTGGATGAATATGAAGATGGAGACAAGCTCAGAATCCTTCCCTGTTCCCATGCTTATCACTGCAAGTGTGTAGACCCTTGGCTAACTAAAACCAAAAAAACCTGCCGTCTGCAAGCAAAAAGTTGTTCCTTCTCAAGGCGATTCAGACTCTGACACAGGCAGTAGTCAAGAAGAAAACGAAGTGTCAGAACATACCCCTTTACTTAGGCCTTTGGCTTCTGTCAGCACCCAGTCATTTGGAGCTTTATCGGAATCCCATTCACATCAGAACATGACAGAAGCTTCAGACTATGAGGAAGATGACAATGAAGACACCGAAAGTAGTGAGGCAGAAAATGAAATTAATGAACATAGTGTCGTGGTCCAACTGCAGCCTAATGGTGAATGGGATTACAACATAGCAAACACAGTTTGACCTTCAGAGGGAAATTTGTTTATTTCACTTTAAAATATTTAGGTACATAATTTGAATTTTTCGCTCCCTTCAGCGATTTCTGTAGAAATAACTTGTTTGGTATTCTACAGTTTAATCAAATGACTGAAACACGTTTTTTCGATCCAGTATTTATCTTCAGGAGTGTACTTTCATTTTAATAAGAAGTAACAGAAAGGTGCTGTACCTCAAGCATCAAATCAGGTCCCGTTTTGGAGTGAAATATATAGCCAAAACATTAAAAAAACACCTTAGTAAAGCTTGCAGACCTAGTCACAGTGTGCCAGTGTTTTGTTTGACCACACAAAGTCCGAGCTAGCATGAGCTAAGCCATCTCCCACCTCCAAAAAGTTACATAGTTGTTGAGTTGAGTAATACCTGTTTTCCTCGTATATCCCCAAATTAGTGACAGGTAGCAAGGTAATAAATTATAATGCCTTTTTCCTCCTATCAGCACCACAAAGAAAAACATGTATACTTAAAGCTGTTTTTCCCTTCTGTTCCCAAGTAGTCTTTTCCTGATAGAACAGTCCATACTAGTGCAGATTTCAAGGTTTTTTTTTGAGGTTTTTAATACTACAGTGTTATGTATGAGTTTGATTCCGCAGCTAAAGTAGTAAGTCTCTGAACTTTGCTTACCGAATTTCAGTATCCTTAAGGGTTTTATGTGGTTGTGATCAAAGCAAAAAGAAAACACTGCATAAAAAATAACAAACTTCAGCAACTGTTGATATTCAAATCATATACCTCTTAATAAAGAGCATCTTATGCTTATTAGCCCTGCTAAACTATGTACAGAAGAAAATTGTTTATTTCAAGTATTGGATTTGAAAATAAGTGCTTATGCTTAACAGAACTAATGATGTATTTTAACAACGTATTATGAAAAGCTAAATTATATTATACATCATTGTAACTATGTAGACTATATAGACTTATGTATAATCAAAAAAAGCTAAGAATTTTTATATGGCCTTGTATGAGGGGAGTTTGAATGTTAATAAACACATTTTTCCACTTTAAAAAAAAAAAAGGAAAATGAAGAGAAAAAAATTGTAGTGTCCATATCAAAACAGGCTGTACATTTATTTCCTGTGGCGCATCCTTCAGACATGCACTGTTGGGGGCCTTGACAACAAGCCAGGGATACATAGGTGGATAAGATCCACTCCTGCCCTCAGCTCTGGCCTAAGATGGGGTTGTAGAGCAGAGGTGGGTGCGGGCAGAGGGCAGCACAGGGTGCCAAAAGATTCCTGGCGCGGGGCAGCTGGCTGGCCGGACTCAGCCGGAAGCGGACAGGCCGTCCCAGGGCCAGCTCCTTGACCTAGGCCTTGTGGGGACGGATGTCAGAGGCTGCTTCCAAACAGTGGGGGAGCATGGAGGACTGGAAGAAATAATCCCACCTAAGAATCCTCTTCAGGAAGACCCTGGGATTCCAAAACTCTGAAGCTCTGAGACACATAGGCCAAAGCAGGTGGGGGAGAACCCAAGACTCCCTTATGTCCAATATTCTAGTTTGCTAATGCTGCTGTTATGCAAAACACCAGAAATGAATTGGCTTTTATAAAGGGGGCTAATTTGGTTACAAATTTACAGTCTGAAGTCCATGAAAATGTCCAAATTAAGGCATCCACACGAGTATACCTTCACCAAAGGAAGGCCAATGGCATCTAGAAAACCTCTGTTAGCTGGGAAGGCACGTGGCTGGCATCTGTTGATCCCGGGTTATGTTCCAGCTCAACTCTCAGCTCCTGTGCATTCTTTAAATTGTTGCTCTTAGGGCGTTTGTCCTCTCTTAAGCTTCTCTGGAGCAAACACTGGGCTCGCATCTCCAAAGTGTCAGCAAAAGTCTGCTTTCAGCAGCCATCTCCAAAATGTCCCTCTCAGCTGTTCTGAGGCCTTCTGTTTGTGGGCTCTTTTATAGGACTCCAGTGATTAAATCAAGACCCACCCTAAATGGGCGGGGTCCATATCTCTGTGGAAATAACCTAATCAAACGGTTCACTCACAGTTGATTGAGTCACATCTCCATGGAAACAATCAAAGGATTCCAACCTAATCAAAACAAATACATCAAAGAATACAACTTTTGGTGGGACATAATCTACCCAAACTAGCACACCAGGCATCTGTGCTGTGAGGAGCACGGAGCTGGGACCTGCAGATGGGTTTCTTCGTCAGAGCTTGGCGCAGATGCCGGGTTGAGTATAAAGCCACAGTGTGTTCTCTGGCAGGTGCTAATGGACTCTGTGGGGCCTGAAAACCAGCTCAGCTCTAAGGAGACCTGGAGTCTGGTCAATGCCTCCTCAGGCTGCATTAGGGGCTGCACAGCTCCTGCGATCTAAGCAGGAGCCCCCAGGGCTGCAGCTGTGTTCAGGGGCCACCTGGCTCACCTTCCCACCTGCAGACATGGCAAACATGCCCACAGCAGCCTCAGGACCCAGACTCTCCAGCACGAGCCTGAGTTTAAAAAAAAATCCTTCTCATGGTCGGACCAACGTGAACCGATTTTTTGTTTAGGAAAGATAGGCACCCAACACACATCGTCTTGTCTCCCACAAGATCTTCAGGGGAGCAAGCGGCACTTCACCTTCCCAGCCTGTGCCATCCTGATCCCTCTCTTTCTGCTCAAAGCATTTTCCTGTACATGATCTCATTTATTCCTCACAGCACCCACGTGAAGTCAGCCCATACTATCATACCCGCCTGATAAAGCTGCAAACAGAAACTCAGAAAGTGGAAGTGATTTGTCTGGAGTCACACAGCAAGGCAGATGCAGAAACTTGTATTGGTGTGTGAACCCCAGTTGTCTGACCGTAGTCAACTGCCCACTGTGCCTCTCCTCTGGCACTAAGGAAGCTCTACAGAGCACCTCCCCTGGGCTCACCACGGGGACCCTGCAGGGACAGCTCTGGTCTCCCCCGCCTGCAAGGAGCCCACAGAATAGAAACGGAGACAGACAACCCATGCACTGTGTTAAATGCCGTGATGGAGGGGTGCAAAATGCTCCGGGAGCCAGAGGAGAGAGAGAGAGAGCTTCCTCCTGCAGCTGTGGAAAAAGGCTTCCCAGGAGGCCCTCATCTCCAGGAGAGAGCAGGAAGGGCCTGCCTGGCAGGGGGGATGGCAGGTGCAACCCAGCAGAGGTGAAAGGAGGAGAAATGCAGAGAAGGGACAAAAAGGTCGGGGAAGAGAGGTCGCCTTATTTAATTCTCAACTCAGCTTTGGGAGGAATGCGGAGTTCCAGTCCCCACTTTTCAGAGGCGAGGAAACCCAGACCCAGAGAGGGCTTGCCACTCGCCCAAGGACACACAGCTGGAGGACACGATCTAATCCGGAGCTCGAGCCTGAAGGTCCTGACTCTGGGTCTGGGGTCGGCTTCTCGGAATCCAGGTCTGAGGTCCGGAGAAGAAGCCAGCAAGCAATCTGGCTGGTAGAAGGGTGGCCGTGCTGGGCAGGAAGACTGCCTCCGGAGCTGAGTCACGCTGGCTGCTTGGGCACCCCCTGCCTGCTCCCCAGGACTCCCAGCACCCCGTGGGGTCCTGTCAGTTCCGGGAAGGCAACTCGCTGACCACACTGCAGGGCCTGGCGAGGCCCGACCCTCCTTCATGCCCTGCCTCCCTTCCTCCCTGTGCCAGTTTGAATATATTATGTCCCCCAGAAAAAGCCACATTCTTCGATGCAATCTTGTGGGGCAGACATTTTAGTGCAGATTAGATTGAAATCCTTTGAGTATTTCCATGGAGCTGTGACCCACCCAACTATAGGTGATAACTCTGATGAGATAATTTCCATGGAGGTGTGGCCCTGCTCATTCAGCTTGGGCCTTGATTACTGGAGCACTATATAAGCTCAGACAGAAGGAGCGAACTTTGCTACAGCCAAGAGGGACACTTTGAAGAATGCACAGGAGATGAGAGAGGAGCTTGAGAAACAGTTTGAAGATAGCCTTTGAAAGCAGACTTTTGCTCCGGAGAAGCTAAGAGAGGAAAAACACCCCAAGAGCAACTAAGAGTGACATTTTTAAGAAACTGCGGCCTACAGAGAAACATCCTGGGAGAAAGCCATTTTGGAAAGCAGAACTCCGGAGCAGATGCCAGCCATGTGCCTTCCCAGCTAACAGAGGTTTTCCGGACACCATTGGCCATCCTCCAGTGAAGGTACCCGATTGCTGATGCGTTACCTTGGACACTTTATGGCCTTGAGACTGTAACTGTGTAACCAAATAAACCCCCTTTTATAAAAGCCAATCCATCTCTGGTGTTTTGTGTTCCGGCAGCATTAGCAAACTAGAACACTCCCCCATAGCAGATTTACAGGGCTGGGGCTACAGAAACACCCCTCCCCAGCCTGCCCCCAGGGTGGGGGGGATGCAGGCAAGTAACTCATCTTTTCAAAGCACTGGGATAAGTGTTGTGAGTACACAAATGGGAAGCACAGGGACTGAGGATTTGTGTGTGGGTGGGTGTGGGTGGGTGTGTTGGAGCGAGGGGCATCCTGCTGGCTTACAGTTGTGACATTTGGGCTTTGAGATGAGTTTCAAAGGATGGAAAAGTGTTTGGTGGGAGGAGAAGGGCAATGAACTCCCCAGCAGGAGGACTAGCTTGGGGAGTGGCTGGACTTGTTGAGGGTGCTGAAGGAATTTCGGGGTGGGGTGGTGCAGAGTGGCCTGCAGGGGAGGTTGGAGCCTGGGGCTCTCCACTCCCCTTCCTTGGTGACTCTCCAGTGGCTGGGTCCCTGCCTCCCTTGTGATGGGCACTCGTTTCTCATCAGACTCACTTTAATAGGGTGCTGGGTGAGCTCCTAGGTGGGGAAGGGGTCGCTGTGGGGGTCCTGCCCCAAGAGCAGCCGGTGGCTGGGGAAGTCTGGAAATCCCAACACGTCTTAGAGTCTTCACTAAGATTAGAAGATGGAAGCTCTTGGATGCAAATCCTGCAGGGAAAGGTTCTTGGGTTGCCTCCCAGGAAGCAGCTTTGTCGGGGAAAGGAGGGGGTGAATGAGCCCCTGGGAGCCGGGGAGAGAAGCAGAGGCAGGGCGTGGGTCTTAGCAGAAAACGAGGGAGCTGAGCTTCGCCCACCTCCTGGAGGTTAGCCTTGGGGTCCTTGCTTGCCTGCACCCTGACCCAGGGCAGCCAGGTTCAGGCAGGTTTCGGGGAGCCTGGGGCCTCTGCTAGGGTACACAGAGTTGGGCTCTGTTTCTGCGCTATTGCTGGACCAGGCCTCAGCCACCAAGATGACAGGGGGAGTAGTGGGCGGGGCCTTTACAGAACAGGGGTCTCCAATTAAAAATGCAAAAAACCCCTGGGAGCCATGGGTTGAACCTCCATGAGGCCTTCCTGGGCAGGTGGGAAAGCACAGACAGCCGCTAAACTCAAACCATCGAAAACCCCCTCGCCCAGATCCGGGCCTTTGCCCCCAGCACACAGCTGGACCCTGCAGCAATGAAAAGGGAGAAACGAAACAAGGCGCTTTGCTGCCTGCAGATGCTTTCGGGGTCCTTTCCTGCAGGTGCCCAGCCAGCCCCACGTGAAGACAGTGATGGTCTCATGCCAAAGACGGGCGGTCTGGGGTTCTTCCTCCAGAGAGCCTCTGCACAGGGCTGCTTCCCGGATGGAAACGCAGGACAGGGCCCCCACTCAGCCCAGACCCCCTCCTCTTCGTCTCTGGGAAGCTGACATGCAGGAAGGACACTGGAAACAAAGGGGTCCTCAGAACTGCAGAGGTGGGTGGCCAGCCCCGGGGCTGTGGGACAGTGATGGGTGGAGGGGCAGAGGTGTGAGCTGGAGGCCCAGCCTGTGTGGAACCAGCGCAGGGCCCAGGCAGGGGCCAGGAGACCTGGGTTCCAGTTGGGGGCTGCCACCAGCCTGGGGCGTGGCCTGCAACTGTCTTGCCTCGTTCTACCTGTAAACTGGGACAGATGGGGATATTTGGACATTCCAGACCCAACCCACTGTGGGCCTCCTGGCTCCTCTAGATTGTGGCGCTTGAGAGGTTGGGGATGATACAGCAAAGCCGGGAAATGTGTGTTGGCAGCGGATCCGAACTCCAGAGACTGTGGGTATAGACAGGGACCGTTTTCTCACCGAGTCAGGAAACAATGACAAATAAACCCGGGACCCCCAAGCCCTTCAGGCCTTCCCCCATCCCGCAACCGTGCCACTGTGAGATAAAATGTAACAGGTTACTTCTTCATTGGGCTCTGTTGTTTTACTGTAGAAGGGAGAAAAATCCACAATGATGGATGGAATCAATTCATTAATTCAGCAAGTATTTGTCGAGCATGTCCAGGCTTTGGGTATAGAGATGAATAGATATGTCCCTGCCCCCAGGCAGCTCACATTTTGATGGCGGAGACAGACAAATAATCGGATTACAACAAAACACTGGGATAAGCTATTATAGAAACATGTACGAGTAGAGAAGGGGAGCTGGGAAAGGCTTCAGCAGGGACAGGATTGGGCTGGGAAGGGAGGCACTCACTGGCCTCAGATGCAAAATTGGAAGGGGCGCTAGAAAATTCAGCAAGCAAGAGAAGTTATATTTTAACATAATATTTTAAAAAAATCAAAATTAGTGTAAGAGTCCATGATGAACAAAATATTAAAATTTTAAATAAAGACAGGTGGTTTGCTTTACAACCCTGCTTCACTTCCCAACAGCCATGGACCCCAGGCCACGTGGTCAGCGAGGAATCACATTTAGTTTCCCCCAGACAGGTCCTTGGGGGCTGACGATGGCCTAGAACAGAGCCGGGGTCTCTGGGCTTTGTAGGCAGGCCTGCTTCTTGGCTGTAGAGCTTCTGTTCACTTTCCCACTTGGTTCGAATAGGGGAGGATAAAGCTCCAGCGTGGCTCGGCCGAGCACCAGGCTTCGGAGGAACGGCTTCAGGCCTAAGGGTTTTCCGGGCAGAGGACTTGGGAGATAGGTCTCAGGCCGGGGACCCCGAGTGGGCAAAGGCACCGGACAGGAATCACATTTAGTTGACCCACCAAAAGGATACAGAAAAAGGAGGTAACTTTTTTTTTTTTTTGGTAACAGCATTATTGAGCTATAATTCATATACCCTATAACCTGCCTGTTTAGAGTTTATAATTCAATGGTGTTTAGTATTTTCAGAGTTGTGCCACCATGACCACAATCAATTGAAGAACATTTCCATTGCCCCCAAAAGAAGCCCTGTACCCTTTAGCAGTCACCCCATCCCACCCCACCCCACCCCTTAGGCAACTGTGAACCTACTAAGAAAACGAAAAGATTTTTAGGTTGGGTGTTGGGTCTTTGCAGATCCTAGATCTCCCTCACTGGGAAGGCCCTAAGACTCCCCCATATTTAATTTTCCCTTTTAAGCACATGTCCCCTTTCAAGCACACAAGCTCCATTGCATTTCGACCACTTTTTCGTGGAAATCTTTCTGAGATATTGGGAGACGGCCTCTGCCAGCTGCCATTCTCTTCCTGTTCCTAAATAACAGAGTCCTGAGTTTATCTGGGACTGGAAAGGTCGACACTGAAGGACACATTTCCCAGCCTTCCCTACAGGGAGGGGTAGCTGCGAGACTAAACTCCGGCTGAGCCGCGAGCAGGGGTGTCCTGCGGAACCTACCGTGAAGTGGGGGTGGCCCTGTCCCCTTTCCTCTTCCTTCTGCCTGGAATAAGGATATAAATGCAGAGGAGCAAGACAGAAGAAGACGGGGTCCCTGTCACCTGCACCTGCCAGTTTAATCCCAGAATTCCAGCCTCCGGGCTCCTTTTTTCCCCTTTAATCAACTTTACGGAAGTATAATTTACAAACAATAAAATGCACCCATGCTGAATGCATCGTTTAGTGAGGTTTGACAAATATATACACCCTGCCACCACCACTCAAGATGTGAAATATTCCCATCACCCCCAAAAGTTCCCTTTGCCCTTTTGCACTCAATCCCTGTACCCCCTACACCCCCCACCTCTCCCCACCGACGCCCCAGGCAAGCACCTACCTGCTTTCTGTCCTATAGATTAGTTGTGCTCTGGGCTATTTTTACCTGAGAAAGAACTAAATGATCTTCCGTAAGCCAATAGTTTTCAAGCCTTTATTATTTGCAGCTCATTCTCATGCAGAATTGAAGATAGATTATATGACAGTCCTGCTTTCTCAAATTGAGGCTCCTAAACTCAGCATAACATTTTTCTTGATAGCTCCAGACCATTGTTAGATACCGCTGTGTCTTAGATCAGTTCCCCGGGAAACAGATTTGGAGACGAGATTTGCGTGCAGGAGGTTATCAGGCAGGGGGGGTCCTTGGGGACACACCCACGCAGTAAATAAGGGAAGCAGATGAGCAGTGGTGGCAGAAGCTTCTGCCAACCCTGAAGCTGGGGTAGACCTTTGGAGCTGTCCTGGGCAGTGCTGGGGGGCCTATGGACCCCCAAAATGACCAGTCATTGGATGTGGGCTCTCCTAAGGAGGGTAAAGCAGCTCTTTTCAATAAAGGACAATTCCCAGGGAGGGACTCAGCTGTGAGTGGTCAGCACCCAACCCTGAGGGGTCAGAGCCTCGGCTAGGATGGGGAATCTGGAAAGCACATCACAGCAGCCCTGATGCCATGTATACCCGATGGTGTCCTCCGGCCACTAAGATCTGCAGCAACTGCTTGCACCTGCGTGGAATGACCCTGTGCCACCCGCTCTCGGTGATGGGGCAGATGTTTGGTGCTCTGTGGGCCCTGAAGCTTTCAGTGCAGCAGAGGCCAGCTCTTGGAGGCACGGCCACGCGGTGTCCTAAGCAGCTCGATCTATCCCTCCCGAAGCCGTCCGCTGAGCTTCCTGTGGACTTTCCATGAGCTCTACCTGGATTTCCTCTCGCTGTCACTCCATCTACATCTGGAGGACTGTGACTTCAGATGCTTCCTCTCACCTGTCTCTCAAGCCAACCCTTATTCAGTCTGAGTGTCTCCAGCTGCCGTCCCTGGCATCTTTCCATGTACATGACTTTGGCAAAGCCTCACCCTTGTCCTGACCCATTCCTTATTTTAAGCGTACAGTGACTTCACTGACCCTCCTTGAAAAACATGAGATTTAACAGTCCCTCTGACACCGGCTCTCATTTCTTTACCATAAGAACATTCCATTATTTCTATCATTCAGCCTTATTTTACCCACAATTGTCCAAGCAAGGCTTCTTCTACAGAATTTGGTAATGCTTTTATTTGGGCTGTCTCCAGACCAACAGCGTCTCCCTCTTCTTGGTTTGAGAGCTACTTTCCCAAAGGTGGACGTTCCTGAAACTGACTTGGATGTTGGCTGAGCATCACCCTAAATCAGAATCCAGACTTAACAACAGACAAAATTAGTGGCAACAGATAAAGTCACGTTACATTTTTATGAAAAGTGTTTTTAAAATACAGATGAGTACAGAGAATAATATATCAAATGTGTATGTGCCCACAGCAAGGAATTAATATTTGGATGTATACGCTTCCTATTTTCCTATAATATACATAAGGTGCAGTTGAAGTTCCCTTTGAATCACCTCCAGTTCTTTCCCACCCAGCTCTGTCCCAGAAAGTATCATTAATGAATAACGTGAATTTGTGGTGTTCTCTTTCTGTCCATTTTTATACTTTTATTATATGTGTATCTCTCTACCCAAACATACATTGTATCATAATGCATGTTCCAAACAAAGATAAACAGTAACATACTATACCATTTTCATTCCTTGCCTTTTTTATTCAGTGCTGCTTCTGAGATCTATCCATGTTGATTCACATATATCTTGTTAATTGATTTTGACTGCTGTTTATAGTAGTCCATCATATGAAAATAATTCACTTTATTTATTGACAGGCATTGAGGTCATTTTCAATTTTCACTCCTACAATGTTGCAGTGAGGTCCTTGCACATGGCTTTTGGCTTATGCACAGAAGTTGTCTTACGGTCTATAACCAGAGGCAGAAATTGCTGGAGTGTAGGATATACTCCCCTTCAACTTTACTAGATGTTGCCAAACTGCTCTCCAAAAGGATGGTGCCAATTCACACCCCTCCTGGCAGTGTCGGAGGGTCCCCTTTGCCCACAGCCTCTTCAGTACTTGGTATGGCCGAGGGTGACGTGGTACCTCTTTGTCATTTTTATTAAAATTTCCTGCCTTCTGATGAAGTCGAGCATCATTTCATATGTTTACTGGCCATTAAGATTTTTTTCTTCTATGAAATCTCTTGTTCACTTTATAAAGGGATTCATTTAGTTATGCCCTTGGAGTTTCTTTTAAATGTCATGTTCTTGTCATACTTAAGAAAATGTAGCCCCGCAGGCCTGGTGACATTGTGGGAAAAAAATCTTACTTAGGAATCTGTAGTTCAGGGATCTATCTGCCTTCCAGCCCCTACCACAAAGCTATACAGTTCGGGGGTAAGTGGTCTCCTCTTGAGTTTCAATTTAACTTAATTTAATCTGTTTGTTAATACATAGTTCAATGGCTTTTTGTATATTCACAAAGTTGTGCAATGTTCACCACTATCTAATTCTGAAAAGAAACTCCATTCCCACTAGCAATCACTCCCTAGTCTCCTCCCCCCCAGTTCCTGGTAGCCACTGATCTACCTTCTGTCTCAATGGATTTGTCTTTTCCGGGCATTTCATATGAATGGAATCATACACCATGTGGCCTTTTGTGTCTGGCTTCTTTCATTTAGCATAATGTATTCAAGGTTCAGCCATGCTAGTGCTCCTCTGAACATCCATGTACAAGTTTTTGTGTAGACTTCTGTTTTGTGGGTATAGACCTAGGAGTGGAATTGCTGGTTACTCTATGTTTAACTTTTTAAAGAGCTGCTAAACTGCTCTCCAGAGTGGATGCACCATTTTACATTCCCACCAGCAATATATGAGGATCCCAATTTCTCCACATCCTCCCCAACACTTGTTAGTATTCATCTTTTTAATTATAGCCATCCTAGTGGGAGTCAAGTGGTATCTCATTGAGGTTTATATTTGCATTTTCCTCATCACTAATGATATGAGCATCTTTTCATGTGCTTATTGGCCATTTGCATATCTTCCTTGGAGAAATGTCGATTCAAATCCTTTTTCCCATTTTTAATTTGGGTTATTTGTCTTTTAAATGTGATTTGATTTGCAAATACTTTCTCCCATTCTGTGAGTTGTCTTTCCATTTTCTTGATGTTCTCCTTTGAGGAAGAAAACTTTTTAATTTTGATGAAATCCAATATATCTGTTTTTCCTTTGTTTGCTTGTGGTTTTGGTATCTAAGAAACCATCGCCAAATCCAGTGTCCTGGGGATTTTTGCCTGGGTTTTCTTCTAAGAATTTTACAGTTTTAGCTCTTGCATTTGGGTCTTTGGTCCATTTTAGGTCAATTTTTGTACATGGTGTGAGATAGAGGTCCAGTGTCATTGTTCTGCATGTGGCCGTCCAGTTGTCCCAACACCATTTGTGGAAAAACTATCCTTCCCTTCTTTGAATTGCCTTGGTCTCCTGGTCAAAAATCACTTGACCATAAATGTATGGGTTTCGTTCTGGACCTTCGATTCTATTCCATTGATCCCTATGTCTATCCTTGATCATGCTCACTTTACAGTAATGATACTGTTTCCCC
This sequence comes from Choloepus didactylus, assembly GCF_015220235.1. Lineage (NCBI taxonomy): Eukaryota > Metazoa > Chordata > Mammalia > Pilosa > Megalonychidae > Choloepus > Choloepus didactylus. The sequence continues at coordinate 59,475,197 of NC_051326.1, forward strand.
ACATGCAAAATAGGAAGCATTTTTCTTGCTTGCCTCAGAGGACTGTCTATGCCAGCCGTTCTCAAACTGTGGTCTCATATCAATGTATCAGCATTATCCGGCAACTTGTTAGAAATGCAGATTCTCAGGCAGCACCCTAGACCTGCCAAAATTTCCGGGAGTGGGCCCAGCACCCTCTGTTTTAGCGTTCCTTTCGGGAGTTCCAATGGACATTAAAGTTTGAGATCTACCAGTCTATATCTGTGCTGCCAAATATAATAGTCACTCGCCAAGTATTGCAAATGAGCACTTGAAACACTGCCAGTTAGAATTGAGATGTGTTATAAGTATAGGACGCACATGCAGTTTCAAAGATTTACTAGGAAAAAGAATATAAAATATCTCATGCATAAGTTTATATTGATCACATGTTGAAATGGTATTATTTTGTATATGTTGTGTTAAATATAACGTGTCATTAAAATTAATTTCACCTGTGTCCTCATTTTTTAAGATGTGCCTCCTAGAAAATGGAAAATCACACAAGTGGGTCATGTTGATTTCTGTTGGAATTTGGACAGCATTAGACTAGAAGATTAACTGAAAGCGTTACACAGACATGCAAGGCTGGCACCCCACATTAGTTATGGAAATACGTTTCAGGATGACACTCACCTATTGCATTGCATGGTACAATTTCTTGGAGCTACAGCCAGCCCCAGGAGCTCTGTTTCCCTCAAAGCATTTGAGATCAGAGATGGAAAGGTGAGCAGCCTTTTCTGGTGTGAACTGGTTCAAAACTGCCTTCAGAGCTGCTGCTTGTGTTTGGCTTTGGGTTTTGTGTTTTAGCACAGAGCGTTATGCAGCCAAACAAACTCTGGGCCTCTCCCCTCATTTTCCACTGGCATGAAAAAGATGTTGGGCATGCTGTGCAGAGAAGCAGGCTGGGAGTGGGTGGGGGTGGGCTTGGCAGGCTGCTGATGTGGTGCACTGGGTAACTAGGAGCCATGGACACGTGTCCCCCTCCACCAGTTGTGCAAACCAGCAAGAGCACATCTGCCCCTTGAGGGTTGAGTTCAACCCAACTTAACCATTCTTTGTGGAGCTACTGCTATAAAATCAACATTCAGAGTCTGCCACGTGCACGTCACAGTTTACAAAGCCACTTCCCCTCCCTTAGGGCAGAGCATCCTCGAAGAAACGAGCTCAGAGAGGTAAAGAGTCTTGCTTAGGTGACACAGCTAAACATGGCAGATCTGGGACCAGAACCCAGGTGTCCTGCCTGCTAGTGACTGGGATGGTTTTCTTTATACACACCAGTTGTACTGAGCGGCCAATAAGCCTTTGATAATGATAGGGATGAAAGTAATACAGCTATCATTTATTGAGCACCCACCATGCGATAACCCTTTCGATAGGTTGCCTCTTTCAATCCGAGGGAGATATTAATATCCAGAGTTGCTAAAAGGGATGGAGAAAAGAAGGGAGAAGGGGAGGACCATGGGAGCTAATTTTTTTTTCTTTTTAAACATTTTATTTTAGTTCATGGAATTCTCTCTACAACCCCATGAGGTAGCTAAAGTTATCTACTTTACAAAGAGGATCCATGAGGTTAAATGACCTTCCTGAGTTTAAATGACTCCCTCTTAAGCAAGTGAATCAGGGAGCAGGGATTTGCACCCAGGTCTGCCTGACCCTGGATCCTGTCCCTTTTCCTCTGCACCTCCAAATGCCATTTCAGGGGTGTGCCTCTGGGTATGGTGATGAGAGAAGAGACTGGCTGTAGAGACCTAGCCCGGCCAAGCCCAGCTCCTTTCACATCTTGATCCTGTTCCCCAGCAGCCAACGCCAGGGAAAGGGCCAGGGAATCAGGGGACAAGAGGATAATAAATTGTTCAAGAAACAAAATGAGATCCTTAGAGCCCCTGGTGCTGGAGAAGGGGGTTCCGGGGACCCCAGCCTTGAGATCAGAGTGGGGCAGCGGGGCAGACACAACTGGGAAACAGAAGAAGAAAAAAATATATAGGGCAGTTGCCTGAGGAGAGAAGGCTGTAGTTTATCTCAGACCCCCGGAGCTTGTAAGGATGGAGGGGAAGGAGGAGCTCCATCGGCTCGGCCTCTGGGTCAGCTCTCGGAACCCACCACGGGGCTGGCACATCTGGGTCAGGAGAAGTCACCGACACACTGGCTGGCAGGCCTCAGGGGATAGGAAAGAAATGACACAGTGATCCCAGTAGATTCATCCACTGCTGCCAGGCAGGACTCGGGGATTCTGCTGGCTGCCGGATCGTGGTAAATCCTGAACCTCCTCCCTTTGAAGGTCCAGGCACCTTTTTGGGGTCTTGACACTGATGCTGCATGTTTTTCTCCGGCCATTCCTCTGTCCATGAGCTTCCAGGCCCTGGTCCCCAGCCCTGGGTGCAGCTTCAAGCCTAAGGGAGTGTTGCCCATTTTATTCCTGGCAGACACACTTCTGCACTGTTACAAAGGAAACAGCATGATGGAATCAAAAGAGGACATGAAAATAAGCTGAACCCCACTTCCTCAAACACTCCTGGAGCAGCCGTTTATTTGAAATAACCTCCTTAGTAGGAAATACACTCAAGTTCATCAAACGGTTACAAACAATTTGAAAAAAAAAAAAGTGTTTCTTCCAAGGCCTGTGTGGGTCCAGGCTAGTGACATTCAGTCTGGCTTTTAGAGCTGGCTGTCACTGATTCTAATATGTGGCCTTGGGCATTTCACTTCTCCAAGCAAAGCTTTCCTTATCTGTAAAATGTAGAAATAATCTCAAGAATGTTGGAGATAGCATATGTAAAAGTGCTTCAAAAACAAAGTCGTAAAATTAAGCCAGACATTATTATTATTAAGAATAGGCAATTATTTTTCCCCTTAAGTGCTTCCAGTCATATATGGAAAACAAAATGTATGTATAACATGACACCCTCTCCTGCATTCTACTGTCTTACTTGCTCTAGTTGATTAAATTCAAGAAGTATTTATTGGGCAACTAAGGCATGCTCGCCTCTGAGTTCCATAAGTCTGCATCCTGAGGAGAGTGGAGACAGAAAAGCGACATCAGTTTGTACATGCCTGGAAAAAGAGGTTTGTGGTGCAGAGTGCTCCTCTGCAAGTTCAGAGAAGGGAGAAGTGCGTGTGAGCTGGAGAAGTTGCAGGGCCAGGAGAGAGTGGCACCGAGCCTTGGGGGGTAAGAAAGACAGGGAATGGCGGAAAGAAATGGAAAATCTGGGCTAGGGGAGAGGAAATGCAGAAGGTACACGTGAACAAGCTGGGTTTTGGGCACATACCTCAGTCCTCTACCCTGCCCCTTGCCAGCGTTTACCGTGCTCTCCCCCTCCTACGCTGCTTGGTGAGCTCCTGCTTATCTTTCAAGGCCCAGCCAAACTGTCACCTTCTCTGGGATGCCTTCCCGGTCCCTCTCTCCCAGGAGCGGATTTTGCCTTCCTGGTGGTTAGAGCACAAGCTTTGATTACAGTAATTATTGCGCTTTGTGTGGACATCTGTTGCCCCCGTGACTGCTTGGTAGAAGGGTTCCCAGTTTCTGCAGCAGAGAGATTGCTATGCATTCACCAAACCGGTTCATTTTTTTCCTGGGTACACAGGAAGGCTCTGTTTCCCAGACGCTTGGCATCTAGGTGGGGCCGTGCGACTAATTCCATGGGCGGAAGTCATGTGTGCCCCAGCCAGGCCTGGCTCCTAAGGGTCCCTGCGGGCCCTCTGCCAGTGCTCTCTCTTCTCTTGCTGCTGGCTGGAAGCACTGCCACCAAGGGAGGCCTCCGAGGCCCTGAAGGAGGATGGCGGTATCACTGGATAGAACATTCCTGGGCCCGAAAAAGACGGCGTGGAGTCCTCCTCAGCCCTTCTGAGCTGCGCTGATCTGTGACCTGAGTGGGAACTGGGGGCACAGGTGTCAGCACAGCACAGCCTACGCTAACACAGAACTTGCACACCCCGTGCACCGGGCACCTGCTGGGGTAGCACGGAATGAATGGCCCTGGCTACTGTCCCTGCTAAAGAGGAAAGAGTCTGTATTCCTAGGGGACCAGAGCTGGCTCCTTAGAGTATCACTCCAGCCTTCCCGACATTTTCAGTCACTATTTCATTTGATCCTCACAGCCCTCCAGATGAGGAGACCAAGTTCCTCCAGGTTGAGTTTTGCTATTCTGCCTACAGGGGAGAAGGGGGAGAGGGGGGTAGGATACTGGGTTCAGACCCCCTTCACTGCAAGCCTCCAGGCCCAGTCCCTGGACCAAACCGCTCCACCATCCGCTTCTCTCCCGACACCTCCCGAGTAGTAGGAGCTCACTCGCAGTGCTTTTTGAGGAGGAGGATTTGCAGAAGGGATTTGAGTTTTCCCCCAGAGAGCCGAGAAAGACAGTTTTGTCTCAGCCTAATATGAACAGCCAGCTCCACATTTCCGGCTGTTTCTGTGGTTACCTTTCTTGGGTGATGTTTGGGGCGGGCGGTGGGGGGTGTGTGTGTGGATGTTTGCTCCTCTAGGGCCCACATTTTCAGGAGCTGCTCGGGTGCGGGGATCCGCGTAGCACAGTTCCTAATTCCTGCCCTCCCCTGCAAGTGCAGTAGGTATGGGCTGGGCAAAGCCTGCAGGAAACGCCAGACTGCCCCTCCCTGGGCCACCTTGACCCTGAGAATTAAGTGACCAACCAGGCTCCTTCCTTAACAAGGAAACTGAGGTCACGGAAGAAGGACCCTCGAGATCCCGGTTCTCCTTCCCGCCCATTTTACCGGAGGAAAGCGGAGACCCAGGGAGTCTAAGGCACTTGCCAAAAGGGCACAGTGAGTTTGCAAAGGTCCCCAGAACCGAAACCCAGGTCGCCCTTCTCCCAGCGCTCGGCTCTTCCCTTGAAAGAGGCGTGGAGAGGTTGGTGGCACGAGCACGGGGGGCTGCGGGCGGGGTGGGCAATGGCAAGGGGCCCGCCCGGCGGCCGGGGCTGGGTCCGCAGCTGGGCGCCAGGGGTCCCTGGGCGACTCCGGCCTCTTCCCCTTGCTAGGCCGCCCGGGCCGCACTTCCGGCTGAGGCCTGGAGTCGGGGCGCGGGGGAGGGGGGCGGGCCCGCCTCGCGGCCTCTCCCCCACCCGCCCGGCGGGGGCGGAGGGCTGGGGCGGGGGGCGGCTCGGTGCTCGGCCCCGCCCCTGCCGCGTCCCTCGCGCCACATGCCCTGGGGGGCCGGGGGAGACCCCGGCAAGGCCCAGGCCGAGAGGAGAGGGAGCCGGGGCGGTGCGGCCCAGCAGGAAGGGGGCGGCGGGCTCCGCAGGGTCCCGGGCTAGGGGCGGGGACGCGGTGGGCGGGGCGGTGGTGCCGCGGGCTGGGGGCGCGGCCGGAGCGGCGGGGGGGCGGGGCTACTGGCTGGGGGCGGGGCGGTCCGAGGCTCCGCCCGCTTCCAGGCCCGGCCCCCGGCCGCGTGCTCCGCCCCCGGGCCCCGCCTTCCTGCCCCTCCCTTCCCGGGTCTGGCTGGCCGGCGGCGGCGGCAGCAGAAGGCGGACGGACGGACGGACGGGCTGGCTGGGCGCCTGCACCTCGCTTCCTCCCCTCGCCGCCCGGCTTCCTTTTGTCCTTCTGGGCGGCGATGAGCGCAGGGCCGGCGCGGCGGTCGCGGGCGCACGGAGGCCCGCGCTCCTAGCCGTCCCTCGCGGTTTGGGCGCGCCTGTCCCGGCGCAGCGGCCCGCGGCCGTCCTGCCGCTGCCGGCGCCGCAACTTGGGCTCGGGAACCAGCGGAGCGCGTCCTGCACCGGACCCGGTAAGGAAGGGGCGGGCTGCGGGGACTGCGGGGTTCGCGGGCGTGTGCATCGGTGTGCGCCGCGTGTGCCTGCAGTCGTGGCTCTCTGCGTGCGTGCCTGTGTGTTTGTGTGTGCTGGGGGGGTTGCCTGTGTTCCTCTGCGCGGGTGGAGTTGTGTGTGACCGCGGGCCAGTGGTGTATCTCTGGAACGGCGTGTCCTCGTGGGGATCCGTGTGTGTGATTTGGGGGTGCACATTTTTACCTGCGTTTGTGGAACGGTGTGTCGGGGCGCCGTTACTCGTGGGTGCCGGTACCGGGTGGGTGTCGCGTGTGAGCAGCCGTGCGCCGGGCGGGAGATGGCGGGGTGGGCGTGGGCGGCGGGCAGGGCGCCGAGGCCCCGCGGTCCCCGCTGGCCGGCGCAGTGCGGAGCGCAGGAGCCCGGGGGGTGGGGGGTGGGGAGCCGCGACGGGCGACAGGGAAGCGCGCGCCCCATGGGCAGGTCCGCGCAAGCACACGTGGGTCGCCTGTGGGTTCCAGCCAGGGTAGGGGCCGGTGCGTCAGCGATCTGCTCCGCGGTCAGGAGCCCTGGCCTCGCCGTTACCTGCGCTGCGACCTGGACCAGACACGCCACCTTAAAATGGGGGCAAAAATGGGGGCAGTTCTTCGGGGGCTGTCATGATATTTAAAGGAGAACGCACGAACGATAGCTCCTGTTCTAGGGCCTGGCGCTTAGTAGGTGCTATGGGAACTGGATTAGTAGCTCTCATTCCTCCCACCCACCCACCCCCCTTTTTTTGTGTGTGCTTTATCGTGGGTGGGGCTCTCCCCTCTCCCCTGGGCGTGTTTTGTGCATCTGTCACGGCTCTTAATGCGAAAGCGCCGAGATTCGAGAAAGTTTCAGCTGCCTGGTGCGCTGGCTCCTTGCCGCACCCCCAGGCCGGCGCAGCCCGGGAGTTTGCAGGAGCGCGCCGCGCCGAGAGCCGGCTGGTTTTCCAGCCCTGAAGCCTCCAGCGCACCAGCGGGGGTCCCTCTTCTGGCCGGAAAGGCAGCGGTTGCTGGAAGTCTGGAGTCCTTTTGTTCAACAAGTGCTTAGTCCCGGGGGGCGTGCAGCTCGTAGCATCCGAGAGCCACGGCGGGAAAGTGGCGCTCCCCGCGGAGACGGAGGTCGGCCTCGCCGTGCACCTCCGACCCGGGCCTGGTACCTTTGCTCCCAGCCAACGCCAGGTTCCACCTAGAGGAAGGTGTTTGCCAAGAGGGCAAGTCTTGCCTTGGGGCTTGGCGTTGGACCCTCTCCAACCCCACCCCCACCCCCCACCCCCCCAGTTCCTGAAATCTAACGACCCTTTGAGTCAGCCAGGAGGCCCGAAAAGTCCGGTGGGACCCTTCCTCCAAAGTATTTAGTTTTGAAACCTGCTGCCTGTAAAACTGAACAGCAGAGAATGTGAACGAAGCTCTCAGGGCGAGTCCTGCTGAACGCACCCCAACATTCCCTCCGACCCAGGAAGGCAGCCGCCTAGGGCTGCCCGGGCCCCTGCCCCCCTTTGGCCGTAGGTAGGTGGTTCCTTCCCTCTTCTCTGTGGTTTGTGCCAAGAAGTCCCTTCCCAGTTGGAAAAACAAATAACATTTAACCAGGGTTACAGCAGATCTCATTTGTCTAGGAGGCTCTCAAAATGGAGCATTGCCGTGGTCGGGTCTGAGGAAGCAGTGAACCCTGGCTTTGTCTGGGTATCGGATGTTTCCCAAGTATCAAGTGCCCCTCCAGCTCGTGTTTTCAGGGAAGCTGCTATGCTTGGCAGGCTTTTGTGACACACGGACAGAGGCAGCCTCTGGTTCGGTTCCGTTGATTTGTCTCCATCGAGGCTTGAAGCTGAGATCCCAACAGTGATGTCAGCGTATGAGAACTTAGGCTAATTTTTCATGCTGGTTTGGTGTCAGGGGCACGCTTAGAATGCAACTTGCTTTCTGTTTCCAAAAATGATTTTATATTCGAGAAGAGAGATGGGCTTTTGATCTGGAACCTACTCTCGTCTCATAATTGGATTCCATAATGATATTTTCAAATATCAGTCTGGCTTTCTGTGCTCAGAAGACAGATTGAAAAGGTTTTTTATTTTATTTTCCTTTAGCAAAGACCAGCCCTTTGTCTCAACCAAACCAGGATTTTGGCCCCAGATCTATTTCTGTTCGGCTTTTGAGAGGGCCTGTGATTACTGAGCTCTCGGGGTTTTATTGGATAATGTGCCAGAGGGAATGTCCGAAGCATCTGCCTCTCTCTCATGGGCTGTGTCGCCACATTCTCTAGCCTTGCCTGCTTCCTTTGGGTTCTGTATTTACCCTTTTGTAGGGAGGAAAATAGATGCCTATGTGAGATAATTCGGGAGATCTGGTATTGGGAATCTGAAGCCCGGAAAATCATCCAGCCTGTGGAGAAACCAGGACAAGTAAAAAAATTCCAGAATCGGAAGAGGTTTGCCCCGACTCGAGCCAAGGACCCGTTCGTTTCCAACAAAACCTCCTAGAGAGATTCTAAAAGAACTAACCGGGACAAAATTCCTTCGGAATTTATCTTCGTCCTCCTTTCTGGCCACAAGGCTGTGCAGAATGAGAAACACCAGCTGCTGATGGACAAGGCGGGCTGCCTTTCGTGTGACCCGCCCCGGGGGCCTCCTCTCCCCGGCTAATGGAGAGATTTCATCCTGGGGAAGTGGCAGTGCTGTCCTCCAGGGCATGGGCCGCCCCTCCTTCCAGTTCTGCATTGCACACTTCCAAGGGTAACCATTCACATGGAACCCTGTGTTGAGAGTTTGTGCAAACCTTCACTCGATTTCTTTTCCCCAAACCTCTCCTAAAACCTTATATTGCTACTCCTAAGTGGTGGCGTGCCAAGGTCACTTGGGAACCAGGGATAATCCGGAATCGTGACAACTAGTCCCAAGGTTGATTTGGCACCAGAGATTAAGCTACTTGGCAGCTGACATTTTCTCTAGATTGGGATCGTATTTATATTAGAACGTAGAATTCCAGCAAGTCCTAAATTTGTGGAGGGAGGATGCTTTCAATTGATACGACTTGCCAGCCTGGACTTGATGGAGGATTATGTATCATTTGCTAGTTTGTCAGCACCTGACGTCATTGTGTTTGGGGAAGGAAGGCGCGTTTGCAGTTAGGCTGAGCAGAAGGTTTTAGATTTTAATCACGTGCTGCTTTGGGGCTCACGATTCTCCCACAGTCTCGTTGGGCTTCTTTAGTGTTTTTCTGTCTCCCATTAAGCCTGTGTGACTGTGAATCTCGTGTCACTCTTGTGCTTTTTCTTTTTGGCTGAGTTTCTAATCAGGAGATGACAGAAAGGTAATTATACATGGAGATAGTACATGGATTTGAGGCCCCTTGCCCTATGTAAAAAAAAAAGTTTCTTTCGAATCACTTTCCAAAAAGAAAAAATTGGTTGGAATCTAGTGGTGCATGTTTTAATAAAACTAAAGGTAATGGATACAATTTGAGAAGGGGAACATTTTGTGGATGCTGATGAGAAAGGTGCACGTTTAAATAATTTTTTTTCTATCATCTGAAAAGCACAGTAAATCCTTTGGAGAGCTCTGCCTTGGCCACGTCGTTTCAACTACAATTGAATTTCAGAGGCGAAGCGTCGCATCTCTGCATTTATGAGATCAGGTGAACTAAAGATGTTGTTCCTAGAGCTCTCAGGCTCTCATGGTGCTGCAGCACTGCCCGACCCGCATCAGGACCGAGAAAGATGCCTTCTTTGGGGGCTGTTTTCAGTTACCTTCATAACCCAAGTGCATCCCAGCGCCTGCTAATCCAGGCGACTGTGTATTCTGGGTATTTGTTTCTTTTTAGCATTTGAGATACAACCCAGGTTGGCAGGAAGCCAAGAGAGGCTGTGTTGGGGGACGGGTGCTGGGGTCAGCCTAAGGAGCTGGGGGTGTGGATCTCTGACCCTTGGCTAAGTAGGGAAGCCTCCCGGACCTTGGTTAAGGTTGCCATCAGCCCAACGAAAGGAATGGGGCATTGTGGAGGCGGGGAGAAGGGGTGCATGATACCCCTCGTGAAGTCGGTGGATTCAGCCTCGATGCCCCTTTCCCCTAGCCGAAATGAACCTTCCCTTGCACTGTGTTCCCCTGCAACGAGCAAGGTGTCCCCTCAGTCAGGCACTGTCCTAGGTGCCCTGGGGTGTTTCGAACCGTGCTCCAGAGCTCCAGTCTCCTCTCGCCTCCTGAGGTCCCCCCAGCTGAGCGCACCTGCCCCCACGCCTGCTCCCTGGCACCGACGCCAGTCTGGGCTTCTCTCCTGGGCTCCCGACCCAGCTCTCCCTCACCCAAGCTGTCATGGTGAAGGGGCCTCCTCCTCTATTCACTTTTTTAAAAGCTAGAGGTCCTGGAGGATTTGGGGGGTTCTTTCCCCTTCTTTATGCCATGCCTCTGATTGCTTGCTGAGTCTTGGCACCGCTCCCCCTTGCCCTGGCCTCTCTCCCACCTCCCCACTGCCTCCTCGTCTTCTCGTCACCTGGACTTTGGCTTCCAGGTGCTTCACTACAGTCATGCTGTTGTCTGCACACACTTTTTTTTTTAATGCAATTTTATTGAGATATATGCCCACACCGTACAATCCATCCAAAGTATACAGTCAGTGGCTCATAGTATCATCACATAGCTGTGCATTCATCACCACTATTTTAGAACATTTTCATTACCCACCCACCCCTAAAAAAAAGAGAAAACTCAAAACATCCTACACCCACCCCATATCCCCCTATCATTGACCCCTAGCACTGGTGTGGTACATTGTTACTGTTGATGAAAGAATATTCAGATATTACTGTTAACTATAGTCTATGTTTGTGATAGGTGCGTTTTCCCCATATACCCCTCTATTATTAACTCCTTGGAATAGATTTTTACATTAGCGCAGATTTTAAAAGACAGATTCCACACCTTCCTCTCCCAGCCCTGCTGCCCTCCCTGACTCTTTTGATTCCTTGGTAAGTGTTCTTTAGAGCACCTACAGTGTCCTTGTTTGATTTTCGACTCACCCCTGCCCATGGGGCTTGGGGACTGGGGTGCAGGGCTGCAGAGATCACCAGACAAGCCAGTCCCATAGAGCTTGACAGGTGCTGTGACGGGGAGCTCCTAGCTCGGGCCAAGGGGCTTGGAGGCTTCCCAGAGAACAGGGTACAGTTGGCTGGGAGGGGGCTGGGAGGCAGTGGGGTGGTGGGAGATGGCACCCAGGAAGTGAAGGAAGGCCAGCTTGCTCAGGCTGTTTTCCTTCTTCTCTCCCACTCAGACTTTTTTTTTACCTATCAAACTCCTACACATCCTCTAAAAAAAAAAAAAAAAAAAAAAAGTAAAATCAAATAAACAGCTTTATTGATATAATTTGCATGCCATGAAATTTATCCATTTTATGCATACAATACGATGATTTTCCGTAAATTTACAGAGTTTTGCAGCTGTCACCAGAATTCTACTTTAGAACATTGCTGTCATCCCCAAAGCATCCCCGGCACCCACCTGCAGTCACTGCCTGCTCCTGTCCCCAGCCCCAGGCACCACCCATCTGCCCTGTGTCTGTAGATTTGCCTTATCTTCCTACCTGTCCTTTTACAGGTTTGGCTCAAGGGTCCCTTCCCTAACTGGATTCTTCCAGTTAGGATTAATTCCTCCCTTGGCGCAGATGAAAGATCTGCATACTTAGCACTTCCCTCTCCCTGCAAAACGGTGGACAAATCTTACTGAGCTTCTTATCTGTGCACCTAGCACAGCGCTGAGCACCCACGAGATACCCAGAGAATGTTTGCTGAGCTAACTGAAGCTGCCTTCCTCACCTTCTTTCATGCAACTCCTTAGTGTCCAGTAAGGTCCTGGGGTCTCAATTAAAGGGTGGGGGACATGGTCAGGTGATGCAATGTCACCTGCTACGTACCTTATATTGTTTCAGCTGGAACACGTGAGGCAAATGGAATTAAACCCATTTTTTTAAGGAAACAACCAAAAAAACCGAGGAGGCCCAGAACAAAATAAGTGGCTCAAGACCACCAGCCATAAAGTAGCAGAGCCACAAATCAGACCACAAATTCCGCCCCATGTAGGTAAGTACCTGTATGCCCTTGTGTGGTGTCTCCCGGGCTGGTGATCTGCGTTTCCTGAGCTTGTCTGGTTGTCCCTGCCCACGTAGTGTACACCCCTTTTAGGGCCTGAATGCTGCATGGCACATTATCATTTTCCAGGGACCTGGCTCGGCACCGAGCGGGTAGAAATGGCTCAATAAATATGTACATAAGGGGTGACCTCCTGGGAAATCAGCAGAGGGCGGGAGGAGCTGTGTACATGGGCACTGGGCACTTCCCTGCCCCGAGCCTTTCAGAAGAATTTCTCTCCTTGCCTTATTTCTGCTCTTTGAAGATGGTTAGCAGAGGAAGAGACCTCTTTTTACGGCTGTGGAAATTCGGATGCAGAAATTTAGTTCTGGGTCTGGTGCATCGTCGCCAGGTCACATACGGGGCCCGGCTTCCACGGATGTCTAGAGCTTTCCGCCGTGGACACTGAACAGAGATGTTTGAGCCTCATTTGCAGAATTGCAGATCAGGGTGCTGGGGTTAAGGCCTCTTTTCTCTCATTTTGCTCTCTGGGTGAGCCTCTCTGAGCCTGAGTTTGTCCCCATCCAAAGTGGGGATCCGGGCCCTTCTCAACCAGTCGGATTTTGAAATCACGGCTGCCGAGAACCCAGTTGAGTCTTTGAGTCTTCAGGTGGTCATTCATATGCTTCCGTTATTATTTAAAGCATTCTTGGGTGGTGATGCCTCCTCTGCTACAAGGTATTTCTTTTCCAATCCGGGTTCATTAGACCCATTTCGAACCTGCGTTGTAGTGGCTGAGATTTCAGGGCCTGGGCAGCTGATGTGTACCAAGCCCAGAAAGGAGCCAGGGAAAGGGCTGCGTTTTGGGGTAAGTGGCACCCTCCCCCGCTCAGGGTCCTGGAAGTGGGGGGCTGCCCAGAGATGTGGAGCTTATTCCTCTCACGCAGCGAGGCCCAGACCTCGTTATACCCTCCCTTTGTGGGTGCTTGGAAAGCGCTTGAGTTGCAGATATGCGTGCTTGTGTGCTGGCGGTGACAGGAGGGTTCCTGGGAACGCTCGTAGAAACACGGTTCCGGCATTGGCAGGTAGAGAGTACAGCTTTGCTCCTGCAGCAGCCCATGCTCTGATCTCTGCTTCCTTTCTGGGCTTTTCACGGATGTTTCCAGAAAACAGATTTGACCCCAGCTTCCCGCTCTTCCCTGTTGCCCCAGCCTTCTCTATTTGCTGCCCTGGAATCGGTTTTTTGGAGGGAAACGAGAATCCCTGAAATCGATCACCTTGGTTAAAAAAAAAAAAATCGTTTGCAGCGTGGTGTAATTTTCTGTATTTATCGTGTGTGGCTGGAGAGTCGCTCCTGGCAGAATGAGGGGGAATGTCCAGAAAAGCCTGCCCTGACTTGGGGGTGGTGGTGGGGGGGCCGAGGTGGGGCCGTGGGCGGCAGGGCTGGTGGCTTTCTCTCTGTCTCTCTCAGCCCTTGCCAAAGCGTGGTGGTGGCAGTGGCAGGGATGTGGCTTTATTAAAAATCCTCCCATTGTTGCAGTGCTGATTCCATGCTTGGTGACGCAGTCTGCACTGTGTGTCTGGCCGGGGCTCAGCTTCCAGGGGTGGGAGATAAAATGTGGTGGATGCTTTGGCCTCTTTGGGTGTCTTTTCTCTTCTCATTAATTAAAAGTAGAAACAGGCCTTGGACAGATGCTCAGACTGTTTTCCTTCATGCCAAACCTTTGACATGTAGGAATTATTCTCATTTTCGGGGGGGTGTTTTTCCCTCTTCTTTCTCTCTGAAGACGGGGATAAAGATTTGCTTCTTTTATTAGCACGTGTTTTTGGTGATATGCTCTTACCTGACCTAAAATCAATGTGCTCTGGCTGATTGTTCTCAGAGCTGGAAGGCGAAAGCCTGTGCACTTGGGAATTTATTTTCACTGATGTTGGGAATGAAGGGAGGGCTGAGGGAGGGGTAGGGCAGTTCGGGAATTCCAGGTTCTCTCAGCCGGGAACCCTCAGGCAGGGTTCAGATCCCACTGTGGCCTGTAGCTCCTTCCCCCTGCGGTTTGTCCTGAGCAGTGACTGGCTCCCCAGGACAGCAGCATCACCGTCGTCATCATCATCACCCGCACCACCATTGTCACCCACACCACCATCATCACCACCACCATCATCACCATCACCATCATCATCACCCACCTCCACCATCGTCACCACCACCACCATCACCACCACCATCACCACCATCATCACCACCATCATCATCACCACCAGCCACCACTATCACCATCATCACCATCACCACCATCACCACCATTATCATCATCACCACCAGCCACCACTATCACCATCATCACCATCACCACCACCCACCACCACCACCATCATCACTATCACCACCATCATCATCACCATCACCACCTCCACCCACCACCATCATATCACCACCATCATCATCACCACCACCACCACTACCATCGCCCACTGCCACACTGCCACCACCATCATCACCCATACCACCATCACCATCACCACCATCACGTCACCACCACCATCACCCACACCACCATTATCATCATCACCACCAGCCACCACTATCACCATCATCACCATCACCACCACCACCACCATCATCACTATCACCACTACCACCATCATCACCACCACCACCACCAGCACTAGCACCACCAGCACCACCACCATCACCATCACGTCACCACCACCATCACCCACACCACCATTATCATCATCACCACCAGCCACCACTACCACCATCATCATCATCACCACCACCCACCACCACCACCATCATCACTGTCACCACTACCACCATCATCATCACCACCACCACCATCACCATCACCACCTCCACCCACCACCATCATGTCACCACCATCATCATCACCATCATCATCATCCGGTCACAGCATTGCTTCCCAACATTTTGGCCACTGCCTTTCCCGCCCATTCCTGCCTCCCTAGCTATTCTCTGAGGACTCCCTAGCTGTTGGGGGAGAGACAGAGGGAAGTTAGGGTAGGAAGATGTAGGCAGAGTGAGTCCAAATGGATGGATGGTGGAGTGTGATTCTGAAAGAAGCCCCATGAGACTCACTCATCTTCCAGATCAGGGGAAAATCTCAGCCACTCTTTCATGCCCAGGAGTGAGCCGGTGTTACCTCCTCTGTGAAGCTCTCCTTTGCCCCTGTAAGGAGAACAAATTGCTACATCCCCCTATCCCCCAACCACATTCTCCAGGCCCTTTGCTGCCTCTCCCCTCTGGCACTGGTCAGAGCCTGATCTTGCTGCTTGGGCGTCCAGTAGTCAGCCTTGCTGTGCACGTACTCCGCTCCCTGAGTGGGGGGCTTCTTTGCAGGCAGGGTCCTGTGGCCCCCATTCCTGGCACAGAGCCTGGAACACAGTGGATGCCCAGATGTGTGACTCAACCATCCACTTCCCTCGGCTGTAGGGTGGTGGGTGGAACCCTCTGTCTGGGGGATTTTGCAAATGGAATTATTTAAAAACTTAACACCTATCCCTGAAGGGCTTGCTTTACAAGCCTGAGGGGCCAGGAGGGATTGGGAGGGCCAGCTTACTTGTGATGTATTTTTTTTCTTTCTGTGATCCTCCAGCTGCACAGTTCATAGCTAAACCGACTACAAAAAAAAATGAACCTCTTGTAGGAAACCCAGACACCGTAGCAATTGCCATATTAAGAGCTGACATTATAAGTCAGAAGAAACCGACAATATTCAGGAACAGATTTTTGGATCATGGATCAAGGGATGAAGGCAGGAAGGTGCTGAAGTTAGAATGGAAGTAAACTCTTGTTTCATCCATCCGTCCGTCCATCCATCCATCCATCAGCATTTCCTTATAACTTCCTGTGCTATAGGAAGAACAGTACTCCCTGGTAAGGAATAGGAGGTTACAACAGGGTCTCTAGGTATATAGGAAGAGACAGACTTGGGGACAAATGATTTCAGTGGAACCTAGGCCATGGGCTCTCAAAAGAGGGTTTCAATTAATGGAGCTGAGTTCTCATGCTCTAGCTCGGATGCCTTATTTAGAAGCTGGTTCCTACTCCCTTAAGAGGCCACCAACAAGAAAGTGCTGCAGAGGATGTTGTCATCCTCATTATGATGATGTCTTTATCTTCCTACTGGGAGGCCATGGCACTTGCTGCTCGTCGTAGAAGCTGGTAGACTGAACTTCTGGTTTTGAATAACTGTGAATTACAGAAAAGTCAGGATTCGGGGAGTATTGCAGAAAACAAGTGATTGTATTTTCAGACAGAAGTATATATAGTAAAGCAAACCGCTGACCAGATTTTGCCTTAAATTGGTTTTTTTAATGAGTTACTGAGAATTCCTTGACTTTAGCATTTTAGTGGCAGAAAGGTACTGGGTATTTGCTAAAGGAGTTGAAAATAATCCAATTAATGCTTCTCTTAAATATGGAAGGTGGGAAGCAAGTTAGAGAATTATATGGACAATTTCATCTCAATTATGTTTGGGAGAAAAAAAAAAGTCAGAAAATAGATGGGAAAGAAAGAAACCTAATGGAGTCCTGGGTGATTTCTCTTTGCTACTTTTTTGCTATTTGTCTACAGTCCAAAATTTCACCAATGAGTGTGTATTAACTTTTGCAATTTCAAAGTTTTAAAAGGAACTCCAGGAACCCATTCCTTTGAAAACTTTGTTTTCTTTCTTAATTTGTTTAGCAAACTCTCTTTTTTGTAGTCAGACTGGCTGGAACCCACATATTCTATAGGTGTGATTATTTGAATTAATGGAAATTTATCATAACCTATCATTAGAAGTTGTTAATCTCATCTAAATTCAGTTTTGAACCAATTTATTAACTGGAATATAAAGAAAAATGTTCTGAGTCTTTCCAGAAATTCACCTTTTCAATATGGTAGAGTGTCGGGCTCATTTGTTTATCATCTAGGATGTGTTTCTTTTCTTATTTACTGGAATTTGAGGGCTCACATTGTTTCTTGACCTGGAAGCAGGCTTCCTGGCTCTTGCTGTTTTAACCTTGGGTTTTTAAAGAAGTGGTTTGGTGGCCTCCCACTGCCAGTCCCTGCTTTTGTTTTTCACTGTCCCTGCCCTCTTTCTCACCAGCAAATGTTTGCCCTGTGGGCCCTCCTCCTTACTGTTTGTCCACCAGGCTAATGTTTGTCAGCTCCCTTTTGGGGAAAAAAAAAAACAAAAAAAAAAAAACCAAACCTTTTTCTGCTCCCCATCCCGCTGCCCTTCCTTCGCGAGCCCCCCAAGACTGAAACCCGTGAGTCTTGGGCCCCCGGCAGATCCAAAGACCCCTGGGATTCTTCTTTTCCTGTGCTTCTCCTGGCTCCAGTGTTGGCATGGCGATGTTTGTGGGCTGGGCCTCTCAGCCCACCTTAGGGCCATGTCTGACTTTCAGTGGCATTCTTCTAGAAGCTTCTTCTGCTTTTATCCCCAGTCGTTTTTCAGAGGCTTAATCTGTCTGAGTCCAGGCTCTTGAGTCAGCACGACAAGCTACGAAGACGGAGCCAGCCATCTTCATAATTTGGCTACTAGGAAAGATTAATTTCAGGGTGAACGAAGCAGAGAGAGAGATGTGGGGGCTGTGCTGCCTCTCCAAGTGGATGAGAGTGCTATAAAACGTGAGGAGTCAGAGGCTGCTTTTGCCACCAGCTCAGCGCCTGTCACAGGTTTCTTGGATCAGGATTTTTAAACATCGCTGTTCTGGTCCATATGTGTGAACTTGAGAAGCAAAATAGACTTGTCAGCAAAATTCCATACACACCTGGTGGATTATTTCAGGATCGTCAGCATAAGGAAAACATATTTAAAAAAAAAAAAAAATTAGGGATGGCTCCAGTGTTCAGAAATTGTTATTTTCAAAATGCTGGGCTCTCAGGATTCACAACAGAGGCAGGAAGTGTGCGTCCCATCACGAGCCAGGTGGGTTACCATGGAGAGCGGGTGTGTCCCGGTGGTTTCCTAGGTGTCCCTGTCGTCCTGGAAAAGGAGTAAGCCTCACTGTAGGTGATCAATATTTTTCCGAAACAGCGGGCATGAATTACGTTGTTCTAAACAAAGGCCTATATTGTGGTTGACCTACATAGTGACCTCGGACGTAATTTTGCCCTCGGTTTCTGTTTGCTTAATTATTAACACTGCACAAGCTGCCTTCCCTGCTGGAAACACTTAAAGGTGTCGGGGGAAACACCCATCCACAACAAACCAGAATTTCTTTTAAGAAAGCCGGCGATGCTTTCTGTGGTGTGAATGAGGAATGATTACTCCTTGAAATTCAACAAGTTAATTCAACAATTATATAATGCGTGCCGAGCCCTGATCCGGGACCTGGGGATCCGCAGTGACGACGACAGCTGGCATCCCCGCTCTTGGGAAGCTCACATTATGGTTTGTCGCCCAAGACAGCGGGAGGCCCTGGAGGGAGCCCCGGGCTGATGGCGGCTTGCCCTGTCAGCCCCTGCGGAACCACGTGGCCACAGACCTCTTTGGGTGTCTTTGGTGGGATGGACAGACACACGCCTTGTTGGATGATACAGATCAACAGTTTTGTTTGACCCACTGTTATTCATAGGCATTTTTTTTTCTTTAGAATGTAGAACAGTGCCTCATCAGTCTGGTTACGATCATTTTATACAGTACAAAAATCCTGTTTGTGCATCTTCTTGGGTCTCTCCCCATTTAATAGCTTCTGAAAGGCAAAAACTTGGCTAACTGTGTGGAAAGCTCTTTGCAGTTTTTCGGTCTTGTAGAATACATTGTCGTTCCCTTTTTCCTTTTTTTCTGCTTCAGCTCCCAGCCCAAAGCCCACAGAAACAGGGGTTCCCAAACACTCAACCTTGGAGGCACATGGGGGGGAGGGGGGAGGATGCGGGTGTCCCTGTCCCCCTCCCACGTGTGTATGTCTTTGCACACACTTCATCGGCAAAAGGCAGAATCTGCTTTTCTCCCCCTTTCTGTAGATTTTCAGTAAGCCGAAGTCCATTCAGCACCTCTGCAGCCAGTGGCCAGTTTCACAGGAGGTTGTTAACTGGTGGGGGAGTCCAGCAGCCTTCGCCAGGCCCGAGGAGCCCGTGGACAGGAGGGGAGTGGAATTGGGGGCTGAGCGGGACGGTGGGGAAGCTGGACGGGAGCCCAGCCTCTGTCTGCACCTGCAGATTTGACGGCGGGGCCTGGTCCTGTAGCCGGGAGGAGGGCTGTGGTCTGAACAAGAAAACAAACTTCTCGGTTCTCCAGTGCTCCCCGGCTTAGAGACGGTCCACCTTTGTGTAGCTCCAGTTCAGAGCATCATGGAAGAGAAGAGGTGTCTTTTCTTGACACCCCACTGGCTCTCTTAGCCATCTAATGGACAGTGAAGACATTGTTCTTTTTAAGGGGGAAAAAATCACTTCCCTATGAATTCTGCCCATACCCTCCTGCCGCCTTCCCCAAGGCTTTCACAGCACCAACCTTTGCCCTCTTGGAGCCAGTGCCAGGTATTTGTCTCCTCTGGGATCCTCGCAGCATGTTTCCTCACCCGGGAAATGGGAATTATAAAACCTCCCTCACAGGACTGATGTAAAGATAACCATTAAACCTCCTGCAAACTCTCAAGTGCTATATAAATATAAGGACCACCACTACCATGACGGTCGATAATCTTTCTATCTTCACATCCTGCCATCCTGCCGCCCAGGTGCCTGAACAGCGATTTCCTCGCTGGCTAGATCTTTATGGCTCTGCAAGTGGAAATTTGTTCACTCTTCTGCCCTTTTTCTTCCCCCGGTCTGGGGGTAAACCTGTAGTTTTCATTTTCCTCCTGGAAGATGTCTATGCACTTAAGAGGCCTGGAGAATATGTCGTCTGAGCCTCACAAAGGAAATGGGAAAACGTTTGTACGTTTGTATTCACTCTCTGCCCTTCTTGGAGCATCCGATTTCCTTTAACTTTTCATCTGCGGATAGAGATGTGAGTTGCTGTTTGTGAATTGGGAAGTCTGGGAACTTAACGCTTAGATGAAAAACACTTGTTCAAACACAGGCAGTAAAGCTTGGCTTAAATCAGAGCATATGTTGAGAAAGTAGCTCCCCTGAAACCTGCCCCAGACTTCAGCCAACTTGGTAATCACCTTTGTTGGGAGTGTGGGCAGAGGGTGGGGGTGGATTGCGGTTTAAAATCCTTGGTGCCTGTTCTCACATCCGACTTATGCTTGCCAAACTGAGCTGGCCTGGCTCCTGCAGAGGCTCCTACTGCGGGTCGTGGGTTTTGAATTATGGGGGAAAGGAAACACTCATTTTGATGCCATCAGCTGAGGACAGAGACATCTGCTTCGTAGTAACCTCTGAGCCGGGATGCCCTCTTGCGTCTTGCCACCCTCCCAAATCCTCCTCACAGCTCACAGCCTTGCTTTGGCCCCTCCAAGAAGCCTCCCGGAGCCAGTTCTTGGCTCTAGCTTCTGGGGCACTGTGGCTCCGGCTCCCGCAGGGTGGCCATCTATGAGGCTCTGGTCCTGGCAAATGTGGGTCTCATCTTTCCTCCTGGTTGAGAACTCCACAAGGGAAGAGATTGTGCATTTAGTAGGGTCGGTTTAAGCAGACACGAGCCAGAAAAGAGAATCTCTAGGTAGGGAAAAAGCCCCAGCTCTTTCAGTCCATCCATCTTATTCCTACCTAGAAGCAGATGTGATTGCTGGCAGTTGGGCAGCCATCCTGTGATGATGAGGCCAAATGTGCTGAGGACAGTAGAGCATAAAGCAAAAAAGACTCTGGGTCCTTGGTGGCGTTCTTGAACTACTGCTCTCCCTGGGCCCCTGCACTTTTGTTTCTGTGCCACAAACAAAAGCTCTGGAGTAACACTCTCTCTTTGGAGGAGCACTCATTCATTCATTTACTCATTCATTCATATAGTACTAGGCTCTGTGCTGGGATAGCAACCCAAGCAGAAGTCCTGCCCTCTTGGGGCTTATATTTCTAGCTGGGAGCAACAAACAATAAATGGAATAAGACTCTGTAGCATAATGTTGTATACTTAGAAGGTGATACGACCATAGAAAAAAAATAAATCCAAGAAGGACGCTGGGGTTGGGGTGGGTGAGAGATGCAATTTTAAGTAGGGTGGTCAGAGAAGGCCTCATCAAGAAGGTGACATTTGAGCAAAGACTTTGAAAGACATGAGGGAGCTGGCCACGTGAAACTCGGGGAGCAGGGGTTTGTGGGGGGGCACCAGGCACAGAGGATAGCAGGGCCCTGAGGTTAAGGCTGTATCTTGTGAGGTTAGGGAACCACAAGTAGGCCAGGGTTTTTGGAGAGAGGTGCAGGGGAAAGAGGGTACAGAAGTAGGAAATATGGTTATGGAGGAAAGGGGGTGACCACTGCTGCCGCCGCCACCAGACTTAAGAGTTCACTGAATGGAAAGGACCAAAAGAAGGAGCACATTGTAGAAAAGTGAAACAGCGTTCAAATAGCCATGCCACCAGATCGTATGTTGTTTGTTTGCTTGTTTGTTCATTGTTAATCCTAAGAGAATGTTGCTCAGGCCCCAAACGACTGGTGTCATTTTTAAAGGTTGTGCAGGCAGCTGCAGGTCTCCTTTTGGTAGGTGTCATCTTATTTTTTGTTGGACAGGCTGGATCTCTAGGGAACCCGGCTTGCTTTTCTGCCAAGGCCAAAACCAGACTCCAGCTGCACTGAACATGTGATTTTCCCTAGCCTTGCTGCTTAGCCACATGGTGCCACGGGGAAAAGGCATTTTGTGAAATATGACGCTATTCCTTGGCCACCGTGGATTGGCCTGAAGTCGGGTATTTGAACTAGATGGGCCAGTAAAGCCCGTCCCTGGGATATTGGTCATCAGGACCCAGAGAGCCGGTGAGCCTCTCTCCAGAGCTTCGGAGAAGTCACTGGCCACGTTTCCCACCAAGTGTGGAGTGAGAGGTAAGAATGAAAGTGATGGTGATATGCAGCGGTGAGAGAAGGAGAAGGAGCTGAGGTGTGTGCTCACCTGTCCCTGCTACCCCAGCAGCCCGGCTGTACCCCTCTCTTTCCTACTCCGGTTGTTTGACTCCTTCTGGGATTCCTGCCAGTCCTCTCCCATTTCCCTACTCCTGCTGGAGTTACGTTTCTGTCACTTGCAGCTGGCAGAACCCTAACCAATGTGCCATCTCTCTGACTCACCATGCCCAGGGGCAGTGTGCCCGGCCTCCTTAAGATTCTGTAGGATGGCTCTCCCAACTGCTATTCCACATTTTCACTTGTCCTTCCCTACGAGGCTGGAACACCAGAGGTTCAGCCTTCCTAGCCGCTTCCCAGTCAGGCGAAGCCAGTGAGTTTCTTCCAAATGAGGGGTTCGTTCAAGGCTTCTTGAATAAAAAGTCAGTGCCTTAGACAGAAGACTTTTAGTCCCTCCATCTTATTCCTGCCTGGAAGCAGATGTGATTGCTGGACGTTGGGCAACCGTCCTGTGATCATGAGGCCGAATGTGCTGAGGACAGTAGAATATAAAGAAAAAAAGACTCTGGGCTCACCCACCTCCACCTGGCAGGTGCCCACTCGTCCTTTAAGAAGCAAGCCAGTCTTCTCAGGTTGAGTTGATTCCTTTCCTACATGTGTCCTCTGCCACCTTGTATTTGACTGTCACTCTTATGGCACCTCTCAGATATAAATCTTCCCAATGGACGGAATCCCCTGGAGAACAAGGCCAACCATGTCCCCAGTCCTCTTTCTCTGCAGTGTCCCGACAGGGCCGGCAGTAGATGGATTTAAGTGGAATCTTGGAGGGTGACCGAGGCAGCTACAGGTGTTGGCACCCAGGTGAGGGCCACTCCCCTCCCTCCACCCGTTCCCCAGCCCTTATCCTGGCCCCATCTTTTATAGACCCAGCAGTGGACTACCTTAGCCAGGCACAAACCACCCTCATTTATTATGAAAACAGCAACAGCTCAAGTAACCGACACTGTTCTAAGTGCTTTATCGCATCATCTAGTGAGAATTAGTGCAATATTCATTCATTCAACGGATATTTATTGAGTGTCTACTACATGCCCCACAGTCTCCTGGGCACCAGACATACATCAATGGGAAGAAAAAGACAAAAAAATTCCTTGTCTTCTTGGAACTTCCTTATAACACTTCCATTGTCACTATTTCACGTCTTGAATTAGTGGACTCTTCTCATTGCAATACAAGGACAGATTCTAAAGGATGAACTTTAACACGCGAGAGGCTTTACTGTCTTCTCCAAAAAAAAATGAGAGAATTAAGCAATGTACTGTACAGAAGTCAGTTAAGGATTTTTCCAATTATGAAAATTTGAAATGATTAGCCTTCGTCTTGCCGTTTTAATGATCCCCCCCACCATCATTAAGAACTCACTCACCCTGTGGTTATTAAGGGTGAACCCAAGACCTTCAGTTATGGTAAAAGCCAATTAAAATAAATTAAATGCAAATACTGTTTCATTGTAATGTTAATTTTTGAGAACTGGATCAATCAGAGGTTGTGGAGCCACAGCCTTGCGAGGACTGGTTGCCACGGCAACAGGAGTATACTGTAGGTAGTATGTGATTCGGAAATTCCTGCAGGGGCCACCTCCTTGAGGGAATGTCTTTCTGGGGCAGTGGATGGAGCTGCGGGTCTGGATCGGGAGCCTTGGGGAGCCAAGGGCCGGGTTCAACCAGCCTCACCTGTTCAGTGAACCTGGGAAAGTCGCTTGCCCTTTGGCCCCGGCTTCCTCATTTTCGGGACAGTTGCATGTCAGCTGTAAGTCCAACATGGCACTTCAGTGCTTCTTAAAAATCAGTGCGTTAATTGTGGGGTTCCTGATTGTGTATTGCTTTTCGGCCTATGTTTTGGGGAAATGTGGACAGTAAAGATGAGGGAAAGCAGAAGAAACTGCTCGTGGGCCTGCTTTGCCCACCTTGGTTGCCCTTTGGTGTAAATGGGATTTCTTGTATCATCTCGGCTAATGGCCAGTGAATTCCTGCCTGGGTTGTGTGTTGGTTTTTTTTGTTATTCAGTTTTAATTGAGATATATTCACATACCATACAGTCATCCATGGTGTGTAATCAACTATTCACAGTACCATCTTATAGTTGTGCATTCATCACCCCAATCTATTTTTGAACATTTTCCGTATGCCAGAAAGAATCAGAATAAGAATAAAAAATAAAAATAAAAAAGAACACCCAAATCATCCCCCCATCCCAACCTATTTTTCATTTGGTTTTTGTCCTCATTTTTTCTACTCATTCATCCATTCCCTGGAAAAAGGGAGTGCAATCCACAAGGTTTTCACAATCACACTGTCACCCCTTGTAATCTACATTGTTGTACAATCGTCTTCAAGAGTCAAGGCTACTGGATTGGAGTTTGATAGTTTCAGGTATTTACCTCTAGCTATTCCAATACATTAAAACCTAAAAAATGTTATCTATATAGTACATAAGAATGTCCATCAGAGTGACCTCTCAACTCTATTTGAAATCTCTCAGCCACTGAAGCTTTATTTCATTTCATTTTGCATCCCCTTTTTGGTCAAGAAGATGTTCTCAATCCCACAATGCCAGGTCCAGATTCATCCCCGGGAGTCATACCCTGCTTGCCAGGGAGATTGACACCCCTGGGAGTCAGGTCCCACGTAGTGGGGAGGGCAGTGAGATCACCTGCCGAGGTGGCTTAGAGAGAGAGAGAGAGAGAGAGAGAGAGAGAGAGAGAGAGAGAGAGGGCCACATCTGAGCAACAGAGAGATACTCAGGGGGAGACCCTTAGGCACAGTTATAAGCAGGTTTAGCCTCTCGTTTGCAGTAACAAGCTTCACAGGGGCAAATCCGAAGACAGAGGGCTCAGCATACCAAACCACCAGTCCCCAGTGTTTGTGAGAACATCAGCAGTGTGTTGGGTTTTGAACTCTGTGGACTTTAACCCATTAGCCATAATAATCACATTTTCATGGGATTTTTGAGTCACAGACATGCTCTCCATGTCACTGTTAAATTCAGCCTCAACCTGTGAGGCCGTAATTATTTTACGGACGAGAACATTGGAGTTCAGAGGGCACTTGCCCAAGGTTTCCGAGCTCTGAGGTGGCAGAGCCAGGGTTGGCACCAGTTCCCGGGCGCCCTGCCAGAATGGAGCTCTTCCCCAGGCTCACAGGCCCTTGGAGGCCCCTCGTGGCCTGCTCGGAGGGGGTCTGCCTGCACAGCCTCCCTTGGCAGAGCAGGTCCTTCAGCTCCCGACGCCGGCCCCGGAGCCACCTTGACATATTTCTTTTGGAGCACTGCTACAGCGTGGCTTCCTAACTCACTAAGTACTTTTAAAACGTGACGAGCTAGAAACTGCAAGTGTGCATTAAACATCTTCCCTACCAGCTCGGAGGAGCTGTCCCCGGAGCACCTGCCTCCTGCCGCCGTCCGACTTAATTGGGGCTCCCGACCCTGGGGTCCCCTCCGCCAGGCCTCCACCCTCCGGGGCCAGGGTTGACTTCCTCTGTTAGAGGAGAACCAGCTGGCCTGTCTCCACTCTGTATGCAGCGGGGGATTTTTAAAACTCCGTGCAGGCAAAGCGTGGTTGCACCAACATTTAGTCTGCCCCAGAACAGCACCAGCATGTTGGTCCGAAATCAAGGGCCCGGGGCAGGCTGAGGGCGATGAAATTAGGGAAGGATGTCCTCCCTGGAGCCAGTCCCTTTCCCTCTCCCGCCCTTGGTGGCTAGATTCCGTCTCTCGTAGCACCCACTAAGCACCTGGTAGTTGCTCCGTAAATACACTCTGAGCAGAATAGATCCGGAAAGATTGAGGCGCAGGACAGATCCTCTTCTGGTCTTTGTGAGGGTTGTCAGAGTTCATTCACTTGGCCATGTTCTCTCTGGTTTTCTTCCTCTGCAGGGTAAGGGCCTTGCAGGGGGCCTGGCCACGGGGCTGCGAATGAGTGTTGCTGGTCTGCATAGTGTAGACGCGTTCGGGCCTAGCATGGCTGTTGGGGGCCAAGAGGCTGGTTTCGGGGTACATTGAAGGAGGCTGGTGTGGACATCCTGGAGGAGGCGTTCTTAAAGCAGTTGGTGGGGGCAGCCCCACGGTCCTCCTTGCCACACATTGACGGCCATGCTTTGGAGGAGTCGGGGATGGGGGCTCAGGCAGGTGGCGGTGATGGTGGAGCTGATGCAGTGGCTGGGAATTAGCCAGCAGGCCATGTCCTCTGCCAGCCTCCATCCTCCTCACCTGTGCAGTCAGGTACCTTCGTCTCCACCTGCTACCTCTCAGGCTTAGAGTGAGAATCCAGGGAGCTAGTCTGAAGCTTGTTAAACTCGGTGCACGTGGGGAGGGACTTTCTCCAGCGTCTCTGGCAGCATCAATAAATCTATGAGATATGTGTGCCTTCTGCCTTTGGGGAGAATTTGAGCAGTGTCATCAACACACATTATGTCTTTTATAGAATGCTTTCCCCCCTGCTCCTCCCGCCCTGTGCATTTTAAAATTGGCCGCTGCTCACCGGCAGATGCTCTGGGCTCCCAGCCCGGGCAACTGGCCACTGTGGCCGCTCCTCCCCCTCCCCCCGACCCTGCAGCTGAGATGGTCCC
Source organism: Choloepus didactylus (assembly GCF_015220235.1). Taxonomy (NCBI): domain Eukaryota; kingdom Metazoa; phylum Chordata; class Mammalia; order Pilosa; family Megalonychidae; genus Choloepus; species Choloepus didactylus. Next base: position 59,501,593 of record NC_051326.1, read on the forward strand.
TGCCAGTCCCCGACGGCGCCACGGCGTCTTCCCTGCCTCCGGGTCTCTGTCTTGGCTGTCCCTTTGGCTCAGGAGGCTCTTCTCCCTGTCCCCACTCCACCACCCCCGCCCCAAATGGTGGCTCCTCTGGGAATCCCGGTCACCAAACCCGAGTGGGCTGTTCCTCCGGGGTGACCGGAGCACGTTGGGCTAAGTCCTCCTTCAGCGTGTGGTCCTGTAGGATCACCGGAGGGAGGTAATGCAGGAGCCCCTTCATCCACCACCCCCCAAGGAGACAAGCCCATCCCACTGTGTCTTTGATTTGCAGCCATGGCACAGAGTTGGAGAGAGACCTCAGATCAGGTTAAACAGAATTTCAGAATGTGTATTTCACGGGCAGTGGTTCTGCTTCCCCAACATGCCTAAAGCCACTGCCCCGGGAGCTTCTGTGGGTGAGCGCAGTAAGGGGTCCGTGCTCTTGGCCTCTCTTGAGTTGGGGGCCAGTGCGTTGGGGGTGCTCCTGGGTGCTTGGGCCCCAAGCAAGTCACTTGACTTCCTGAGCCTCAGTTTCCTCATCTATAGATCGTACCCAGCTGGCAAGGCTGTCACAAGGATTATATGGGGTATTGTATGTTAAAGGGCTAGATCCTTTAGTTCTTTAGTTCTTTTATTTTTACTTTATTACTGTTGGTGTTCAGTTGATTATTTTTCGGATTTGCTTTTTATTTTGACCGACTTCCTGTGGTTGTCTGTGGGTGTCAGTTCTCTTACCTTTAGCCACAACCTAACTTTGTGTTCTAGTTGCTAATGCTGCCAGAATGCGAGACACCAGAAACAGACTGGCTTTTATAAAAGGGGGTTTATTTGGTTACACAGTTACAGTCTTAAGGCCATAAAGTATCCAAGGTAACACATCAGCAATCGGGTACCTTCACTGGAGGATGGCCAATGGCATCTGGAAAACCTCTGTTAGCTGGGAAGGCACGTGGCTGGCGTCTGCTCCAAGTTCTGGTTTCAAAATGGCTTTCTTCCAGGACGTTCCTCTCTAGGCTGCAGTTCCTCAAAAATGTCACTCTTGGTTGCACTTGGGATATTTGTCCTCTCTCAGCTTCTCCGGAGCAAGAGTCTGCTTCCAATGGCTTTCTTCAAACTGTCTCTAATCTGCAGCTCCTGTGCTTTCTTCAAAGTGTCCCTCTTGGCTGTAGCAGCTTGCTCCTTCTATCTGATCTTATATAGTGCTCCAGTAATTTAATTCAGACCCACCCTGAATGGGTGGGCCAACACCTCCATGGAAATTATCCAATCAGAGTCATCACGCACAGTTAGGTGGGGTGCATCTCCATGGAAACACTCAAAGAATTACAATCTAATTAACACTGATACATCTGCCCACACACGATTACATCAAAGATAATGGCGTTTGGGGGATGTAATACATTCAAACTGGCACACTTTGGCTAAGAGCCTTTGGTTATTCTGGTAGCGAATGGAGTTATTTAGAGCCCAACACTACCAGAGATCCAGTTTTCTGGGTAGCGTTTTCCGCAAATGGTGTGGACTTTAATATGTATTCACTTTAATATGATTTATGGTTAACGCCAGACCCGTAACTTTGCAGCTCCTGCCGGATGTAGCGGAAGCTTCGTTTGTAATGGCCTGTGGGATTTAGTAGGTGTAAAGAGACTGCAGTTGAGATTGTTTCTGTCCACCTCCTATCTGCAGAAGTTACGGAGCAGGAACGTCGTGGGCGCAGCCAGCTCAGGGTGTGAATTGGAGGCACAGAGGGCCAAGGGGGACAGTGCCTCTCTGTTCACATGGCATGTGGCTCTTTGGGGTGGTCTCCACTTCTTCCAGGTGTGTGGTCTCCTTTGTCTTCCCAGGAGCGCTCAGCAGGCAGGTGGAGGCTGGGATCCCATTTTACAGAGAAGGACACCAAGGCCCAGGAGAGCAGGTGGCTTGTCCAAGGTTTCTCAGCTCCCAAGTGACTGAATCTGCATTTGAATCCAGGTGTGGCTGACTCCCAGTCCAGCAGGTGCTTGGTAATTATTGGGGATTGAATCATGCCCCCCACGAAAGGCATGCTCAGGTCCCAACCCCTGGTCTGTCTGTAAATAGGACCTTTGAAAATGTTATTAGTTGAGCTGTGCCCACACCCATGGGTAGGCCTTAACCCATTATGGCTAAAGTCCTCATAAGCAAAGGAAATTGGATACAGAAGGGGAAGCCACGGGGAGCAGCCAGAAGCTGGAAGTCAGTAGAGCCCAGAGAGAAAGGAGCAGATGCCACCATGTGCATTGCCACGTGACAGAAAAGCCAAGGAATCCCACGGCTCACCGGCCAGCCAGCCCCGGAACGCCACAGTCTGCAGGGAGAAAGCATTGCCTTGTGGACACCTCGAATTTGGACTTCTCCTAGCCTCAGAACCAAGAGCCCATAAATTCCCAATGTTTTAGCCAACCCATTGCATGGTATTCATTTTAGCAGCCAGGAAACTAATACAGTAATGTTTGTTGACCCACAGCTGGGTTACTCTCCAGCACCTCAATATTCTCGGCCCCAGACCTTTGGTCATGAGAGGGATTGTTGGGGATGCATATTAAAATGCAGATTCCTGGCCTCTTCCCATATTTTCCGCATCAGGATCACAAGGGGTGAACCTCAGGATTCTGTAACATGCCCTGGGGGCTCTTATGCACCTGGAAGTTAGAGGCCCACTGCTTTGAGCTTTGTTGGTTCAAGAATGTTGGTAACATTCTTGTGATGGGCAGAATAATGACCTCCTAAAGATGTCCCTGTCCTGATCCCCAGAACAGGTGAATGTGTTTCCTTAGCTGGCAAAAGGGACTTTACAGGTGAGATTGAGTTAAGCACCTTGAGGTCGGGAGAAGATCCTGGATTTTCTGGGTGTGCCCCATGTAATCAGGCAAGTCCTTAAAAGTAAGGAACCTTTCCTAGCTGTAGTCGTTGGTCCGAGGAGACATGACTTAACGAACGGTCAGAGGGCCACTTGCTGGCTTTGCAGACGGAAGGGGCCATGAGCCAAGGGATGTGGGCAGTCTCTAGAAACTGGCAAAGGCAAGGCAACAGCTTCCCTGCTAGAGCCTGCTCACCCCTTGATTCCAGCCCGAGACCATCTGGGTCAGACTTCTGACCTTCAGAACTGTGAGATAATGAAGCTGTGCTGTTTTTGCACTAAGTTAGTAGTCGTTTGTGATGGCAGCAGTAGAGAAAACCCATATAGGTCTCTTAGCCACAGCTTTTTTTTTTTTTTCCCTCCAGCAGATTCTCCCTTCTCACCCTTCTGGCCAGCTTGGTCCCACCCCTGCCCAGATCCTGTTCCTGGGCTCCTTGTGGGTCCTGGGCCGGGCTGGTTCCCGGCTGTAGGAACTCATTCACAAAGAAAGGATCCATTAATGGAGTACCTTTGAAAAGATGCTGGTCACATCCGCTTGGCTCCAAATTTGCTGATTGCTTTCTAAATGCGGCAATGGCAGCAGGCCCTGTGTAATTGGTCTCATTGGGGTGCAAGCCCGTGGCCGGATCAAGCAGCGCAGGATTCCAAGAGTCTGGCCTTAAGAATCATCAGCCTATGAGAGATTCCAAATGGAGTCAACAGGTCACTCTGGTGGCCATTCTTATGCACTATATAGATAACCCTTTTTAGGTTTTAAGGTATTAGAATAGCTAGAAGTAAATACCTGAAACTATTAAACTGCAACCTAGTAGCCTTGACTCTTGAAGACGATTGTATAACAATACAGATTACAAGGGGTGACAGTGTGATTGTGAAAACCTTGTGGATCGCACTCCCTTTATCCAGTGTAAGGATGAATGAGTAAAAGAATGGGAACAAAAACTAAATAAAAAATAGGTGGGATGAGGGAGGGATGATTTGGGTGTTCTTTTTTACTTTTATTTTTTATTCTTATTTTTATTCTTTCTGGCGTCAGGAAAATGTTCAAAAATTGATTAGGGTGATGAATGCATAATTTTATGACGGTACTGTGAACAGTTGATTGTACACCATGGATGATTGTATGGTATGTGAATATATCTCAATAAAACTGAATAAAAAAAAAATTAAAAAAAAATCATCAGCCTGCATGGAAGGGGCTCCTGCTCTGGTTAGACGTGCTGCAGATGGTCTTGCCAACCTCAGAACACTTCCTGTTGTTTAAATCTTGGCCCTTTTGATTTTTCTCCTTTTAAGTGAAAGACGACTTGGTGCCATTTGTGGGGCGAGCTGGAGGGGCTTTCTCTTTACACATCTCTAAGCTTGGGATCGTGTAGGGGGGCCCCAAAAAATAGGAGTCAGGAAGGCTGGCTTGGTGGTCCCGGCGGTTGAGCAGGGAAGAAGACTGAACTTTGGGTGGGTTTTTATGATTTACAGAACGCTTTCTGGTGCCTCTTCTTATTTGGTCCTTTAAGGAGAGTGGTTAAAGAGTGTGAGCTTTGCAGTGGGAGTCTTGGGTTCAAATGCTGTCCTCCCTGCCCTGCCCTGGAGCACGTCCTGGGTGCATTTCTTGATCTCAGTCAGCATTTGTTCTCAGCCACCGGAATGATAGTGTTTTGTTCACCTACTAAGGTTGGTAAGAGGATTAATTAAATTGATGATATTTTTAATTGCTCAGCACAGTGCTTGGTCCAAAGTAAAAACTCAAGAGGTGGCAGCCAGCGCTGACTCCAAAGAAGGAAAAGTCATTTTTCCCGAGTGCGTCTTCCATGCTCAAGGGTAGGTTCTTGCTGTACCTGAACTCACTAATGTCTACACAGCAGTCACCCTCCAAGCCAGTGTTTCTCACAGTGTGGACCCGGGCCATCCGTACAGCACACGGCAGTTTCCTGGGTCCCCTGCCAGGCCTTCGGAGTCAGAAGCTGCTGGGTTGGCACTGGGGAACTGGCATTTTGAATAAATAAATGCTCTCTGCGCACTAACTGCAGTTTGAGACCCGCTGATCTGAGCCTGGTCGATTCTGCCTCCGTGACACGCTCTCATCCTCTCCCCTCTTCTCTGTTCTCTTGTTATTTCTTGGTTCATTCCTCACGGCCTCTTCTGTGGACCTAGGGGTCCCACGTCAGGGTCCCTTGATTTCCATCTATCTCATTTCCTCTGATCTGTTTTCCTCCCAGCTGTTGGGTGATTTCTCTAGGCCACGAATATGACCGCGGCGTTCCCCGCTGCACACCCTCGGGCCTTGCCGATGGTCTTCGGGGGCAGCTTAAGCTCTGCGAGCTGCGGGGCCTCCGAGTGTGTCTGGGCCCCCGCTTGCTTCCGCTGCCACCACCCCACGTGCCTTCGGGCTCCAGCCTTGGACAGCTGCTTGCCGCTCAGCGAACCCGGCGGAGTCCCTCCTGTCTCCTTAACTGTCCCTGTCACCTGGAGTACTTGTGCCTTCCTCCCCATGCTACCTCCCCCTGCTTTTCCACCTGCAGGACCTGTGAGTTCTCCAGGGACAGGGCTGTGTCCCTTCTTTACATCCCTCAGAACACCGAGCACCATTGCTGAACCTGATGGACATGTGGGAAATTGTTGTTGGTCAAATGGATCTAAGAAATTGGTATTTTCCAGAGTAGCAAGTGGGAGCTCTGTAACTTCTTCAGGGCTGCATCAGGGGTGGTGGCCAAGCTGAGATGCACGCCCCTGCCTTTTTAAGTGTGATCTTTATCCCGTACCTTGCTGCTCTGTGCAGGGGCCAGGTGAGGTGGGTGATTATTTGCCCTTCACGAGCGGTGCCCAGACTTTTCTGATGTGTTGTACCGTGCAGAGTTCTGCATTATCTCTAATCCTGCACGTCCCTGCCTCTAGCTTCTCCCTCTTACGATTTGTTGTTTCCAACCTCCTGAGGCCTTGGAAGGAAATAAGCCACTTTCTACTGTTTGTGACTCTGCGCTCAGAGGCTGTGCTCATTCTCTTCCACGTAGGGCATGGGCAGGGATTGCGGGCAGCTCTGGGCCAAGGCTGGGCCACCCGGCCTTAGGGAGCTGGGAACCTCCCTGCAGCCCCCGTCCCTGCAGCCCCCGTCCCTGCAGCCCCTGTCCTTGCTCAGTGGGGAGGCTCCTTCAAGCAGCAAGTGTGAGAGGGCTGTGGACACGGCAATGCTGGGGACAAATGCCAACCCCAGGAGTCCTACAGCCCCTGCCACACCTCGGGCCACCTTCCCCCTCAGCTGCGCGTCCCTGGTTATTTCTGGGCTGCTGTGACGGCTCTTAGGGACAGACACCCAGCGGCCCATTGGCCTGCCACGTATGGGCCCTTTCTGCAGACAACTCCCAAGCTGTGCGGGCAATGGCAGGGGCTACACAGCATTGGGGTCGGGCCCTCCCCGGCAGCGTGGCTAGAAGGTGAGACACTCCTGTGTTTCATAGCCAGTCAGCAGCCGATTAGCTTCATTCAACCTGCCTTCTTAAAACTAGTCCAGTTCCAGGTTTAGCTTCTTAGGTGTTGACTCATCTCAAGGCCTGTGTGGATTTTCCTTGCGTTGAAATTAGTGTCAACCCACAAGTGTGTCCATCTCAAGGACAGAGGAAGGAGCCTCTGCACCCGGGCACTCTGGAGCTGTACGGCTGTTTTTATGAACTGCCAAATAGGGGGACAGTTCCTTTACTTTGTCTCATCTCTCCGTCCTTCCTCCTTCTGTAGAAGGTGTCGAAACTGGGCTTCCGAGAGGGGAAGTGACGTGTCTGGTCACGCAGAGCTGCAGGCAGAGCTGGGGCCAGAACCGATGCCATCTGACTGCCCTTCGCCACCCAGCGGGCCTCGTTCTCTTTCTTCGCTTTCTTTCCTGATCTCCTCAGCATTTACCGCCTCACTCCACTCAATACTTAATCACAGTAGATCATGTTCCCTGATTTTTTTTCTTTCTTTCTTTTCTCAGTGACTCTTTAAGTCCCATCTAGCCAACTGGACATGAAAACCTGGTTCCTGTCTCCTCCCAAGCCCCAAGCCAGGCACATGCTCCCAAAGGGCTTGTTTCGTGCCCTCCCCCTTCTTGGGAGGGGGCTGAGGAGGGGTTATGGGGGTGGGGGTGCAGGGGAGAGCAACGCTGACCCTCGTACCCCTGAACCCGGAGGTTTCTGTCCGAGCCACGTCACCCCTTGGCCCTTCTGCCAAGACCTACAGCCACTTGCCTCCGTCTGATCTATTGAATTAATCTCTTGGGCACTGGGAGTTGTAGACAAAGATGCATCCGTTTTTAAAGTTTATTTATTCCCCTTTGATGTAAGTCATGTGCTTTCACTGTAGAGACTTGGCAAAGTACAGAGGGACATAAATCAGGCGGTTAGAGTTCATCGTGGACACGTGTGGTCATGCTTGGGGGATCTGTGGGGTGCTCTTTTCTGACCCTTGTCCTTTGTGAACCCTCTGGGGGAATTCTGCCCGTGTTGGGGGGCGAAGGAGCCAGCGCGTGGCATCCCACAGCATCCTCCCTTCAGCCAGGGCAGAGATCGGTCATTCCCTCTGGGTGTCGGCCCCGGCCTCCCAGGCACCTCCCCAGACACCGGGGAAGGGGCTCTGCCAAAGATGAGGGCCCCCCACCCCGGAGCAGGTGTTTTCTTCCCCTTGCTCCAGACCCTCCCCTTTCAGATGGAATTCATTTCTGCTCTCCCACCTGGGGCTTTCTGTTAGTCATTTTGGTTCTGAGCTAGACTTGGATCTTTGAAGAAGCTTTTAATTTATTTTTTTTACTCAAATAATCTCTGCTTATTTCTGTCAAATTGGAGAACACAGAAAAGAGAAAAAATATCCTCCCAAACAACTCCACCCACACCTAACTTGTTACTCTGATATCTACCCCTCCAGACTCATTTCTGTCTATATGAAGACATCCAGAACGTCTGGAAACACAGGCCAATAGCTATAATGTTGTCAAGAGTATCTGCAGTCTGTAAATCTGCATCTATAAATCACGTCATCTGTGGGCAGACTTTATGGGCACCCAGGAGAGACACATAATAGAAATATATCTATATTTTAGCAAAAATGGCATCATATTTTTATCTTGATTGATTGTACCCTAAACACTAGTGAAACATTACAGATCCAGCCAAAGCCCCTCCTTCCCTGTGTTGAAGTGGGGGCTGTTATTCCCAGGCATGTTTTGTTTGTTTTTTTTTTTTTTTTTCCATTTTTAAAATTGTGAACTTTACCATATATACATAACAGTGATAACTTTCAATGTCCAATTTCACAAGTAGTTAGAGAGCAAATCTCAAAGAATGTCATGGGTCACAGTTCCACAACTTCAGCCATTTACATTATTGTAAAATGGACTGTTCTGGTTTGCTAATGCTGCCAGAATGCAAAACACCAGAAATGGACTGGCTTTTATAAAGGGGGTTTATTTGGTTACACAGTTACAGTCTTAAGGCCATAAAGTGTCCAAGGTAACACATCAGCAATCGGGTACCTTCACTGGAGGATGGCCAATGGTGTCCGAAAAACCCCTGTTAGCTGGGAAGGCACGTGGCTGGTGTCCACTTGCTCCCAGGTTGCATTTAAAAATGGCATTCTCCAAAATGTTGCTCTTGGGGCATTTTGTCCTCTCTTAGCTGCAGCTCCTCTTCAAAATGTCACTCTCAGTTGCTCTGAGGTCCCTTTGTTTGTGAGCTCTTTATATAGGACTCCAGTGAACTAATCAAGACCCACCCTGAATGGGCGGGGCCACATTTCCATGGAAACATTCCATCAAGAGATCACACTCTGATCAAAGATGTCACTCACAGTTGGGTGGGTCACATCTCCATGGAAACACTCAGTCAGAAGGTTCCAACCTAATCAGCATTAGTACGTCTGCTGCCACAAGATTGCATTAAAGAATATGGCTTTTTCTGGGGGACATAATATATGCAAACCAGCACATATACATACAGAAAAGTGTCATCTCTTGATGTGCAGCTCAACAAGCAGTCATATAGGTAATCTCAAAAATTGTTATGGTTACAGTTCCACACTCTCAGTCCCTTCCCTATTGTGCAATACAAGATATATACAGAAAGGTGCAGAACTTCAAAGCACAACTCAATGAGCAGCTACAGAGCAAATCCCAAAGGATGCTCTAGGCTACAGTTCCACCATGTCGTTTACCTCCTTCCAGCCATTCCAACACCCCAGCAGTGAAAAATATATATATAATTATATAAAGTTTCAGTATTCATAGACCTTTGTTCAATCTTATCTTGTTTGTTGCTACCCTCTCCTCTCACTTAATCTCTTTCTCCGTCTTCAGGGGTGTCTAGGCAGTGAGCACCCTAACTTGTTCATATTGAAAGGGGGTGTCGACATTATGGGGAACGGAGCTGCATCTGATAGTTGATCCCAAAGAGAAAGTTGCCTCTGTGTTCCAGGACCCGTCTGGCATGGGAACACTGTAGCGGGTTTAAGTTTCTGAAAGACAAAACTTAGTGAGTGCATCTTTTATAGACTCTCAGGTAGGGACCCAGGTATTTGGGGGTACTTTTGGTAAGTGCATGGCATGCTGTGGCCATTTGGGATGTCTAGTTGGAGCTTTCATAAGAGAAACCTCCAGGATAGCCTCTCGACTCTATTTGGGATCTCTCAGCCGCTGTGACCTCAGCTTGTTACCTTTCTTTTTTACCCCTTTTGGTCAAGTAGGCATTTTCAATCCCTTGCTTCCAGGGCCAGACTCAATTCCTGGGAATCGTGTCTCATGTCACCAGGGAGATTCGTTCCCCTGGGAGTCATGTCCCTTCGGGGGGTGAGGGGGAGAGGTTAATGAATTTATTTGCCAAGTTGGGCTTAGAGAGGGAAGAGCCATATCTGAGCAACAAAGAGGTTGCCCAGGCATGTTTTTATGCTCTTACTATGCATAGCCTTCAAGAAAACATGAGTGTGCTGTTTGAATCTGTTATGTACCCCATAAAGTCATGTTCTTTTAGTCCCCTCTCTGGGGCAGACCTATTGAGGGTGGGACTCTTTGATTAGATTATTTCCATGGAGATGTGACCTCACCCCATTCAAGGTGGGTCCTAATTAGTTTACTGGAGTCCTTAAGAGAGCTTAGAGAGAGAGAGAGCTCAGAGCCAACACAGACCCAGATGCTTGGAGATGCTTAGAGATGCTAAGCTAAGAGATGCAGCCCAGAGTTTGCCCCAGAGAAGCTAAGAGAGGACCCCCAGATGCTTAGAAAGAAAGCCACTGGAATCAGAAGCTGAAAGCAATGCAACCTGGGAGCAAAGGACTAGCAGACACCAGCCATGTGCCTTCCCAGCTGACGAAGGTGTTCTGGATGCCATTGGCCTTTCTTAAGTGAAGATATCCTCTTGTTGAAGCCTTAGTTTGGACACTTTCATGGCCTTAAAACTGTAAATTTTTAACCTAATAAATCCCCTTTATGAAAGCCAATCCATTTCTTGTCTACTGCATTCTGGCAGCTTTAGCAAACTGAAACAATGAGTTTTTCTGTTAGAAATACTCATAAATAGTAACTAGACTAGCCCTGTTATTTTGTAATTTGCTTTTGACTTGTGCAGCACCGCTTTTGCGATTTATCCATGTTGATGCATGGAGATGGGGCTCATGGTCTTCTTTCTCCTCCTTTTGAAAAAAGAAACTGCTGTAGAGAGTTCCATTGTCCCAACAAGCTGCCGTTTCTCCATTTCCCAGTGCCATACTGGTAGGTTTTCTCCATTTCACCGATGCAGAATTGCCGGAGTGGACGCTGGCTTCTCCTGGAGGGCCGTGGCAGGCAGCCTCGAGGGTTCCCGCCTTGTGTTGTCCACCTCTCAGGGGTGTGGCTGAACTTAAGCATTTGATTTTCACCATAGAATACATCAGAAGTGATGGGATCTCTCCTCTGAGATTAGATCCCTGGGGAGACTGAGGCTTCCATCTTGTTCTGTGTTGGCTCACTCGGCCTGGGGAAATCCAGCTGCCCCGTCGTGGGACCCCCATGGCCAGGGACCGACGCCCGCTGATGGCCGTGGGAGTGTGCTCGGAGACCCCAGCTGAGCCTTCAGATGACTCCGCAGCCCCAGCCAAGAACCTTGGGCCAGAGCCACCTGGCTAAGCTGCACCTGGGGACCTGACCCAAAGAAACCAAGATAATGCTTATCATTTTAAGCTGCTGGGTTTTGGGGGAAATTTGTTACATAACAATAGGTGACTAATACAAACACACCTTGGGAATTCCTGTGGAGCAGATATCTAGCAGCAGAAATGCTGGGTTATATGGCATGCCCAGCACAGCTGGATGTTACGAAATTGCTCTCTGAAGTGTTTCTGGCAGTTTACACGCCCCTCTTCCAGGATAAGAGAGTTCCTTTTTTTTCCCACCACATCCTCTCCAGCACCAGTATTATCAAACTTCAACATTTTGACACTCCAATGGGTATTAAATAGTATCTCCTGGTTGTTTTAATCTGTACTTTGCTGAGTTCTAGTGAGAGCAAACTGCTTTCCAATGTTTTTGTTGTCCATTCTGGTTTCCTCTTCTGTGAATTGCATGTTTGTGTACTTTTAAGTGGTTATATTTTAGGTGGGTTATATTTTTCTTACTGTAGATATTTTAATATTCTGGGTACTGATCCTTTGGGTTTTTTTTTTTTTTCAGTTATTGAGAATGGTTTCTTTTGCCCATGTATGTGGCATTTTATTGGCGTTCCATTGTGGATATTTATTTAGCCGGACACCTGGGTCGTTTGTGGTTTTGCATTAGTAGACATCTGGCTGCTTATCAGTCACCTAAGGCTAAGTTATACTCTGGTAACAAACAACCCCCAGATCTTAATGGTTTACAACAACAAAACGATTTCTTGCTCAGGCGAGAGGACCGCCGCCTGTCGTTTGTCACTCAGATCTCTGCCTTGTTCCTCGGGGACGTGGGCTGACAGAGCAGCCCCATCCGGGACTCTGCTGGTCTGTGGCCAAGGCAGCAAAGATGGTGGAAGCACATGGCGCAACTTGACGTGGAGCACCTGTCGGTCCCCCTCACGTTTCATTGGCTGAAGCAGATCCCATGGCCAAGCCTGACGTCAAGGGGCAAGACATCTAATCTTCCCCTGGGAGAGATGGGGTATTCTGAGCAGTGGCACCTGCCACACACTGTGACGGACACTTCTGTACCTGCACCCCCTCCTTCCCCTGGATTTGCACGATTGTTCCTTAAGAAACATTCTAGGAAGAATTGCTAGTTTAGGAATACGCATGTTTGTAAAGCTTTTGCTAAATATTATCTTAGCTAGGTTCTAACTGTGCTACTACACGTTTGCTGTGAAATTAAACCTAATTATTAGCCCTGATGACTATTTTTTAAAGGGAAAATAATACCATTACAGGAACATATCCCCACCCCCACCGTGATTATAAGAACTTACCGCGTGCTACAGTTTTCAGATTGCTTTCACATTTCATTTACTGCTTAGCTGCCTTGTGAGGTTTGTGGTTGCAGGGATCTTATGGTTGTTTTACAGACAAGAAATCTGAGCCTCAGAGAGGTTGAGAAGTTTGCTCAGGGTTGCACAGCTGGGAATGAGGCGAGCCTGGAACTCCTGCTCATTCCTGGGCTCGTTCTCTTCCACTCTGGCCATTGTAGGCGGTGCCTAAAAATCCGACCTCCACCCCTTTGCCCCACCTTCCCCTCCCTGCTCTCATGCTCCATTTTTCACTCTGCTGAACAGCTGGTTGCACATTACTCTGAGCAGCTTGGAAGGGCCCCAGCGCTCTGAGGCTGAGTCGTCCCCGGCTGCACCGGCTTAATCTGTATTAAGGGATCGCTGACTATCTTTGCACTTGGGGAGGGGGATTTACTATTTTTAGAAAAAAAGTCAGGGGAGGGTCATAAATCCTGTTAGTGGGTAGATTTGAAGAGATGTGCTCGTTCATGAAGGAGGGTGACTTTGCTTTTAGGAGTGTCACGTTTGGGGACAAGTGGATGGTTTGGGTGAACTTGGTTGAAATGCTGTGATCTACGTAAAGCTCACAGATGTGACATGGGTCCTGGGTCAGATTAAATTGTGTGACTCCTTCCTTGGCCCCAAGGAGAATTTCAAGTGTCTCATCTCTTGAGCAGAGGAGAGCTGAGCTCGGAATAATACCTTGTGACAAGACTGTCTGCTCACAGTTCGATTATTCATTTTCTGAGCCCGCAGATTACTCGTCTGTAAAAGGTGGTGAAAATACTCGTCCCTGCCTACCTTAGGTGGTTGCCGTCAGCCACAAGTCCAGCTTTACAAAAGGACAGTGTGAACTATAAATCCATTTCAATATAAACGGACAGAGACCCGCAAGGACGACTGTAATAAGAAAGACAGACAATAACAGGTGTTGTTCGGGGTGTAGAGACGTTGGGAGTGTCACCCACTGTGGTTGGGAATGTAAAATGGTGCAGCCACTTTCGACAAACGTCTGCTTCTTCCTCAGAAAGTTAAACCCGTGGTGATGAAGGCACAACTCCGTGGTGACACTGTGAACCACTGACTGTGCACGTTGGATGGATTGCACAGTGTGCGAGTGTATCTCCATAAAATTGCATTAAAGGAAAGAAGTTAAACATTGAGTTACTCATTGTAATATACCTCCATTAAATGTAACAAAGGCAATACGCCAATGCTAAATGTATATGAGAGGGGGATATAGGGGAGGAATATGGGATTCTTGGTAGTGGTGTTGTTTGCTGTCCTTGGTAGTATATTGTATTGTATGACATGTTGTTTTTCTTTTTAACATTTTTTCTTATTGCTGAAAAGAAAGAAAACAATTTTTCTTGTGGTAATCAGTATGTTTGGATGCTGATTGTAGTGATAAATGTACAACTTTGTGATGATGCCATGAACAGCTGATTGTGCACTGTGGATAAATGTATGGTGTGTGAATTTAACTCTATAAAATTGTAGGAAAATATATATATAGGAGTAAAAGTGTTGGAGAAAACATGGTGAGAGGGATGATGCCTCACCAATATGGACTAACTACAATGTGTAGACTCAGAATTGAATCTTAGAACATAGCCTAACGTGGACACAATAATTGTAATAGTCCCTAGATTGTAAGCTCTTACAGCAGTTAACTCTATCCCTGAATTGTAAGGCCTGTCTCTAAACTTTGAGATGCTGACCCCCTAGCATATGTTGTTACAAACATTGGGACTGGGGGTTTGATGTGCTGAGCCCTCGAGCATGGGACTTTCCCTTACGAAGCTCATTACCACAAAGGAGAGTCTAAAGTTGTATATAATGGTGCCTAGGAGTCTCCCCCTGAGTACCTCTTTGTTGCTCAGATGTGGCCCTCTCTCTCTCTAACTGAGCCATCTCGACAGGTGAACTCGCTGCCCTCCCCCCGACGTGGGACCCGACTCCCAGGGGTGTAAATCTCCCTGGCAACGCAGAGTATGACTCCCGGGGATGAATGTGGACCCGGCATCGTGGGACTGAGAGTATCTTCTTGACCAAAAGGGGGATGCAAAATGAGACAAAATAGTTTCAGTGGCTGAGAGATTCCAAATGGAGTCGAGAGGTCACTCTGGTGGACATTCTTATGCACTATATAGATAACACCTCTTAGGCTTTAATGTATTGGAATAGCTAGAAGTAAATACCTGAAACTACCAAACTCCAACCCAGCAGTCTGGACTCTTGAAGACAATTATATAATAATGTAGCTTACAAGGGGTGACAGTGTGATTGTGAAGACCTTGTGGATCACACCCCCTTTATCTAGTGTATGGATGAGTGGAGGAATGGGGATAAAAACTAAAGGACAAATGGGGTGAGATGGGGGGATGATTTGGGTGTTTTTTTTTCACTTTTATTTTTTATTCTTGTTCTGGTTCTTCCTGATGTAAGGAAAATGTTCAGAGATAGATTGTGGTGATGAACACATAACTATGTTATCATACTGTGAACAGTGGATTGTATATCATGGATGATTGTATGGTGTGTGAATGTATTTCAATAAAACTGAATTTAATTAAAAAAAAAAACAAACAAACAAAAAAAACATTGAGTTACTGTGTGAGTCAGCAATTCCATTCCTAAGTATATGACCCAGACAACTGAAAACAGATGTCCACACAAGAACTCAGCCCTGAGGACCTATGGCATCCATCATTCTCACCAGCTGAGAAGTGGACACAACCCAGACGTCCGACAGATGAAAGGATAAACAAAATGTGGTCTGTCCACATAATGGAAAATTCTTCCACCGTAAAGAGAAATGAAATAGTGATTCACGCCGCAACATGGAAGGACTGTGAGAACATTCGAGTGAAAGAAGCCAGCCACGCAAAGCCACCTGTTGTGTTATTCTGTTTACACAAAATGCCCAGAATAGGCAGAAAATAAATTAGTGATTGCAAGCAGCTGGGGGGAAGGAGAATGAGGAGTGACAGGACTTTATGGTGAGATGAAAATGTTCTGGAATCAGATGGTGGTAATGGTTGTACCACTGTGTGAATATACTAAAAATCCCTGCTTTGTAGACTTGGAAAACAAAACAGAGAAATAGACAATATTTCATCCAGTTATTGGGAGGCAACATAAGGGGATGGAAAACTAACTTTGGGGCAGAGGACTGGATACCAGTTGGTGATTTTTTTTTTTTTAAAGAGATTGTTTATTCTCTTTGAGCCTCAGTTTCCCACCTGTAAAGAAGGGATAATTCCCGCCTGATAGGCTGATGTAGGTGCCTCTCCCGGTGCTAGCGGATACTCAAGGATTAGTAACTGTGATCGAGTAACCCCCATTCTGTGCCCAGCCCCGTGTTGGGCATGTGTGTGCGTCTGAGGAAGCTAAGATACGGTCCCGACCCATCAGCAGACACATGCAAGGCCCACAACACCGTGTGCTCTTAGAGCACTGTTCTGAGATTCTGCGGATGCGGCCGGTGTTTCAGAAAAGCTCACGCCCGTGTGTCCGGTAGAGCCTCAATGAATTCCCAGGAAGTGGCTAAGGCAGGTGGCTTTGTCTCCATTTGCTAGAGGGGAAAACGGGTTGCAGTGGTGGCAGAGGTAGTTGTAAGTGTGGAAGTTTTGGTAACAGTGGCAGTGGTGATGTGATAATATTTGCACACTTAATAACAAAGCGCAGAAGCTACTGTGTACTGAGCACTTGCTCCATGCCCGCGTCGAAGTGCTTCACTTGAGTTATCTCATTTAGTTTTCATCCAACCCTGTGGCACACTGAAATAGTTTGAGATGGAAAGGTGTGGTGTCTGAGATTTTACCAGTGAACCACTGGGGCTGGGGGCAGCGAGTGAGGGTCTGGAGGAAACAAGACGGGCTCAGTGGGGCATTTTGAAGCCATCATCTAATCGTCTGTCTGCTTTGTACATATTTGAAAGTCTTTACAATAAAAAGGTTGAAAACTACCACCATACAAAGTTATTGCTATTATCCCTATTTTACCCATGGGGAAACTGAGGCACAGAGCATGCAAGATTGCACAGCAAAATTCAGAGGCAGCTGGCAATGCTCTCACAGACGGTGGAGCTTAGCAACAGAGTTGGTGAAACAGAGGTCCCTGGGGCTCAGTGGGCCTCTTGGGGTTCCTTCTGCACTGGTTCTTTCTACTAAAGAGGGGAAGAAGAAATTTTCCTTCCTTCCCTAAATGCAGGGAATTCTTGATTAATCTCAGCTTCTTGGCATTGGGATGAACACTTGATTATTTAGATCTGGTGAAGTCACGTTGTGACCCTTCAGAAACCTGGGACTCAAATAGGGCGGGTTTGAAAGCTCTCCTTTCTCGCCTCTTCTCCCCTGAATAAACAGAAATAAAGACATAGGGCTGTGTGTAAAATTCAGCCCCTTGGCCGGCTGTGTGGCTTTGGAGAAGTGACTTGACCTCTCTGAGCCTCAGTTCCTCACTTGAAAGGGAGGCTCTGAGTGCTTCCTTTATTGATGGCTGTTGCTCCTCGGTGTGGGTGCTGTCAGATGCTCTGCCCACGGAAGGCAGAGCTATTTATTATATTGTAGGGCCTGTTGCTAAAAACAGTGCCATGTGATCACGAAAAGGAATTGGCAGAGGATTGTTCTAGTTATGAATGTGCCTTTAATGTTGGATAGCTCAGAGCATCACTTTTACGGCAGAGTAGGTGACTTCGAGCCGTCACCTGTATGTGCCCCGAAAGGAGGCGGAGGCAGGCAGAATCCCGTCGGCACCGAGGACGTGTGGGTCCAGAGGTTGCCCATTATCTGTCAGCGGCAGAGCTGGGATTCAGCCCCAGGCTTGTTTGTCTCCGAGTTTGCTTTTATACCCGCTTCAGGTGCTCGGGGAGGCTCCTTTCAGATGGAGTCTTGGGTATAAGAACTGTTTGGGAAGACACTCCCCAGCCTCCAGGGTCCTGCCGTTGATGTGTAACCCTGCCCCTCTAGCTGGCCTGAGCCCCCGGAGCCCTTTCGTTTTCTCTCCTGTGCCTGAGTCTTGGCCTTTTCTTCCCTCTGGATAGGAGTGAGCTCTGGAATCACAGTGATTTAATTCAGTTAACCCCAGATTTCTCTTCTCTGGGCTAAATCATCCCACTTTTTTCCCCCCTTCACAGAACATCTTTTATAAATTCTGGGTACTTATTGGAGGTGTAATAAATTGGGGGTAAATTAAATGCGATGGCCCACTAAACGAAGCTCCGTTTCATGCGTCACGAAGCAGGTTTTCAGGGGAGTTGTTCTGTAGGTGGAATGTCCTGGGAAGTTTTTCTTCAAGTCCAGACTTTGGAAATGGTGGCAGAAAGCAACTCCAATGGTGCCGTCTGTCCTGCTCTGTCATCAGGCTTGGCGATGACCCTGGGGCTCTGGGCTTTGGGGGAAATAAGAGATTGGGGGTTTTGCAAAGCGGAAACTCTCTCCTTGATGTGCAGAAGCTGCCTAAAAACTTCAGAAACCTAAATGGGAATCATCTTTGGGTTGCATCCGGGCTGTTGGCTTTTTATACATTTGGGAAGTGATTCTTCTGCCTCTCAGGTTACTTCGTAAGACTTCCCAGGAGAGGGGGAGGAGAGGAAGCAGCTGGAACAGATGTTGGCATGGGCCCTTCCGTGATGATGTGCCTGCCTTCCAGCCAAGACCTCCCTGACTACCCGAGGGAAATTCCAAGTATTTTGAAATGATCCACAAGTTTGGCGTTAAAGGATTTGCTGTCTGTTTCATTTGGACTGAGCACTGAGAAGATTTGAAACAGATTTTTCATTGCCGGTGAATAATCAATAACTCAGCATCGACCTGGGGCCCCTGTGTGGCACAATTCCAGGGGGTTGCGGTGCAATTTTTGGAGGTGCCCCTGGAGAGCCACCAGCCTGCCTTCTGTTTGCAAGCCCAGCCACCCCCAGTTTCTGGGTCTGCTGTAAAGTGATGCAGTCTCTGTCCTCTAGCGCTCAGCCTGATGGGCCAGGGCGTCTGTAAGTAATCCAGTCCAACAGAAGGAGAGCTGAGAGCACCCCTGGAAGGAGTGGCTAGCCTCGCCTGGGGGAGGGCTTGGAGAAGCCTCCCAGGGAATGAGGTTGTGCTGGGCTTTTAAGGACTTTGGGCACAGGAAGAAAGAGGGGCACGTGCCTTCCAGGCGTAAGGAATCAGACATGCAAACCGCAGCACCTGGTTTGTCAAAAGCCAGGCAAGTGTAAGCCATGGCGGTTAAGCTCCTTTCTTTCTCTTTCTAGCTGAGTTTTGTTTTGCCACCCAGCCTGACTTCTGGGCAAGGAGAGGCACGATTTGTTCCTGGGCTGGGCCCCGGCCACACTCCAGAGATTGGCCAGGACATTCTGACCAGGCCTTTGAGGATCTCTTTGTCAGTCTGTCCCCATGGACTGAATCCAAGGCTGGGGCATGTAAGTGGCCCTTTTCCAGCTCTCCCTCCCCAGTTCCCCCCATTCCTCGTCTCTTACAGACAGGCTGACGCTCAGGCTGAGGTCTGGCTAAGGCGTGGCAAAGCACGGGCTTGGGCGAGGGACAGCTCTGAGTCTGAACACTGGATCTGCCTGTCACGGTCTGTCTGTCCTGGGCAAGCCCGGGGCTCAGGCTTCTGCCTTTGTACATTGGACATATCAAGGCACCTCTTATAGAGCCGCTGCAGGAACTGAATGGGCTCTGTCTGTGGACACGTCTGTTGGAGCCTCCTTCCTGCACTCTTCTCCGTGGCATCGGCCTGCTGCCTCCCCAGCTGTAGAGCTAGCTCCAGCCACGTGCCCGTGTCGGGGTGAGCAGCGTGGAAGTTCTGCTGGTATGTACTGTCGTGGCCCTGCATCGTCAAATATTAAAATAGCCCCGTCTCCTCCCACCCCCAGCATCCCAGACTTCCCCACCATCAAGCACCAGAAGCCGGGGCCTGTGCCGTATGGATTGTTAAATATTTTGACTGACGTTCCTGGGATTGGCCATAAAGTGTCATCTTGCCACATAACGGGCCACACGTGTCTTCTCTCACCTGTCCTGAGAGCACCAGGCCCCCTGAGGCTGTCACAGGCAGGACTTCTGCTTTGCTTCCTGCAGCTGCAAAAAACCTTGTGTATCTGCGAGCTGAAGGCTGCTGAGGTTTAAAATGACTGTGGAGGGAATCTCCAGTCTATAAATGGGCTGGATTCCAAATGTTTAGGACACAGACTTTCCTCTAGTTGAAACCGACAAGCTTCAGCTAACATTGGTGGGAAACTTGAGACGTGATTTCCCCAGGAATACTTTTCCAGGGCATTGGGCCCCGGACGTTGCCCCCAGCCCCACGATGATGACAGTAGGCCGTGGGCTTCGATCGAGAGCGGGGACCCAGTGTGGGGCAGGAGCAGGGAGGAGGACCAGTTTCCTTCTTAACTGAGGCCAGGGTCAGGTTGGAGCAGAGATTAAAGACAAGGAAACTGGCTTTTTTCACTCCTCTTTGTACCCTCTTTCCCCGGAGTGTGCCCCATTCTGCCAAACACTTTGTTCCTCTCCCCACCCTAGCACCTCGTGGAGACCTGCCCTGTCCCCTAAAACACACCAACTCAAATTACTCCCCACTAAGAAGGTCCATCCTCTCCCAGAGATGGTAATTCACACTAGTGTGTAAAGGACTGATAGCAGCGGGGAGGGGTCTCCCACTGCCTGCCGACTTCTGGGTGGGGATTTGGAGGTCTGGGTGGTGGAAGGTGGGCCAGCCTAGGTGCCTGCCCTCAAACTTCTCTGTAAGCGATTCCTGCTTTCCCCAGTACCCTCCTTTCTTTCGTGTCTGAACGTGGTGGTTTCTCGAAAGCTGTAGCCTTCTCGGGGTGGGGGGTGGCTCCAGCTGGGGCCCGTGGTGAGTGGAAGATCAGAGGGGGCTCGTGAGCCCCGAGACCTTTGACTGCAGGTGTCGGTGGTGCCGGGACGATGCTGAGTCAGACGGGGCTGGGGCCAGAAACAAAAAGCCCAGCGAGGCGGCTGTTGGTGGGCCCAGCGATGGCGTGGAGGGTCTTTCTGCCAGTTGCTTGTGTGCCCGTGAGGGGTGGGCAGAGAGAGAGGAGAGGCTGGGGGAGAAAGAGAAGGGGGCCCACTCTCTCCTCCTCTCTCGGCCGGCGCCAGGACGAGGCTGAGTGAGTGGCATGCTGTCACCCTCTTCCCGAGGAGTAATTCTGGAGAGAAGCCCCCGGCAGGCCCCTGTCCTCGGGTCTTAAGCACTTCTCTCCAGGTTATGGACACCATTAGCGACACTGGTCCTTTGAAGTGCTTTTTTGGACCCAGCCGGGCAAAAGGGAGGCTGCGTGGCCTTGTCACACCACAGCCGTGAACCTCTTGCTTTTAACCAGGTTGTTGAGCTGCCAAAGGACTAGGGACAAAGGTTCTTGCATTAAACAAAACAAAAAAAGCAGAACAAGCAAAGCAGAAGACTTTGAGTGCTCGGGTGATCTTATCAACCTGCGTCTTTGATCTTGGAGATGGGAGGCTCCTGGCGAAGGGGACTTCCCGGCTTTCATGTTTGCTTTCTGCAAAGCCCATTTTTGCAGATGGAGCCAGTAGCTAAAGGGTAAGCTGTGCCTCTGAGCCAAGAATTATGTAAGAGAGCCCAGATCCGAGGCCCACCCTGGGCAGGCTGCCACGCCAGGAAGGGGTCCCCCCCCCGCCCCAAGAGGCTCCTGCCCAAAGTGCCAGCAGGTGCCTGGGGACTGAAATAAGGGGGGCTTTTGGGGAAGAAATAATGCATGCATATCTCTTAAGCGGATGCACTGAATACGGTTACTTCTGTTGTGTAGTCATTGTCTCTGGGCAACTCCAGAATAGCGTCTTGGGTATCCCTTGTCGGGCCCCTGAAATGGAACCCTGTGCAAAGAAATGAAGAAAAGTGATCAGGGCATCTGTGGCTGCTATTAGACCATCTGGTGGCTCAGAAATATTTTATAATCAAATGAGTAAGACAGGCTCCTCTCGCACCACGCAGGCACGCTTCCCACTTCCCCCTCCGCCCAGGCGTGCACACACACTCTCTCGCTCTCTGCTACCTTTGGGGGAAACACCAGAGAAAGCCTTTATTTTCCATGAGCACAGCAACCAAAATCTCCACTGGGGCCACTTACTGGCTGGGTGACCCTGGGAAGAGCTCATCCGTTCTCTTACCCTCGATTTATTCATTTGTAAAAATGATACACGGCATTGTCGTGTGGATCAAAATGAGACCAATATATGAGCAAGTCCCCCTATGATGTTATTTATTATTTCAGTCTCAGAGAGACTTAAAAAAAAATCGTATTCCTTAACTTTTTCTGGATGTAAGAGCATTACACGTACACTGTGGAACATTTGGAAACTATAAAGAAACTAGAACACAGATTAATCATGTGTAACCCTCCCGCTCCCCAGGGCCGACCACGGAGAAGATTTCAGCATAGTTGGAAGATTTCCTGAGACGCCTGAGCACACAGATGGTCTGTGTGTCCACACCGTGTGTGCGTGTTGGAATGTGAGCTTGTGAAATGCGTGTGTGCCGCTGCAGGTGTGTGTCAATGTGTGTGTGTGTGAGAGAGAGACTAGGGCATGTTGCACACGTGCGTGCAGATGATGGGGACCCTCAACCTTCCCTTGGCTCAGAGCCGGGGCTGACAACTCCCCAGGCCGGCAGTTCCCAAGCCCCTGTCCATTTGCACCCTCCTCTGAGAGTTGGGGTGAGGCAGGGGAGCCGTGGGGGGTCGACTGGCCTCCCTCCCCATCCTCTTTCTGAGCAGCGCTGTAGACGAAGGGGTCAGCCCACAGTGGAGATGAGGCCAGGGAGCCCCCGGGACACAGCTGGGACCTTCTCAGGCCTGTGGATGAGAGGAGGTGGAAGGAGACAGACCCAACTTTCCCCTTACCCCATAAACAGCCCGAGCGCCTTGCCCGGGACTGGGATTTGGGGTCTGGGAGGAGGCACTCTGACCCCACATATTAACTCCATCTGCCCGCCCTCCCCGCTTTTGTGGCTTCATTCCTCTTTGAATCGAGAGGCAGTTCTGGCTTCTTGAGACATTGAAGCCAAACACACCTCCAAGTAGTCTCCAGGATCTTCAGGTCTTCACTCATGAACCAATCAGGGTGCAAGTGATCGGTTAAGAGTGTACCCCAAATTGTGACGACTGGGCCACCAGGCTGAAACCGCAGAGCCACGGAAGCTGTGCTTTTTTTCTGTTGGTTATGTGCAGAGAGAGAGTTTGGAGGGGCCGGCACTGTCAGCAGGCAGAACCAAATGTACTACATTCTTCATTTAATGGTACAAAAATGAGAACGTGACATTGTCTCACTTTTTTCCTCCCTTCTTCCCCTTTCGTTTTCCCTAGCTTTTGTTGTCCTCCAACTCCCCTCTTCTCTCCCCCCCCACCCCCCAGTTTCCCTCCCTCCACCTTCCCTCTTGCTCCCATTGGGGACAGACCACCCTCAGTACATTAGGTTAGATTATCAGCATTTGTTCTCTCCATCTCCACCGCCCCTTTAGTATCTAAGGGATTTATGGGGTTTGTTTCCAGAGTGCTGCAAACTGTTTTCCTCCTCGGTGGGACAGAATGCTCCTAGATAAGCCGTAACATTGTATTATAGGAATTCACTTCCAGAGTGCTCTGTACCTACCCCCAGTCGCTGGCTGGTGGCAGGGGCTGCTGCAGGAGCTGGGCCTGGACCTGCAGGTCAGTGCAGAGGGGATGCCCCTGAGTGCCTGGCCTTGGGGTCTGTGCAGGAGCCCCTTAGCTCCTTCCTGCTGGTTTGGTCATTCACCCCTCCAGATCACCCCTCCTGAGCACTTCCTCCATGCCGGCGGAGCCAGTCTCTCACTGTCACGTGGGTCTCCTCCTCTAGTGGGGTGCCCTGAGTGGGGTCCCCTGTCACTGCTATGGTGAGTGCATTAGGGCCGGTGGGCGGGGCTCTCAAGGGACACTTCCTTAGACAGCTGGGACTTCCCAATATGAATAAAATGTGCCTCTTACCACCTGACTGGCCATTACCCCCCGGGCTCCAGCCCCAGGTGCTGATGAAGGTGGGGCCAAAGTTGGGGAGGCAAATAATTTTTAAATGGCTACACCTGCTACCCCTTGTGTTGCAGCATCTCCTGCCCCCACCTCCCTCCGGGCTTCCAGGATCTGGTTTGAGGGTGTTTGTCCCAAACAACCACACCCTTGTCTTCCTGCAAGGCCAGCTCAAGCTCTCTGAGTCCTGCACCTGCCCCTGCTTCCCCACACCGTGGGCCTGGGTGAGGGTGGAATGTGGGGCCTCCTTCCCATCACTGAGGACCACAGTAAATTTAGCCTGGCAAAGAGGCTGGGACAAGCCAGCGTGAATTTCAGCTTCCCAAACCCTTTACTTTTGTGCACTCCCTACTTCAGACAGGGTCCCAGCTTAGCAAACCGTGTTTCAAACATAAGAAAATGTGATTATGAGAATGGGGGAAGAGGGGCACTAGCAGAACCTAAGGCTCCTTCCAGCAGCTTCTGGCATTTTAGAAGCCCTTGTTTACACAAGAAGGTCCACTGGGTAAGTGGCTAAGTCACGCTTAAGCGTGCATTCATTCATTCACTGAGTTATTAAACGCCTACTCTAAACCTAGCATGGTGCTGGGGAGGAATGCAAGATCAAGCCCCATCTGTGGAGGAATTTAAGTCCAGTGAAATAGACTTTTTAATCCAGTTAAGTTATTTTATGTACATGAAAGCAGTAACATTGTGATTTTTTTTTTTTTAAATGCTCTGAAACTCTGGCCTTCTCCCAGTAAATCCAGATTTGTGTGGTGTGATGTTGTCCAAAACTGGTGCAGCAGCATTGCTTTATTTCCAAAAGCAAGGCTGCTTCTAGAAGTGAGCTAAACCAAAGAGAAACCATTTGTTGAAAAGACTCTAGGTTCATAAAAGCTAAACCAAAGAGCTGGGTAAAGGAGCCCATTTCAGTGTCAACTAAATTAAGGAATCTGCTTCAGTGTCCTATTAATTCTTGATCAAGGTAGCAATGCACTTGAGTCAGAGACTCCTGGTTAGTTTTTTGTTTTGTGCTGTTCCTTTTGTGCATTTCCCCCTTACTTACCTTCTGTGGTACTGGCCCTGGTAATAACACGTGCCACGAGCACATGGCATTTCCAGATTCCTTCCTGTTGTCACCAGGAAGTAATAGACTATAAATCTTAAAAAGAAATTTTATCATATTTTTTCTTTACTATAAAAGTCATCTTTGGTAAGGGAGAGGATTGTGGGAAGACAGCGGAGTGGGGAGCTCCAGGAATCAGTCCCTCCACCGAATGGACTACTGAACTGGCAGGAACGTCTGAATCAACTACTTTGAATCTCCGGAGTCTAGAGGGACACAGTGCAGCATCCAGAGAGGAGCGGGAGGAAAACGCTGGTAAATCCTGGTGAGCTGCACCCTCCCTGTAGCGGCTGCCAGCCATCCCCCTTCCCCAGCCTCGTGGCAGGCAGCAGTGGGGGCTGGAGCTTTCTGGTGTCAGGGTGGGTTGTAGAGACGTAGTTCTCCAGACTCCTGGGGTGTGGTCTGATCTCTGATCACTACTTTAGATCAGCTACTTCAGATTCCTGGGAAGGGCTCGGAGGGTGGCCACTGTTCCAGCCTCCATCGGGAAAAGGCAGCAGAGGAATCTTTAAGAGAGCATCCTTCCTCAGAACTACAGAAAACAGTTCAAGGGCTGCATTAACCCAGCAAGTGCTGAATTAAGGAAATGCAGCTCCGAAAAAGCCAAGGAGGAAGCTCCTGGCGCACTTGCTGGCCCCTCCCCAACCTGCTCCATAACACGGGATGGAGTCAGCTTGTGCTCCCAGTGGGGGTCCCTGGGACCACAGCAGCCCCTGTGCACTTATAGGGCACATGTATGCCAGGGCCAGTCTGTAGGGTGGAAGCCAAGGGAACATGTCTCAGGCTCACCCTCCCGGAGTTTGTTCTGAAGGCAGAGAAGCAACTTGCAGACAGCTGGGGCAGTGTGGGAATCGGTTAAGTTGAAGCACCTGGGCAAAGGATGACCTGCACTAAGTCACTCAAGAGAGCACCCCCAAAGGGGAGGAGGTCTATTTCAAAGGAGTAAGAGGAGGCCTTCACTCTCACTCTTGTAGACTGTAAACTTGGAATTCCTAAGACCTCTAGCAAGCAGGAGCCCAGGAAAAGAAGCAGGCATCCTGGCTCCCCTGGAGACCCAGATAAGACAGAGGGGATCCTGTCCTTTGCACTTGCCTTGGGCTGATTTCTTGAAAGGAGGGCTGAGCTCTGAAGGAGACCATCAGCTAAAGCAGAGCCAATTTGTAAAGACAGTAAAAGGTGCTCTTTGCTTTGTTTGTTCATTTTGATGACCTCCTGGCATTCAAGAAAATCTCTGTCGTATCACAGCTGGATATAAACTTAAGAACAGACAGCTCAGGGAGTAAATCCCAGATTTCACACTTTAAAATACTAAAATGTACAAGGTTCAACAAAGGATTACAAGACAAACAAAGAAGGAGGAAATGATGGCCCATCCAAAGGAGCAAGATAGAAATCCAGAAACCATCAACCAAGAGGAACAGACTTTGGACTTAACAGATGGACTTTGTAAAAAATGAGCCTGAATATGCTGAAAGAGATAAAGGAAAACACAGAGAAAGAACTAAAGGATATAAGTAAAACAATGAATGAACAATATGGGAATCTCTTTGAGATTGTCAATCAGAACCAGAGATATTAGAGTTGCAGAACACAATAATTGAAATGAAAAATTCCCTAGGCAGTTTCAACAGCAGACTGGAGCAGGCAGAAGAAAGAATCTGTGATTCCAAAGACAGGACAACTGAAAAGAGGCTGAGAAGCACAAATTAAAAAAAAAAAAAAAAGACTGAACAGGGCAAGAGACCTGTGGGACACCATCAAGCGTACCAGTGTACGCAGTATGGGAGTCCCAGAAGGAGACGGAAGAGAGAAGGGCAGGAGGAATATTCAAAGAAATGAGGGCAGAAAAGTTCCCAAATTTAATGAAAGTCATGAATGTGCACATTCGAGAAGCCTAACAAACCCCAAACAGGATAAACTTAAAGAAAACCCTGCCCAGACACATAGTAAACAAATTGTCCAATGCCAAGGACAAGGAGAGAGTTCTGCAAGCTGCAAGGGAAAAGCAACGAGTTACGTGGAAGGGAATCCCAGTAAGATGGAGTACCGGTTTATCATCAGAAACCATGGAGGGAAGAGGGCGGTGGTATGAAATGTTTCAAGTGTGGAAAGAAAATACTTGCCAACCAAGAATTTTATATCCAGCAAGACTTTTTTTTTTTTTTTTTTTTTCTCTTCAAAAAATGAGGGAGAGCTTAAGACAGTCCCAGATAAACAAAGGCTGCGGGAGTTCATCACCACTAGACCTGCCCTACAAGCAATGTTAAAGAAGTTCCTCAGACTGAAGGGAAAAGACACCAGAGGATCAAAGTGGCATAAAGAAATAAAGACTTCCAGTAAAAGCAACTATATGGGTAATTATAAATGCCAGCCCTATTGTGTTGTATTGTTTGGTATGTACGTCCACTTTTTACTTCTTACAAGTTCTAAAATGCAAATGCATAAAGAGTAATGATAAATCTATGTTTTTGGACATAAAATATATAAAGATATAATTTGTAACAAGTACAACAAAAAGGTGGAGGACAGAGGAGTTATGGGAACAGTGTGTGTGTTTGCTGTTGAGGTTAAGTTGATATCAAATGAAACATGGACTGCTGTAGATTTAGGATGTTAAATTTTAGCCTAATAGTCACCACAAAGAAAATATGTGAAAAATATATACAGAAAGAAATGAAGAGGGACTCAAAATGGTACAATACAAAAAACAAAAACAAACAAAAAACATAAAAACACATCAAAACAAACAAACCCTCCAAATAAATAAGGCAGTAGGCATTAATGGGAGAATTTTGATTCAGAAAAGGTGTAAGACTCACAAAGACAAAAGAGAGAAATGGCACAAAAAGTCGTGAATTAACAGTAGTTACTTCAAATATAAATTGATTAAACTCTCCATTCAAAAGGCAGAGATTGGCAGAATGGATTAAAAAAAAAAGCATGACCAACCACATGCTGTTTACAGACTTAAATTCAAAGATGTAAGTAGGTCAAAAGTGAAAGAATGGAAAAAATATATACCATGCAAATAGAGCTGGGGTAGCTATCTAATATCAGATAAAATAGACTTTAAGTCCAAAACTACTACTAGGGACAAAGAAGGTCATTATATACTGATAAAGGGGTAAGTTCAACAAGAAGACATAACAATATAAATATATATATATATGTACACCTAACAGCACAGCCCCAAAATATATTAAACAAATATTGGCAGATTTGAAGAGAGAAAAAGATGATTCTACATTAATACTAGGAGATTTCCATGCACTGCTTTCAAAACTGGATAGAACATCTAGACAGAAGGTCAGTGAGGAAAAAGACTTGAACAAAACCCTCAACCAGCTAGACTGAACAAACATATAAAACACTTCACCCAACATTACCAGTATATGCATTCTTCTTTCGTACACAGAGATCGTTCTCCAGGATAGATCATATCTGTCTCATACTGTCTCAATAAATTAGAAAATATTGACACCATATAATGTATCTTCTCTGACCACATGAAGCTAGAATGAAGCTAGAAATCAATAACAGAGGGAGAAATGGAAAATTCACAAATATATGGAAATTAAAGAATATACTTTTAACCAATGGGTCAAACAAGAACTCAAAAGGGAAATTAGGAAATATTTTTAGGTGCATGAAAATGAAAGCACAACATACAAAATTTATAGGATGCAGTGAAGGCAGAGCTGAGAGGGAAATTTGTAACTCTAAATGCTTACGTTAGAAAAGAAGAAAGATCTCAAATTAGAGACCTAACCTCAACACTGGAGGATCTGGAAAAAGAAAAGCAAACTAAACCAAAGCAAGCAGAAGGAAGGAAATAACAAAGATTAGAGCAGAGACAATGAAATAGAGAATAAAAAAAAATAGAATCAACAAATCCAATAGTTGGTTCCTTGAAAAGATCAATAAAAATGACAACCCTTTAGCTAGACTGACAAAGAAAAAAAGAGAGAGGATATAAATAATTAAAATCAGAGGTGAAAAAGGGGTCCTTTACTTCCAACCCCACTAAAATATACAGGTCTACAAGAGGATACTATAAACTATTATATGCCAACAAGTTAGATAACCTGAATGGAATGGACAAATTTCTAGAAACTCAAAAGTACCTACACTGACTCAAGAAGAAACAGACAATCTCAGCAAACCAATAACAAGTAAAGAGATTGAATCAGTCATCAAAAACCTCCCAACAAAGAAAAATCCAGGACCAGAAGGCTTCACTGGGGAATTTTACCAAACCTTCTATAAAGAATTAACACCAATCCTGCTCAAAAAATTGAAGAGGAGTAAAGACTCCCTTGCTTTTTCTATGAGGCCAACCTCACCCTCATATCAAAGCCAGATAAAGGTATCATAGGAAAGAAAATTACAGGCCTGTATTCCTTATGAATATAGATGCAGAAATCCTCAACAAAATGCTAGCAAACCAAATCAAATAGCAAATGAAAAGAATTATGCACCATGATCAAGTGGGATTTATCCCAGATATTAAAGGGTAGTTCAACATAAGACAATTAATTAATGTAATATATCACATTAACAGAACAAAAGGGACAAAACATATGATCATCTCAACTGATGCAAAAAGATATATGACAAAATCCAGTACCCCTTCTTGATAAAAACACTTAGAAAACAAGGAATAGAAGGAAATTTTCTCAACACGATAAAGGGCATATATGAAAAACCTACAGCTAACATCATACTCAATGGTGAAAGACTGAAAGCTTTCCTTCTAAGATCTGGAACAAGACAAGGATGCCCGCTGTCACCCCATTGTTCAACATTGTGCTGGAAGTGCTAGCCAGATCAGTGAGGCCAGAGAAGAAAATAAAAGGCATCCACATTGGAAAGGAAGAAGTGAAACTCCCTATTTGCAGATGACATGATCCTGTATACAGAAAATCCTTAGAAATCCACAGGACAGTTCCTAGAGCTATTTAAATGAATTCAGCAAAGTGGTAGGGTACAAGATCAAGGTGCAAAAATCAATAGTGTTTCCATATACTACTAATGAACAATCGGAGGAAGAAATTAACAACAACAAAAATCCATTTACAATAGCAACTTAAAAAATCAAATATCTATGAATAAATCTGAACAAGGATGTAAAGGACTTGCCCATAGAAAACTGCGTGACATCACTAAAAGAAATCAAAGAAGAGCTAAATGAATAGAAGGATATTCTGTGTCCATTGGATTGGAAGACTAAATATTGTTAAGATGTCAGTTCTACACAAAGCAATTTACAAAGTCAATGCAATCCCAATCAAAATTTCAACAACCTTCTTTGCAGAAATGCCAAAGCCAATCATTAACTTTATTTGGGAGGGTCAGGGTCCCTGAATAGCCAAAAATATCTTGAAAAAGAAGAACAAAGTTGGAGGACTCATACTTCCGAACTTTAAAGCATATACAAAGGCACTGCAATCAAAACAGCATGGTTCTGGCACAAGGACAAACATACAGACTAAAGGAATTGAATTGAGAGTTCAGAAATTAACCCTCACGTTTATGGCCAACTGATTTTTGACAAGTCTACTCAATTAGGAAAGAATAGTCTCTACGACAAATGTTGCTGGAAAAACTGTACATCTGTATGTGAAAGAATGAAGGTAGATCCCTACCTTGCACCATAGGCAGAAATCAACTCAAATGGATCAAAGACCTAAAAATAAGAACCAAAATTATAAAATGCCTAGAAGAAAATATAGGAAAGCATCTTCAGGACCTTGTGTAAGGCAATAGTTTCTTAGACTTCACACCCACGGCACAAGTAACAAAAAAAATATAGATAAATGAGACCTCATCAAAATTAAAAACTTTTGTACATCAAAGGATTTTATCATGAAAAGAAAAAGATAGCTTACGCAATGGGAGAAAACCTTTAGAAACCACCTATCCAATAAGCATTTAATGTCTAGAACATTTAAAAAATCCTAGAACTCAAAGACAAAAAGACCAAGAACCCAATTGAAAAATGGGCAAAAGATTTGAATAGACGTTTCTCTAAAGAAGATATAGAAAGGGCCAAAAAGCAGAGGAAAAGATGTTCAACATCGTTAGCCATTGGGGAAATGCAAATCACAATGAGGTACCATTTCGCACTCGTTAGAATGGTTACTATTAAAAAAAAAAAACAAAATTGCAGGTGTTGGAGAGGATGTGGAGAAATAGGAACACTCATTCATTGCTGGTGGGAATGTAAAATGGTGCAGCCGCTGTGGAAGACAGTTTGGCAATTCCTCAGAAAGTTAAGTATTAGAATCACCATATGACTCAGCTATCCCTTTTCTAGGTATACGTCCAAAAGAATTGAAAGCAGGATTTCAAGTAGATTTTTGCACACCAATGTTTATAGCAGCATTTTTCACAGTTGCTGCAATTACCCGTGTCCATCAGTTGATGAATGGATAAATAAAATGCAGTATATATTTGCAATGAAATATTATTCAGCCATAAAAAGAAGGGAAGTTCTGATACGTGCAACACCATGGATGATCCGTGAAGACATCAGTTGAGTGAAGTAAGCCAGACGCAAAAGCACAAGTGTTGTATGATCTCACTAATAAGAAATAATTAGAATAAATGAATTCGTGGAACCAGAAACTAGCATATAGGTTATCAGGGGAAGGGAGAGTTAATGCTGAAATTGTACGGAGTTTCTGTGTGGGGTGATGGGAATGGATGGTGGTGATGAAAACACAACATTGTGAATTAATTATAAGCACGGAATTATATAATTAAATGTGATTAAAGGGAAATTTTAGGTTGTATATATATTTAGCTAGAATAAAATTTAAAAACAAAAACATAGGACTGTACAACACAAATAGTATACCCTGATGTATCGCATGGACTACAGTTAATAGAACAATTATAAAAATTTGCTTTCATCAATTGTAATAAATATATCCACTAATGCAAGCTGTTAATAATAAGGTGGTATATGGGGACCCAGTATTTTCTGTAGGATTTTTCTGTAAACTTACAACTCTGCTAATTAAAAAATATAAAATAAAATAAGATTAAAGAATAATAATATATACTCATTAGAACACTCCAGAAATACTAAATGGTACAAAGGAGGCAGAAAAAAAATTATATCTTGTCTCACCAGTTCAAGTAATTTCTGTTATTTTTTAATGCTCAGAAGAAAGCCTATTTTCTAGTACTGCCAGCTCTGGTGGTGAGTTGGTGAACTAAAAAGATTAAAGAGGAAGCATAAATATGATATAGATATATCTTGAACCTTTTAACCTAATGTAAAACAGTTTGTTTTAATGTAAAGCATGTGTTCATTCCCCCATGTCTCGGTTTAGGACCTAGGTTTTTCTTGAATTATGGGTCCACTGATGTTTTGCACTCTCTTTCTTGCTTTATCCACAACTGTAACACATCTGGGATTTCCAGTTTCTGTTCCGATCAAGTAGGAATTGAGTGTGGAAATTTGGGAGATTTTTAAATGCACCCCCTCTCCGCAATATTATACAGTTATTTGAAAGCTTGGACTCTTTTTCTTCTGCTGTTTTCCTATCTAAACCCATTTTCATAAACAAAGTTTTGTGTGCTTTCCCAGTCTTAACTGTTTGGAGAAGTCTTTATCAATTCTAGGTGGAATTTTTAAAACTTAAACACACACCGTTAACGTCGTGCTTAATCACTTAAGACTGAATGCTTTCCGCCTAAGCTCAGGAACAAGGTAAGATGTCTGTCCTTCAGACTGTAATCCACTCATGTACTGGAGGTTCTAGCTAGCGCAGTTAGGCAAGAAAGTGAAATAAAACATCCAGCTTGGAAAGGAAGAAGTAAAGCTTTCTTTGTTTTTGCAAATGACGTGATCTTGTATGGAAAATACGAAACCATTAGAAACAACAAACAAGTTCATCAGGGTTGCAAGACTTAAGACCAATATACAAAAATCAGTTGCATTTCTGTACCCCTGCAATGAACAATCTGAAGAAAA
Source organism: Choloepus didactylus (assembly GCF_015220235.1). Taxonomy (NCBI): domain Eukaryota; kingdom Metazoa; phylum Chordata; class Mammalia; order Pilosa; family Megalonychidae; genus Choloepus; species Choloepus didactylus. Next base: position 59,534,035 of record NC_051326.1, read on the forward strand.
AATTGAGAAAACAATTCCATTTACAATAGCATTACAAAGAATAAAATACTTGGGAATAAATTTAACACAAGAGATGAATGACTTGTACACTGGTGACTACAAAACATTGCTGAAAGAAATGAAAGACTTAAATAAATGGAAGGATATGTTCATAAATTGGAAGACAGTATTGTTAAGATAACAGTACTTGCCAAATTAATCTAAAGGTTCAAAGCAACCCCTATTCCAAATTCCAGCTGGCTCCTTTGCATAAATTGAAGTGCTAATCCTAAAATTCATACAGAAATAAGAAGGACTCAGAATAGCCAAATCCATCCTGAAAAAAGAACAAAATTGGAGAAGTCACAGCCTCCAATTTCATAACATACAACAAAGCAATAGTAATAAAGACAGTATGGTACTGGCCTAAAGATAGGCATGGAGATCAATGGAACAGAGCTGAGAATCCAGAAATAAACCCTCACATTTATAGTCAATTGATTGTTGACCGGGGGACCAAGATAATTCAATGGAGGAAAGACAAGTCTTTTCAGCAAATCGTGCTGGGACAGCTGCAAAAGGATGAAGTTGGATCCTTATATCACACCATGTAGAAATAAAATTGACCTAAAATGGATCAAAGACCTAAATGTATGAACTGAAACTGTAAAACTCTTAGAAGAAAACATAGATGTAAATCTTCGTGACTTGGGATATGACTCCGCAGCCTGGGAGACCTTGGGAAGTTCACCTCATCGTCTGCACCTTGGTTTTCTCACGTGTTGTCCTGGGACTGGGTCTGCCCTGCTGGCCTCCGAGATGTGTTAGAGGACCAGATGTGGCGTGTGCAAGTGCATTCAGCATGGGACCGGGAGGTGAGGGGTTTCCACCCAGCTGCCTTCCCTCCCCTCCACCTTCCTGAGCACAGCCAGAGGGCCTGGGGAGAGCTGCATGGAAGCTTCCGGTTGGAGATTGAGTCTCGGAGGGGTGAGGTTGGGGTGAAGAGAAGCCAGAGGGAGAGGCAATTTTTAAAACTAGAAGTGGGGTAGTGGCATCCAGACTTTAGGATTTTATGAACTGGTAGAAGTTAAAAAAATAAAATAAAATAATAGGGCCAACATAGGGTTTTCAACTTTAAATTTTGTCAAATAAGGACATTAAAAACTTCCCATCTACCATCATTGCTTTTTTAATGATAGAAAGGACATTTTAACTCCCATACTAACAAGGAAAGATGTAATCTCAGAAGAAAAGACAGTTCTTTAGACGAAGACCTTTAATCTTAGGGAGACTCCAACATTGCATTACCCCTCTTTTTTGTTTTGGTCTAGTGCCCGTGGTAGGGTGGATGGCCGTGGGCTGCAGCCTGATGGGGGAATGGGGGCCCTGGTTTAGTGCCCCAAAGTTCAGAGAAGGCAGGATTGAAGCAATCAGCTTTTCAAATAAGTCCAGAATCCGGGGAAGATCTCTTACAACTTTTTATCGTAGACATTTTCAAGCCAACACACATGCAGAAGGAAAAGAAAAATGAATGGGGGAGGTTGAAAGAAATTGGGTGATTGTCTGGGATGGTTTAAGTTGGGCCTGAAGGTGAAGATGTGGGTTTGTTACCTGCTACACACCTGTGTCAGACAGTGGAGCTGATGGTAGCAAATTACCAGGGACCCCCAACTTCCCTCTAATGAGATCAGTCTTCTAGAACCATGGCCCATGGCCCAATCCAGCCTGCCAGCTGTTTTTGCAAATAAAGTTTTATTGGAGCAGCCACACTTACCCCTTTAGGTAATTGTCTGTGACTGCTCTGGCTCCAAAGACAGATCTGAATAGCTCCACAGATTGTCTGGTTTGCAAAGCCTGAAGTACCTTCTGGCCCTTTTACAGAACAAGTTTGCTGACCTCTGGCCTAGAATGTGCAATACTGGAGCCCCCAGGGAAAAAGGGACTTTTGTAAAGGGGTTTTCTTCTAAGGCCCACACAACGTTTTTGACTTCTCATCTCTTCTGGGCTTGCATTCCTCCAGTGACGGCGTGCTCACTCCCCCAGCGGCAGCAACCTGCAGTGCTCTTGCTGATTGCTCCTTAGCTTGCTCTCCTGGCAGCCACAACTCGCTCATCTCCCCTTCCAGCCCTTCTGAGCCCTGCAGAAATCTGCTCCTCTGCTCTGTGCGTAGCCCTTCAGCTGTGTACTCGTCCTGTCCACCTTTCTTCATTCCACACATACTTTCCGAGTGCCTCCTACCTGTTAGGCCATCGGAGGGCCGCTTGGGAATGTTTTTGTTCTACCCTTAACATGCCACGTCACTGTTCACTTGAACAGAAACCTCATAATTCCTCTGGGGAAGCCAGGGTCAGGGTCAGCCACCTTTCAAGTGTGCTCCTTTTACAGATGGGTAAACTGAGGCTCTGAGAGCATGTGACACGACCCAGAGGCTGAGGTAGCAGGACTCGAACCTCACATATCTCCCATTTTCCCCCAGTGCCGAAGCAGGGGCGAAGGATTTAACTACCCACCTCCTTCTTGCTTCTTTGGGTCCCGGCATGGGTTCCAAGGATTGAGGATATGGATGGGGGGTTATCGTACAAGTGCCCCGGATCTTCCAGGAGTCTGATCTTGGGTCAGACTTGAGGTATGACTTTTGTTTTGCAAACTATGGACACCTCCTCATAGATCCTCCCATTCAGCAAGCACAGCAAGTCCAGGATACACCAGGCACTTACTCCTCACTGTGCTAAGTGCTGGGGAGACGAAGATGAGGAAGACAACATCCTTGTGCTCGGGGGGGGCACCCACTAGTGGAATGACATGCAGGCCAGACTGGGGCATGGAGCACATCTTCCAAAGGCCGGAGAGAACATGAGCAGGGTCTTCCTGGGGAGGCAGCCATGGCAGAGAGAAGTCGTTTCAGTTGGGTTTTGAAGGGTGCATAAGAGTTTGCTGGCACGGCCGTACAATTAGCCAATCACTAAGACGTGAATGAGGAGAGAGAATGGGTGTTTCCTCAGGGTGACTTTGTCTGGAGTTGGCAGTCACACTCCTAGGAATGGCTGGGAAAAACCAGTAACTCTTTCCAACCACCTTTTGTTATCTGCCTGCGGCCCGGGAACAAGGAAACTGAGCGGCTAGGCATTTGAAGAGTAAACTCTATGCATGTGTACACATTTTTTTCTAGGTAGATAAAGAACCACCTTATTAAGGTTTTTTGGGGCTCCGTATAGGGCCCCCAGGGCACTGCTATGAGGGTCTTAAAAATTGAAACCTGTTTTCCTCTTACTTGGGAAAGGCAGCCCCTGGCGGAGGAGACCTCAGGAGTCTTGAGAGTGTGCTCTCTTCCCCGGGAACCTTAGTGATGCCGTGAATTTACCTCAGGGATTGCACAGGTTTGGAAGGATTGATCTGTGGGCCTTTCTGCAGAACATACTGGTTTGTGACTGTGAGAGAACTGGCCGGAGACGGTCGGTCCCTGCAAGCCTGGCCGTGGGGTGCCAAACTGGGTCCTGCCCTGCTCTCCAAATGTAGGGGAGGGAGCAGGAGGGAGGAGGGAGGAAGGAGGGAGGGAGGAGGGAGGAAGGGAGGAGGGAGGGAGGGAGGAGGGAGGGAGGAGGAAGGGAGGAGGGAGGGAGGGACCCAGCTGGCCAGGCACACACACATGCATGGGGCTTGGGGTGGGGTGGAGAGAGAGACAGACAGACAAAGGAGGAGGCCGGGGCTGGAGAGTCCCGTGCATTCCTGTCCCCTGGGAGGCCTCTGGGTTGGCTTTGGGGCCCCCTGGCTGAAATCCTGGCCGACCCTGGGTGAGCCATGACCCCGGAGCCCCTGCGTTCACATCTGTGCACGGGGTGGTTGTGAGCCTTGAGCACACACGTCCCTGGGACCGGGCAGGAGTGGGTTCCCCTTTCTCTGAGGAGCCCTCCCCAGCACCGGCCCCCCTTCCCAGGCACAGAATCCCAGGTGGGACTGAGCTGTCTGTGAGCCCAGGGCTCTGGGAGTGAAAGACCGAAGTCTTCAGCTGCTTTTGCTCTGAACCAGACGGGAGTGCACAGTCGGGTTCCCCGTCTTCCTCGCCCCACAGTGGCTGTTTATTCTGCACCCGACCCTGTGAGCAGTGCTGTGGAAGGGAACGCAGTCAGCGGTGCAGCTGGCAGCAGGTTCATTCCCAGCAATCGCCATCCCCTATTAAATGCCACCCCCTGTGAAACGCCCCTCCACGCCGGGTGCTTTACCCCTGTGAGCTCTTGTGTCTGACCACAGCCCTACGAGATCGTCGTTATACAGAAAATCCACTTCTGCATTTTATACAGAGCAAACGAAGCCCATGAGGGCAGGCAGCCATTCAGCCTGTGCTCTCCCCGGCCCTGTCCCAGCCCCCTGGAGAGTCCCGTATAATAATGACATGGGCCAGGAAGTGTTCAGAGCCACAGGAGGGAACCCTGTTTGTGCCAGAGGGGTCCTCGGTGGGCCTATGGGGTCAGTAAAGAGGCGGCTTTGATTGTGAGGCTCAGAAGGGTGAAATAACCTGGCCAAAGTATTGAGGCAGGATTTGAACCTGCATCTGTCTGGCCCCATGGCCAGACTCTGCACCCCAAATGTCACACCCCACCCCAGGGGCTTGGCCGGCCAGAGAGAGCACCTCTCAGTGTTGCCAGAAGCCCTCACCTTCGTGTCCTCGGGGCCATGGCCCCTGACCACCCGGCTCCCTGCGGTTCCCACTCTCTTCCTGACCTGCCCACCTGCTCTCTGAGTGTGTCCGTCCGTCCATCTTGCCAGGTGCCCCTGCCCCGCTGTGTCTTGGCTCCGCACCCCCTAAGCCCCAGCTGCACGTCATCGTCTGTGAAGCTTTTTCAAACAGCAGTGCCCTCGACCCATGCAAGAGGCTAAGTGCTTGTGCTGCCCCGGGCCCAGCAGCCTTTTAAAAGGGTGAGGTTGGCTGAGGTGGGGGAGACCAGGCTCCTGGGAGGGTAGGTGGGGAGCGGGTGGGGATCACCTGCAGATCAGAGCCACATGAGGACGTTCGCAAGCCCCTGGCCTAATGCACGGTCATTAACTACATTAGGCTTTGTTCTTTCTCATCCATGCATTTTTCTTCATATTTATTCTTCGTTTTTGCATGCTTTGCTCATCTCGTTTCCTTGTGGGCTGTGCAAGCTGGGTGGTGGTGAGGCCTGCCCCTCCCTGGGGGTGCCGCGGCCGTCCCAGTGGGCGTACGAGGGATTGGACTTTTGGTGGGGTTCATGCCTCCAGAATTTGGCCCTAATTGGCTTCAGGCCATGGCTTGTGCCGGTGTTTCCTCTGAGGAGCCAATTGGAAAGCAGAAATGCCTCTTGAATCTTTATTAGATTACCCTAAATGGAGATCCAACATAAAGCCAGAATGTTCTTTTAAAATCATGTTCTTTCCTCCCCACAAGTTATTTGCAGAACAATGTTGTTTACTCCTGTTTTCCCCACCTGCAGTTTAGAGAAGATGATCAAGAAATCATCCCCCACGACCACATAATCCCATCCCCAACAGGAATAACAACAGAGCTGTCTTCCTATTATGAAATAGCAGCAACTTCTGCAGAGAGAAAATGTTCTGTGCTTGCCAAGAAGGAGAAGGAGTCAAATAGGAGCAGCTGGAGGCTCGGAGGAGAGCTGGGATCCGCAGTCTCGCCCCTGCCCGGGCCTCGCTCTCTCCTGACCCTTGCCTTCCCCGAGGCCTCCCTGCCCTCGGTGGGAACCTCCAGCTGTGACCCTGGGCTGTGGCATCTGCCATCTTCCTCTCTCCGCCGACAGATGCACAAACCTCAAACCTGCTGCTTCCAGCAGGGCTCCTTCCGAGTGTCAAACGCAGGGATGTCGCAGTTGCTTGCTGTGTGTGCAGCCGAGATGAAAGAAGCCTGCCTCCTGTGCCGCAAGGAATTGCTGGAAAAAGAAAGGATGTTTAGCTCCAGTTTCCAGCTAACCATGGTTTTGATTGCTCAGTGATCCTGGGTCCCAGTTTAATAGACAGAGGATGCTGTGCGGTGATGTTGGATGATTGCAATAGCCAGATCAAGCCCTAGTTTTTCAGTAAAAGATGGAGGAGGGAAATGAGAATAAATCAGTGGTGTAATGATCTGAAAAGCATTTTCCTGCTGTGCCCCAAAATTCGCAGTGACCTCATGCAGCCACTCAGTGCTCAGATGTGCCAGCTGGCAGAGCGACACGGCGCGGAATCAAGCCACTGAGGGGATACACCCACGGCCTGGCCACTTTCGCTGAAGTTAGTGGGGGGCCCCTTTCTACCTGTTTTCTCTCACATCTCTTTCCCCTTTGTAATCCCTGCAAGCAAGAAATGCCAAACCAGAGGTTAAGCAGTTGAAACGAGTTCCCTTTCTTCCCAAGACTTCCCTGCCGTGCTTTGAGGGAGCCCCTTTCGCCAGGCCCGGGCCTGGTGGCCTTGGTGACAGGAGCGAGGTCAGAGGTAGAGCGTCGGCCGGGGAGAGGCTTCGCCTCCAGCCTCTGCCCCACGGGGAGCCACTGACCCATGGAGAGGCGGGCTGGGCCTCTGTTGCCCATTCCTTGGTGGCTGGGCCGCAGAGGGGAGGGAGCCAACGACTCCACAAATCGTGAACAAGCTCCAGGCTCCCAGGCGGGCTGCGTGGCCGGTGGTCTCCCCCTCCAAACTCGATCCACCAGAGCTCCCACTTCCCTTCTTTCTACGGCTCTGGTTTGACAGTCGCTTCGTCTCCTTGGATGGTGGCCGCAGTTCCAGGCCAGCCCTTCTTCCCCCTGAGGAAGGCCGTCGCCTCACTCCTGAGCCCAGCGCTCCCACTGGTGGGAGATTTTATTTACACACTTATAAATGCATAAATGTGAGCGGGAAACCCCTTTTTAGAGAAGGCTGGACTCCCCTGTTGTCTTCTCATAGCTTGTCAGACTCTTTGAATTTGCTTTTACCTCCTTCCTCATCTCCTACTGGGAATGAGATGTGGCCTGAGCCGCGCCATCCTTCATTCATTCATTTGTTCATTCACTCATTCATTCTTCATCTTACATTCCACCAGATACTTTGTTAAGAGGAGTGGGGCCTCCTGGAGCTCCTAGCCTGGCAGGGACAGTCAGAGTCAGACCCCCAAGGAGAGCTTGGGTAGAGGAAGTGCAGGGGCTAAATAAAGCCCAGGGGCTAACGAGGCCTGGGGGTTGAGGGTGTCCCTGGAAGGGGTGACTGCACTGCTGCTGCAAGGATGTGTAGGAGCCGGGCGAGAGGGAAGTGGGATGAGTTGGGATTTGGGGTGGAGGAGGGCATTCCAGGCATGAGGGACATGAAACCTCATCTAAGAGAACAGGAAGCTCTGTAGAAATCAGGAAGGGTGAGCTGGAAGGGCCTTAGACATTATCCAACAGCCCTAGTTTGTGAGAGACTCCTATTCAGAAAGTTAATGAGCAGTCAAATGTGAAAGAGTGAAACATGGAAAGCAAAAGCAGAAATAACACTGAATCTTACCAAATTTCCATTTAGAAAACAAATCCAGTGTGGAAGGAAACCAGCCACGTTCCCAGTAAGAGGCCTGAGCCTGTGGATATTCTAGATTAGTTACTTGGGTTTTTTTCTTTTTTCTTCTGTCTTTTCTTTTCTTCCCCTCTTCTTTCTTCCCTTCCTCCCTCCATCCCTCCCTTCCTTTCTCCCTCTCTCCATATCTTTGAACTTTCTTAATTATACTTTTTATTAGTCATTCAATAGCACTTTTTCAATAGATATCTGTCAGGTGCACAGAACGTGAACAGCTGTGTGCCAGGTGCTGGGTATATGTGAGGAATGAGGTGCAGCTTGGCGTCCAGCCTGTTGGCAGGGGGAAAACTATTTTTATAGCACTAAAGCAGGACATGTGACACTGCCTGGGCCACCCCATGGCTCCATGTCCTCTCGAGTTTGTGGGCTCCCTGGGGGAGCTGCCTGGGCTTCAGGGAGTTGCGTAGTCGATGGTTGTGCAGCCTGTGGGTGCAGAGATGCATGGATCTAAGAGAGAGAAAACAGGGCAGTTCTCATTTTCTGCCCACCACCTTATTAAGAGAGTGTTCAGATAACTCACATGTTGCTCCTCTCTGAAATTTGAATCGGTGACCCTAATTGCCTTCAAATTACCAGAAGGGAGAGACCCCGAGAAAAGAGCCTGACGGAGCCCAGCTATCTAGGGCATGCTCTTCTGTCCTCCTTGATGAAGTGAAACCAGTTAGGTTCAGGGGACTGAAAGGATCGATTCATTAATCGTTTTAAACTGATTTCCTGAGCTCTGTACACAATATGTAGCATGAGTAAAGCCCCTTTTGTGTTATAAATATTTTATTAGCTCAGAGAGTGGGATTTTTCTTATAATGACTATGATCTTTTGATAATAACCTGAATAAAAAATTTTTAGCTCTTGAAAGCTTGCCAAAGCTTGCTAATTTGAGTCTCACCATAGCCATTCGAATCAGGTCATCATCTCTCTTTTATAATAAGGAAACCAAGGCTCAGAGATGTTAAGCAACGTGCCCAAGGTCACACAGCCTCAGGCTGGTCCAACTCGATCCTTGTCATTGAATTGGGGTTGCTCAACCAGCAAGTCCTTATCGAGCCCTTGTTGGTTGCCAGCTCCCTGGAGGCAGAGTGGAGCTTGGGAATCTACACGACAAGGAAAACACATGCACTGACAGTAGCAGTCAGTGCTCAAGGGGTGTCTTGGGGAGAGAGCAGGGGACGGTGCCGCAGGCCCTCGGGTGGAGGGGAGTGTGACAGCAAGCAGACCCTCGAATGCCTGAATCCTGGCCCCCAGCAGAGTCGGGCCCGCAGTTGCTTGCTGTTCAAGTTGACCTCGGTGGAAACACTTTAAATGCCATCCCAGGAGTGAGAAGGATGGGGCTGGGCAAGGGGTGAAGAGAACCAGGAAAGGGGCATCTCTGATTAGCCTTTTACTTTCTTATTTAGATGAGTCCTCATCCATTCAGAAAAGGAAAGGTAAGCTGTGAGGATGGAAAGAGGACTCTGCAATGTTCTATTGTAACCTTCTGCCACCTGCCCGCCTGACTGCAGGGACATCAGTTCTGGGAGCCTTATCTGCAGATAGATCCCATTTCTTCTGCTTCTGGAGGGAAGGGAGGGCAGGCCCGGAGGGCTGTGAAAAATGCATGTTTGTTTGTAGAGGGACATGCACTGCTGCTTTCTTTGCTTTGCCTGGCCCAGACTCTAAAAGTGGAAACCGCTGTCACCCATGGTCCGTGTCAGATACAAATGCCCAGCGAGACTGGTTTGAATGGCAGCGTTAGCGCAGCCGTGGTCCGTCTTGGAAAGGATGAGGTCAAATGTTCCTGAGCAGAGAAGGGGCTCAGAGGACTGCGCATGCCTGCGGAGCCTCAGGCCCAGAGAGGGGCTGTGGTTTTCTCAGGGCCACACAGCCCCTGAGTGACACGTTACCCCACCCTTTTGTAGGTTTTACAGCTCATTCTTGTTCTAACCCGCACTGTCAATTTGTTCTTTTACTTTCTAAAGTAGACTTTAAGTTGAAAGGATTTTACTTTTTACAAGTGCGAGACAGAGCAGAGTGGTGGTGGAGTAGGTTTCCTGTAGACTTCTAAGTGCCCCTTGACACCGTGGCAAGGAAAACATTTCTGACTCCTGAGAGATGCATGGAAGTTAGCAAGGCATCCTCCAGCATGGGTGGACAGGATCCCCTGCAGATGTGTGGATAGAGGGGTTTACCCTCTAGCACCCCCCCCCCCCCCGCCTTCTGCTGCTCAGTGACTTGGCGCTTTATCGGCTGTTTGTAGGAGCTTCTCAAACGGACCTTTCAGGATGTGTCCAATATATATCCACCCGTGTAACCCATACAGATGGCATTCCAGTTCCACCAGAGATGATGGGGCATAGCTGTGTTTCTCAAAAGGCCTGACCTGCAGAAACCTTCCATCAGAAGCACCTGGGGAGCTGGCAAAAAGAAAAAAAAAAAAAGGCAGATTCCTGGGTCCACCTAGACCTGCTAAATCAGAATCTGCAGGGATTCTGCAGGTGGGCCGGGAATCTGTGTTACAGAAACAGACCCCATTGAAGCTGGGTCTGAGGTTGACCAAGGCTTGAACCCCTCTGGCACGGTGGCCAATAGCAAAGGCTTTGGAACCAGAAGCTGGGCTCAAATCTCAAGTCCATGTCACCTTGGGTGAGTTACTTCCCCTCCCTGGGCCTTGGTTTTCTTGTCTGTAAAGTGGAGATGGAGCCACCTACCATTTTACAGGCTGTGACGATCGCATAACGTCCATCGAGCCTTTGGTGCAGCACTTGACTCATGGCACGTGCCGGTAAATGGTGGCACCGAGTGAGCTTGTTAAGCGAGGAGGCCGGGTGTGGTGTGACTCGGGGTTCAGGGGTCGAGGAAACACCAGGGCTCTGGGACCCCAGCCCCAGGAATGGGGATGAGGCTGTGTTCAGGGTGTCAAGGCCACAGTTTGGGGAAGAGCCTTGTGCTGGTTTGGATGTATTGTGGCCCCCAAAATGACATTATCTTTGATGCAGTCTTGTGAAGGCAGACAGATTAGTGTTGATTAGGTTGGAATCCTTTGATTGAGTGTTTCCATGGAGATGTGACTCAATCAACTGTGAGTGAAACGTTTGATTGGATAATTTCTGTGGAGGGTGGATGTTAATTGGATCACTGGAGTTATATAAAGGAGTTCACAGACAGAAGGACCTCAGAGCAACTGAGAGTGACATTTAAAAGAGGAGCTGCAGCCGAGAGAGGACAAGATGCCCCAAGAGCAACATTTTGGAGAATGCCATTTTGAAACGCAACCTGGGAGCAAGTGGGCGCCAGCCACCCTTCCCAGCTAACAGAGGTTTTCCAGACGCCAATGGCCATCCTCCAGAAGGTGCCCTGTTGTTGAGGACTTACCTTGGACGTTTTATGGACTTGAGACTGTAACTTTATAACCAAATAAACCTCTTTTTATAAAAGCCACTTCATTTCTGGTGTTTTGTACTCTGGCAGCATTAGCAAACCGGAACAAACCTGTAGTGACCCTTGTAGGTGGTGTTCTCCTTCCCTGCGTCCCCACCACACCCGCTCCTGGAACCTAAGTCGGCAGAGGCCCAGACGGGCATGTCCTGCTTGGGGTTGCAGCCTCGGAGCCTGGAGCCCACCCTCCTGCCCTTCGACCCGGGGCTGTCCCCAGGACCCCACGGCTTTATTTTCCTACGCAGTGATGAGTGGCCCCGCACCCTGAGTGCAGGGACGAGGGGTCGCCCCACTCCCTCCCGCTGGGTGTCGGCTGCAGATCCCTGGGCAGGGTGGAGCCAGAACTGGGCCCGGTGGCAAGGCGGCAGGCTGCCGGGAGAAGCACGGGGCCCTGGCGAGTCCCCGGGGTGACCTCCCTGTGATAGTTGTTCCAAGGAAACTCCTGTTCTCCCCTTTGCTCTTGGCTGGTTTCCATGGAACTTTCCTTCTCCTTCCTCGGCTTCCTTCCTGCTTGGCCAAGTGTCCTCGCCCCTCCCTTCACGTCCTCTTCCTCACCCAGGGGGAGCAGCCAGCCATGAGGACCAGCCCCGCCCACCATCGGCCCCTCCCACAGGTGTCACCAGGTGTCGCCAGGTATGCATGTGTCCTGACTCCTCTCTGGCCACCAGCCTGACGGCGACCCAGACACCCAGGGTGTTGGGCTGATCTGTGCAAAGCCCTGGGTACAGTACCCAGCAGGCCCAGCCTGGCTGTCGGGGGCTTGATCATCTGCCTTGTTTACAGAGGAGGAACCTGAGGTCTTGGGAAGTAGAACTCAGGTCCCCTCACCCTTATCTTGTCCTTCTTGGGCTTGTGGTGCTTGGGTTATGTTCTAGAACATGCACCTGCGTGTCTGCCTGCTGTTTGCACCCTGAGCGTGTGGGTGGATGGGCTGGAGCTGGACAGTGGCCTGGGGTGGGGACAGGCAGTTCTCTCCAGGGATTGCTCTGTCTGGAAGTTGCCTCTCTTCCCACTGGATGTGGGATGGTCCTTCATCCTTCCTGCGTTGCAGCGTACCCCACCCAACCCCATACTCTTCACCTCCTTCCCCCTTGGCCACTCTGCAGTTCACCTCCGTTCCCGCACAGGTCACCCGGCTCGCGTCTGAGTGCGCCTTTAGGTCTCACGTCACGAATGAGGCTCGGAGAAGATGGTGGTCTGAACCAGACCTGGGTCTTTGGATTCTGAATCCAGTTCCTGTCACCATCTTTCTGTGAAAGTGTCACACTTGGGGTTGCTAAATCTGCACCTTCTATAGCCTCCCCAGCTGAGCCTCTCAAGCCAGATTTGGAATGTCCACCAGGGATGGCTGCCTTACACGACAGAGGCGGTCACTGTTTGGATCCTATGGATAGTAAAAGCTTTTAATTTGCTTAAAATGAAGGTCTGGTTTTCCAAGGCTTGGTTCTCACATAGCTGTCCCAAGATGCATCTGATCGGCGTCTGGAGAAGCACCTCACCCAAGCTCACAGCATCTGGCCCTTCATGACCTGACTCTTCTCACCTCCCAGCCTTGTCTTTTGTCCCAACCTGGCACTTCTCAGCTCTCAGCCATCACCTCCAGGAAGCCTTCCCCGATGCGCCCCTCGCCCGGCTCCTGGGCGCCCACAGCCCCGGGCTTCCCTGCACTGCGTGCCTGTCTCGCTTTCCTCCCCCGGGTGCCAGCCCCTTCCTGCAGACACTGCCTCCTTCGTCTCAGGGCCTCCAGCGACAAGCAGAGAGAGGCAGTTGGCGTTCGGCGGAAGCGTGAGTGCTTGGCACTTAGGTCGGAGGATTCTGGGGCTGGAGCCACCACACGTCCCTATTGGGGGCTGCGTTACTTATTTTGGGGGGCTGCCTCAGCCCATGAGTCTTCTCCTGCAGAATGGGCCCCAGATCCCTCTGTGTGCGGGAAGGAGGGTGTTCAGCCAGGCGAGGAGGGCATCTTTGAACCAGCAGACAATTCTGGTCCTGCCTCCTCCCGGCTGCTGTGAGAGGCCCCTCTGGAGTGTGAGGGTGATGCCACAGAGAACTGGGGGGCCTCTGGCCTTGGGAAGTTTCAAGGAGATTTTTCTGACTAGGTATTTACCATTGTTTTTCCAGTTTCTTGTCATCTGCTTTGGACGTGAGGATAATTTTGTCTCTGACCATGCTGATTCTTTTAGTTAGTGGGCAGACAGTGTTGTTCTGAGGGGGGATTCTGTTGGCATTTTTTAAACTAAATCTTTAATAGCGTTCCTATTGTGCAAAAGTCATCATCTGCAGAAAGAAGCCAGTACAGAAAAAAATTTTATAAAAATTTAAAAAAAATTACAATCCCCATAATCCCACATGTGGGTTTAATTGTATATTTTAGGCTTCCTAAGCAAAAATTTGTCACAGCATCAGGAGACCTTGTGCCAGACCACAGCCGCCTGACTGAGGCTCCCACAGAAAACCTTGAACGTCATGATGGTGAACCCTGGGCTGGGACGGGGGTTGGCGAAGCTTCACCAGGACCTGGGTGGCCATGGGGGTGGGGCTGGGGGCCCTCCTCTCCCTGGACCCCGTGCTGTGGGGAGTGGGGGCTTCCTTACCTGAGAGGTCCTTACCTGCCCTGGGCCCATTTGCACGGGTGTATCTGCATTTCCCAGACTGATGCCCCAGAGGGCAGTTTCCCAGCCCCTCTGTGTCCCCAGCACTGGCCTGAGCTCTGATGAACTCAAATTGCCTCTTAGAGGAGCCTTCCCAACCTCCCCAGACGCTGCTAGTTGCTCTTTTGTAAGTGTTTCTCTAAGGATGTTGTCGATATTTATTCACGGTTCTCGGCCTCTTTCTCCTGGACCCACGGGTCCTGGGATGTGGGGTGGGGGTGCCCAGATCTTGGCTGCCCTCGGGGAGCCGGCCTCTAGCCGGGCACCAGCCCCACGGCTCAAGGTCAGCAGGAGTTTGGAGGTGAACTCATGAGTGTGTCCGCTGAGCTTCCTCTGCAGCCTGCACCAGCAGTTCCTAAATGACATTCTTGGAATTGAATTACCAATATTTTAGTACTTGCAGAATCCAGGAATAGATTATTTGATTATATCTGTTGGAAGTCATTGCCACAACCGGCTTCGTTTCCTTAGCCAACATCTAAACCAAGTGGAAAGAGATGGCAGGGGAATTCTGTAATTACCGGATTTTCCCAAAAGCGTGTCTCCCAGGCTGTTGGCAGCCGGGGGCTTTTCCCTGGGATTGGGGGAGGCCCAAGGATGTGGTGCTGCTTTCAGCCAGAGGCCTCGCCCGTCTCATGTGGGCAGAAGCCACCAATCACATCCCAGCAGGCTTGGTCAGATCCAAAATGCTGTTTTCAGTGCCTGCTGCAAGGGGATCTTCCTTTCCTGCCTCCTCCCGCACAACCATGCCCGGGAATAAGGAGCCATTTAGCTCTGCCTCTTAAAATCAGACAATGCCCTTGGCCTGCTTTCTGTGCCCTCGGCTTGGCTTTTAGGAATTGTTTACTTCAGCAGGGCCTCAGCAGCCATCACAGCTAGTTTCTCTTTCTTCTACCCTTTGGGAAATTCTCTCTGGGTTTCCCCTGGCCTCAAGGTATCTGCAGAATCGCCGTGCCCTTTCTAGAGGCCTCCGATGCGCCACGTGGCCATGGAAGGGTGCTTCCTGGTGAGCAGCAGGTGGGGCGGCTGTGAGGCTGGGGGTGAGCTGGGTTGTTTGCTTACTGCGTGGAGCAGAGCCTGGGTGGCTGGGGGTCCATGCTGCCTGGAGCACGAGAAAAGAAGCGGGTTCGAACTCTGCTTTGTTTCTACCCCCGAAAGAAGTGAGTTTTCCTAACCAACGTAAAGAGGGAAGCAGAGAGAGGCCCTCACCTAGAAAGTCAGCTTCTGGCCCTTTCCTGGATTGCTTTCCTGCAGCTACTCCTCTCTCCTTCCTTCTCACCGACACTTGCACAGCCTGTCCCAGCACCCATCGCCCCTGCTGCCCGTGGGAGGGAGTCAGCTGGACCCTCTTGCTGTGGGGTGCTCTTGGGTGCAACCGTGGGCTGCGAGATCCAGGGCTCTGCTGCACCTCCATTTGTCCCCCACATAGTGCTAGATGCATAACTACCTTAATTAAACCACGTTTGCAGGCTAAGAAATGAGAATGAGGTCAACGTGAAAGCCAGGTAGCTTGTTCATAAGACGTTTTTGTTTATGGTCTTTTTGACAAGTAGTTATATGTGCGTGTACCTGTGGACCTCCAGATTTCCTTGTGGTCCAATTCTATTGGACAGCCATTATCAAGTGCCAGCCACCTGCAAATGCCAGGAGGGAGTTCACGAGGGGCTAGATACCGCTCCTGCCTTCCAGGGTGCTCCACGTGGAAGGAGACGCTCACACAGGCTGTGCTCTGATGGGCTCCAATGTCGGCCCAGGCTGTGAGTGGGAGAACTGGAGAGAGGCATCCCTGAGGCCTTCTTGGAGGAGGTGGCAGTTCACTGGTGGAAGTCAATTGAAAACTGTCACTGATTCCTTATGAATCAAATAATGTAGAGTGTGCTGTGTTTGGATCCACTAGGGAAAGCTGAAAGTGAGTTAAAAGGAGGCGTGAATCCAGTCAGCTCAGAATTAGTTATACTGTGAGAAGTTTAATTTATTTTGAGATTCAGCAAGGAAAAGGCTCTGGCCTCATTAGGCCACCCCCAGCGTGTCCTTGAAATCTTTTTGCTCTTTGAAATGTGCTTCTTAACATTTTGGAAAAAACAACTCTCTTCTTCTATATATAGCCCTTATCTCAGGCTGCAACTGCTCACCTGGGCCACTTATCTTCGAGAAGTGTACTGGGTTAGGCCCCAGGGGCGGTGGGGCCTGGACAGCTTGTCTTTGGCATTCTGTTCACGTGGAGCCTAAACAGGTGTCTTTCGTGGAGCCCCAGTGGAGATGTCGCGGTAAGTCCAGAACCCCCCTTTCTTCTGGCAGTTGTGAATTTCTCCTTCCCCTTAGTAGTGACTTGCCTTCCCATTCAAACAACCAGGCAGCTGGTTGGAGGGGGAAGGCAGCACGTGTGCACACGCACGAGCGATGTGGCATGCCTGGAGCCTGGGGCTGGGGAGACTCTGGGGTGAGGATTTCCAGCCTGGCTTGACCTCTGACCTGCTTTGTCAATTTGGACAAAATCTTCTCCGTCCCTGTCTATAAAAACCCTAAATCCTTCTGGGCAGAACTGAGCCGATTCTCTGCAGAATGCTAGTAGAGGCTGGCAGGAAGGGGACCCCTGGAACAGGGAAGGTGTTGGATTTAGGGTGAGTTTACCAGTGTCTGTGCCCCAGATCGGGGTCCAGGACCCGGAAACCGAGCAGCGACTGGGCTGGTTCTGGGACGAGGCTGCCCTGGGGTGCCTGGACACTCACGTCAGGCTCTGGAGGATGAGGTGGCCATTAGCACTGGCCTTTTGCAGAGTGCGGGGGGACGGCCAGGTGTTGAAAGTCCCAAGGATCCCTTCCTGCACCTGGGAGGCTAGAGGGACTCATGGGCAGTAGTGGTGTCCTGGGAGGATTTGGGTTCGAACTCGCCTTGGCCGCCAGCTTTTGGCTGCCCTTTTTCCCCTTGGGCCTCAGTTTCCCTATCTGTAAATGCAGGGGTCCATCTGAGGTTATCACAGAATTTGGGCCTGTTCCAGGGCTCACTCTGGGCCAGCCCAAGGCTACCCACTTTGCTTTGGGGCTGTATAACTCAGCTGCGAGGTGGCAAGGAAAAGGGGGTGCAAGGGGAGACCGACGGGCAGGGAGGGGTGTCCTCAGGGCTCAGGAGCAGCAAGGCAAGGCCATGGGAGCAGGCAAGGTAGTTTTAGGGAATGGGGTGCAGTTTCCTGGCCCCACTGCTTGCAGTTTGGGGGGCTGTGAATCGGGCTGGCTGTTTGCGGTTGGAAAGGAGAGCCAATATCTGAATATATGTGGGTACCTCACAAGTGCCCACACTCCTGAAGCCAAGCAGACGGGCCCAGGTAATGCCCACATCTGCCCCTCGGCTTTGACTCAAGCTACGGTTTTCCTTGAGAAGAGCTTTTCTTAGCTTTCCACGTGTCTGTGGCCTCTGAATGCAGAGTTGACCCCAGGCTTTGGGGCCCTGGGGAACTCACTTGGGTTCTGGGCAGTGAGTGATAGCAAGGCAAAAGTGGGGGGCCGGGGGTCTCTGGGGTGGATAGCCCCATCCAGGGTGGATGTCTCAATGCGCCAGCCGCCGCCCCACCCCACCACTACCGCCTTCAGCCCCAGCCTGAGGCTTTGGAGGAGAGAATGGTCAAGTGGAGAGTGGACAATTTGGAGAAACAAGTCCTTTCTCCCATAAGCTGGCCAACAGTGGTCTTTGGTTTCTCGGGCAGCCTCCCCTGGGCCGTTTCATGACCAGCTGCTGTGTCACCCTCTGAGGTTTCTCTGTTTGTCTCCTGCAGAAGACCAGGCGAGCAGGCCTGCCAGCCCCGGCATGGCCCTGCCCTGGTCGGTCCCCTCACTGCACTGGTGATTGGAGTCTCACCCCTCCGGTGACAGTGTCCTCAGGAAGGCAGTGGGAAGGAGCCTGGGGATGGGGTGGTCTGACTTTCCCCGGGATGCTCCTTTGCTGCTTTCAGTGGCTCCATTTCAGGCTTTGCTTCCGTGACTGTTCCGGAAACCATCGTTGTGTAACAAGGAGACTTCAGTCAACAGATCCAGCTGCCTCCTTGGACCGGTGATCGGGTCTATCAGGTTCTTGATGCTTCTCTAATTCCTAGAAGGCTCTTTCGCATTCTGTGTGTTCTCTGCCCCGATTGTTGTTTTTTTTTTGGAAAATGCTTTTCCTATATTTTTTTCAATGCAGTCTTATTGAGGTATATTCACACATTGCAAAAACCATCCGAAGTATATAATCGCTGGCTCACGGTATCATCACATAACTGTGCCTACATCCTCATGGTCAATTTTAGAACATTTTCATTACTCCAGAAAAGAAATAAAAATAAAAAAGAAAACCCAAATCCTCCCATGCATCTTATCCCCCCCTATTATTGACCTCTAGTATTAGTGTGGTACATTTGTTACTGTTGATGAAAGAGTATTAAAATATTCCTGTAACTATAGTCTGTAGTTTGCAATAGGTATGTTTTTTCCCATATATCCCTCTATTATAAACTCCCTGCAATAGTGTTGTGTATTTGTTCTAATTCATGGCAGAATTTTTTATATTTGGACAGTAAATCATGGACATCATCCACTGCAAGATTATCTATTATGCATTCCTGTGCTTTAAGCTCCAGCTTTCCTTCTGGTGACACGCGTGACTCTAAACGTCCCCTTTCCACCGCATTCACACACCGTTCAGCACTGTTGATTATTCTCACAGTAACATCCTACCACCACCTCTATCCATTTCCAAATGTGTAACTTGAATGTATAAACATAAACTCACAGACGTAAAATACAGAACACAGGTTTCCAGCGTATAGAATGAGGCTAAAGATTGGGGAGCAGTTAGTTAACATGTGTAGAATGTATAACCAGGCTGAACGTAACTGTTTGCATGATTGTTTTCGGACATGAGGGACTACCTCGTGAAGGTCAACTCTGTCTTGCGTAAAAGCGTCAGGACTCTGTTGCTTGAGAGCTGGGTGTGCAGGGAGGATCTTCCAGTCCAGCCTTCTTTCACCAGCTGCTGCTCTGATTCTATGTGCTTTCTCTCTGTTTCTGATCCCTTCTTTGACTGGGACTCGAGATTGGAAAAATCATCTTATCAGTGGCCTGAGCCACAGAAAGGAAGCTGTGTGGGGCTTGGGGTGCGACAGTTGGGGCTGGGGGAAGGCATCCGGGGAGACACGCGTCATCGAGGCACTGTGTGATTTATCACGAGCCCGGTGAGCACCCAGTCTGCACCTTCAATCAGTCATTAAGCACCTACTGTGCTCCGGACGGTTTGTCCGATGCAGCTGGTTCCCGCCGTCGGGGAGCTCGCGGTTGACTGGGGCAGGCAGACAGGTGAGCGTGGAGTTACGACCCAGTGGGGAGGGTGCCGTCCCCGAGACAGGGCCCAGCAGCGAGGAGACCCCACGCTCCGCCCGGGCTCCTAGCTACCAGCCTCAGCCTTTCCTGAACAGGTGGGTCAGCCAGCCCGCTGCGGGGGGCACAGGGACCGTCACCCCCTGTGCTCTCGGTTACACCTGACCTGGGGTGGTCCTCAGCAGGGCTGCCTCGGGGGAGCCAGGGGAGGTCCGGGGAGTGTGTTAGGTGTAAGAGGAGCGGGCTGGCCCGGGACGCGGGTCTGATTCTGGAGAAGGCCGTCAGCTTCCGATCCCAGGGCTGCTGCCTTCCCCACACAGCCTCAGGGAGGCCCCTGGAGCCCCCCGAAACCCCCATCCCTGCAGTTCCCATCCGAGCAGGTCAGTGCCCATTTGAGAGGGTGGCACCTCCAGGTGGGTGCTGCCGTCCCCCTCCCCTTACCCTCGAGCTAGGGGGTCTTGAACAGGCTCAGAGCAGGTCACCCCCGAGCCGGACGCTGAGCAGGGGCTGAGAACAGCCGGCCTGTTGGGCGTCGGTGGTCACTGTAGATTGGATGGGAACAGGGAGAGGCTGTCCCCAGGTGCGAGAGTGGCACACGGGCAGGTACGCAGGGCTGGGACCAGGCCTGCAGGGAGAAGGCAGGCTTCCCTGCCTGGTACACAGATTGGGCGGCCTTGGTGGGGGCACCGAGGCGGACAAGGACACTGAGGCCTGGAGTGGACCGTCTCCCCAGGAAGGGGCAGAACGGGGCCTCCCGGCCGGTACCCAGTTCACAGTCCCAGGCTGCTGTCAATGAATAAGACATGAGTTGGGTTGAGGGGCCTCGGATGATCACCATTATCGTCTGACTTGATAATAGAAAAATTAAAATTTAAAGTGATCTGAAGTGACACGTGACAAATGTCCCTCGAAACTGGAGCTTGGGTGTTGGCGTGGATCTCAATATAGATGATATCATTCACAAAATCCCCTAGAGTTGTCTTGTGGGTGTGGGTTTGTTTTTTTTTTTAATGTTTCAGATTTCTAAACCAAGGACAACAGGTTCCTTTATTCCCAGTGCAGAGGGGAGCGTGTTTCAGGCTTGTTCTGGGCCCAGGAGTCAGAGCCGTGTGGACACAGCAGGGCTCGGCCAGAAGGCACCGTCCGTTTCTGGGTGGGGCGTCTGCTGTCCCGGGACAGGCTGCTTCTGCTGGGGACCGGGGCTGGACAACCCCGGACCCTGAGGACCCCTTCACCCTCACGCCCCCAAACCAGCCTGGTTTGGGGCCCCGGAGAATTAACCCCTCATCCTGCAGATGAAGACCCAGCTCCCTGGCTTGGGACCTCTCTGTTGTGTTCACGAGGACCATCTCTAGTGCGGATCTTTGGGAACTTTCGGCGCAGGTTACCTCTTCTCCCCACTCACATGCCTCGTCTGGGCTCAGGCTGGAGTGGACGTGGTCATTCAGTTTCGCCTCAAGGTCTGTTTTCCCCCTTGGACCTTTAGGGAGGTCCAGCCTGGACAATCTTCCGAGTCCCCGTGTCTCAGGACTGGCCGTCCCGTGAGCTCAGGGTGACCCGGCTGGGTTAACCAGCCCGCCCAGTTCCCCATGGGAGTTGCCCAGGTTCCCAGCGCTGCACCGCCCCCTCCTTCCTTCCTTCTTGTTGTCCCAGATCTTCCCCCCTTTGGAGCTGCCGGGCCAGGTGCTCGAGGTCAGTGGGGCAGCAGGCCAGAGCCCGGGGGAACGGGGGCTGCATAAGACACTTATTTTAATTATGAGAGTTATGTAACCATATTTCAGAGGTTTGCAAAATATGGGGCAAAAAAAAAAAAATCACTGATAATCTCCTAACGCAGTCACTTTCCCCTTTGGGCATCCTCTTCTTGTGTATGTGTGTTTGTTTGTTTGTTTCGTTTTAATATTGGCACATACGGGTGCAGTCTTGAGTGTTGACTCCCAACTTGGCAGTTCTTGCTACAGGCTTTAAGGAGTGGAGGAAGGAGCTGTTTGTCTAGGTATGGTGCACACAGGATGCACAGAGGTAAAAAACCCCATCCTGCCCTCAGGGAGTGGGCAGTCCAGAGGGAAAGCACAGTTTGGACCAGCTAAGCAAGCATGTATTGTGCTGGCTCTTGGGAGCACTCGGCTGGTACCTGGGCAAGCTGTGGAATTGCAGGAGATCCTGCCGTCCTGCCAGGAGACAGACACCCATGCACTTAATTTAAACATAAATAGCAAACATTGTGACAGCTGTAAAGGAGGGGTAGGAGCAAAGCATTGGGAAAGGGAGTTGCTGGGAGGAAAGGGAGAGTTTACTTCTAACTGTATGGATCTGAGAAGGCTTCTGGGAAAGGCTGGGAATTGAGCTAAGATTAGGTGTGGGAGGATTTATAAACAGAGAGAGAAGTGGGTAGAGATTTTGGCCCCAGGGTGTAGATGTATGCCCTGATCTCTTCCTGGCAGATCACAGTCTGTTATTATCTTGTTTATTCGTGTGTTATTAGTGGATGTTTTTCTCCTCTGCTGGAGTAGAAGCTCCTAGGGGGCAGGGGCCTTGTTGGCTACCCACGCCAGGGAAGCTCCCGACACAAAACAGGCGCACTAAAGCATTTAATGGGTGGAAGGGAGAGGCAGGGGGCCGTGTAATGGAAGAATCTCATGGGCCGGCTGCAGAAGGGTAGTCTTTGAGCCTAGAAGGAAATCTGGGTCTGTAGGGAAGAAAAATTAGAAAATCCTGCTAGAAGTATGGAGAAGGGTGGAGAAAAATCCCTATCCATAACCCCAGCACTAGAAGTGGCACTTTGCCCTAGGTCCTACCTGGGGTTTCCTTCTGCATAGACCTGTATCCTGAAAGATAACAATTTCGTAAATGAAATCGAGCTGCTGCTTTAAAGCCTGCTTTTCTCATGTAGCATTGCTCTTCCCACGAATTCATCAGGCAGAATCGCACTGCCCAAGGGACCTCCCCTGCCTGGGACACGGTCCTGTGTGGGCCTGGGTGGGGGGTCTCGGGGGTTTTCTCAGGGCTGGGCTGTGCAGCCACTG
This sequence comes from Choloepus didactylus, assembly GCF_015220235.1. Taxonomy (NCBI): domain Eukaryota; kingdom Metazoa; phylum Chordata; class Mammalia; order Pilosa; family Megalonychidae; genus Choloepus; species Choloepus didactylus. Next base: position 59,555,978 of record NC_051326.1, read on the forward strand.
GGGGTGTCGTGTTACTGGAAACTTCCAGGTGAAGAAGGAAATCTCAGAGCAAACCGGGAAGAAGGAATGTGTGCAGTCACCACCCTTATTTCATATTGTCGAGGAAACTGCAGGCAAAACAATTAGACAAGAGTCAGAATCAACCTCTGTATCATTTTTTTGTAGCACGGCATGTTGTGATGAACGTGAATTTTGGAGTCAGAATGGTCCTGGGTTTCTGCCCCAGTAGCTGTGGGACCTTAGACAATGTATTAGTTAGGGTTCTCTAGGGAAACAGAATCAGCAACAGGTATCTATAAATATGAGATTTTGTAAAAGTGTCTCACGCAACTGTGGGTATGCCCGAGTCCGAATTCCGTAGGGCAGGCAGCAGACTGGCAACTCCGAAGAACGTGTTCGATGAACCCCTTAGGAAGCGAACTGGCAACTTGGATGAACTCCTCAGAAAAAGCTTCGCTGGTTAGCTGAACAAGAAGTGAAGGTCCTCTATCTGTCTTGCTTAAAAGTCTCCAACTGACTGGATTAAATCCAGCTGATTGCATTCTCTCATTGTAGAAGACATGCCCTTCATTGATGTCATCAGTCACAGCTTGCAGCCAATTGACTGATGATTTAATAAACCAGCCTGTTGGTTTATTAACCAGCCACAAACATCCTTGCAGCAGTTGTTAGGCCAGTGCTTGCTTGACCAGACACCTGGGTACCATCACCTGGCCAAGTTGACACATGAACCTAACCATCACAGACAAATTACATAATCCCTGGGCTTTAGTTCCATCGTGTGCCTGGTGAGGACAATATCCCCTCCATGATCCCCTCCATGGGTTGGAGAAGTAAACGGAATCAGAGAAAACCCATAAGGCTGGGCCTTGCTTATGCATGGAAGGCTCTCCACACCCTGTGGGCTCGCAACCAACACTGGCTCCCTTTCTGTCCTTCTTTTGTATCTTGGAGGAAATGAAGGAATCAATTTAAAACTATTAGAATTAATAAAATAATCCAGGAAGGTAGTTGGCGAGCCTTGCCCACTGCCGCCACCCTGCTTGGAATGCCCCGGCCCATTGGCCCTCTTGTGCCACTTTGGGCACGCTTCTCTCTGTGCTTTCTTTACGTGCCGGTCATCCGCGGAGAATGCTCTTCCACTCTGCTGGGAGAACTCCGGGGCTACCTCCAAGGAAGGCCCACCTGGATAGCTCCTCTCCTGGAAGCTTCCTCCTTCCCCTTTGCTGCCATCGTACTTTAAATACCCCCAGTGCGCCTGGCAGATCGTCGGCTCCTGAGGGCAGGCACTGGGCAGTGCCTGGTTTCCCTGCCACCCGCTTGCGTCTCTCCTTTCCTTCCACTCGACAGCTGATGACCAGCAACCCCCAGGTACCAAGTTTTGGGTTTGGCACCAAGACACAGAAATAATTATGAGGATATGTTCTGTTCGGAGGAACTGTCCATCCAGGGTGGAAAGTAAAGACGGAAACATAGAGCAACGGCCTCCTTTATCCCGGGAGCTGCGGACGGAGCAGGGAAGGCGTCCCGGAGGAGAGGGCCTCGGAGCCCTGCGGAGGGAGGGAGGGCTGGGCTGGGGAGGGGCTCTGAACTAACCTGGAAGGCGATTGTCTCCAGCGCTGCACCTTCGCTTAGCCCTGGTTTGGGAGGCCAGGATGGCGCTGCCCCTTTTAAGGTAAGTTGTTTGGATTCAGGGCTCTCGATGGGATCTATGACATTGCGGGATCCAAATGATGGACCCCCTGTCTGATTTCTCTCACATTTTCACCTGCCAAGATTCTGCAGCATCTTTGCCGAGGCAAATTGGAGAAAGGTATCCTTCCCTGTTTTTTTTTTTTTTTTTAAGGCTGCTTTGAAGGGAGGTGTGGGACTCATCTGCGTGAACAGTTAACATTTGCCAGGCATTTGGGAGCCAGAGAGAGGTTTGGTTGCAACTCTCAGTTTTACCTGCATGCACTGCTTAAAGGGTTTTTTAAATTGTAGGGATGGGGCCGGTTGTATACGTTAAAGACTCGTTGTAGAAAATGCAAAAATTCGGAAAAGAAAAGAGCAAATATAATCTGTGATCCTGGAACGCAGAGATAATTGGAATCTAACATCTGGGTCTATTTCTTCTAGCTGGTATTTGCTTACTGGTGGGTGAAGAGGCAAAATGCATGTTGAAATTGACTTTATACTATACATACATTGCAGGTCCCACTCTTTCCATTTAATGTTCTAAGATTCCATTCGCCTGGGTTATTAAAAATTATTTACAAGCATAGGTTTTAAGGGCAAGTCATAGAAGTATGGGGACTTACGTGGTTCAGTCCAGCCTTCTCATTTTAGGGAAGGCAATTTCTTGGGCCTCCTATGCACTCCCCAGGGAGATCAGGGCAGAGTTGGGCCTTGGGACAAGAGCCAGCCTTGCGGTCCCTTCACCCTCCATCGCGGCTCCAACCTCAGGCCCCATGACTGTCCATGGGTGCGTGAGGGATGCAGAAGGCTAGATTTGAGGTCCAGCACTACCATTGCAAAAACAAAACAAAACAACGAAATCTGCGCCACTGGCTTTCTGATTATAGAATATCCTGGACTACTTGGTTTTGCAGAAATATTGTGAAGGTATTACAGGTGGAAGTTACTTTGAAGGGGAGGTGATTGCAACCCCCTGTTAGCAGCAGCTGGGACCGGGGGCAGGTCTGAAGTTCTTGCTAATAAATTCAAGGGCACACAAAACTGACTTCCTTTCTTGGCATGCTGGGCTGGCGGAGAGCTGTGGGCCCAGGGCTTCACATTCAGCAGAGCTGGAACCGACTGTTTTGTGGGGATTTTTTGGAAAGTGAATGGAAAACAGGCTGTGCACCCTAAAAGCCTTGGGTAATGGGGTGGTGGTTACCACAGGCCATCTCTCAACACGTGCAATACGGCTTTGCCCCGACCACGTCAGCGTTTTCATCCTCTGCTTTATAAGCCGTGGCGTGTTTGCCAACTTGGCAGAGGATACAAAGCTGGAGGGCTATTAAAATTGCCAAAGCTCTGGTTGTTGAGCAGGTAAGCTGCAAAGAAGATGAAGTTTAACAGGGTCAAAGGTAGGCTTTGCCCTTGGGTTTCAATGCATGTTCATTCATTCACGAGAGTGCAGTTTTGATAACAGTGTGAGTTTAAAAAAATAAAAATAAAAATATTTGGGAGGCTTGAGCACAAACTCAGCATCGACTGGCTCTCCTTTCAGCTCATTCATGCAGGTTGCTGAGTGAGTTCGGACCCCAGGCTTTGGATGGAGCTTTCCCGGGGAGTCCCAGGCGCCCCCCGGTAGGAAGCAGTGCCTCGGAGGGAAGGCCGCCTCGCTGACCCCCCACCAGGAGGCACAGACGGGAATGGTCATGCCCACAAAGCAGCTCTGTGCAATTGTAATTACCCGCTTGCCCACGGCACCAAAAAAGTGTGCAACGTGCGGGTTGTGCTGTCCTGCTCTTCCCTTCCCTGTGGCAACTTTGCAATTAAAAAACACAACCACCAAACAAAGCCCAAGCTCTTGGTCAGGAAGGGCAGGCGGTTTCCTCGGTGTGGAGACCCCAGGCTCCTACGCTGTTGGGTGCAGAAAGAAGGCACCTGGGTGGGTCAGTGGAAAAGCCACGAGTGTGCCCCGTGCACCAGCCGGCCGACTTGGTGGGCGTGCCCCAGCCGGGTGAGAGCCCGGAGAGTATTTACCCAGAGGTCTGTGCTGTGTGCAGGGCAGGGGCAGATCAGTTTTTGCAGTTTCGCTTATATTCAACCAGCCCCGGGACGTCTGCCAGCCAGGCTGGCCAGGCCGGAACAAGCCCGCGGAGCCCCGTGCTCCGAGGCCCTTCCTGGCTGTGCTCGCTTCAGGCCCATTTTGCACAGGAGCCAGGGGTGCTGACTGCCTGCCCACCACAGCGGGTCAGAAGAGGGCCTGGCTCCCCCTGGGGCTGAGCTGTCCCTTTCTAGGTGGGTGGGAGCTTCTTGGGAAGTCTCCCCGGGCAGGGCTGCTCCCTCTACCCCACCTCTCCCCGCCTCCACTCTCTCATGCTCTCTCTGCACAGCTGACTCCCCAGGAGTTTACCCTACTCTCCAGGTCTCTGTTTGGATGTCACCTCTTCCAGGAGGCCTTCCCTGATTCCTAGCTAGGGTAGGAGGCCCTGCCGTGGGCTCTTTTGCAACACTCGCCACATATATATGCATATACCTTTCCCGGATCGTCTCCTGTGAGTGCCTGGAAATCAGGAATTTGTTTTCTCCTTTTCATCCATAATACCTGGTATAGGTCAGTTAAATATATTTTGAATGAGTGAAAGAATGCGAGAATGGAATCTAAATTCCAATTCAGCAGCCAGCCCACCACCTTGACAGGAAGGTTCAAATAGGGGAGCATCTTCGCCAGCCGGGCTCCCTGCTTTTGAGCAGGACAGAGCAGCTTCCAAGTTCTCCTGGGGGGTGAGCAGAACAGGGGGTACCCGGGAGGGCCAGGAAGGAGGCCTGCTGACTCCCTGAGGTGTCCAGGTGCCCCGAGCTTGGCACCGCTAGGGATGTAGCAGGTCATTCCTTAACCGAAGCAAGGAGCTGCCCAAGGGGCCCTTAAAAGTTCTTTAAGGATATACAGTTGTGCTTTGAGCAACAGTGCAAACATTTGTCAGCCCAGCCCTTGCCGGTGAGCCCTGTTCCGGACCTGATGTCTCCTTCCCAGCAGGGTGATGTCACACAGGTCCCCTAACTTCTCCAGCCTGGGCTCCCACGTGGAGAGGATTGAATGGCAAAGCAGATGTGGAAGCTCGCTGTAGACTGCCATACGCACGATACAGAGGTGGCTATTCATTGCCCCCCTGGTGGGCTGGCGTCAAGTTTAGACTCTGTGTTCGACACCTGGGACAGGACTAAAGTGAGCACAGGTGTCCTGAGGCCAAACAGCACGGGTGCCCTGACCCTCCGTTTACCCCCTATCGCCAAAGTTCAGTGTCATTAAAGCTCGCTGGTAGAACGTTCTGAGACTTCCGTCTATAATAAAGACCAGTCTTGCATGATCCTCAAGAAACTATGGCTTAAAAGTAAAGGGCCACTCTATCCTGGGACTTGCCCTTATGAAGCTCATTACTGCAAAGGAGAGGCTAAACCTGCTTATAATTGTGCCTAAGTCTCCCCCTGAGTGCCTCTTTGTTGCTCAGATGTGGCCCTCTCTCTCTCTCTAACTGAGCCACCTGGGCAGGTGATCTCACTGCCCTCCCCCCTACGTGGGACCCGACTCTCAAGGGTGTAAATCTCCCTGGTAATGCAGGATATGACTCCCGGGGATGAATCTGGACCCAGCATCATGGGATTGGGAACATCTTCTTGACCAAAAGGAAGATACAAAATGAAACGAAGTAAAGCTTCAGTTTAGGAAACACAGCACTGAAAGTATTCTTTCAGGGGTGGCCCTTTACTTTTTTTTTTTAATTCAGTTTTATTGAGATATATTCACATGTACAATCAACTGTTGACGGTACCATAGTATAGTTGTGCATTCATCACCCCAATCTATTTTTGAACATTTTTCCCAAACCAGAAAGAATCAGAGAGATTTCAAATGGAGTGGAGAGGTCACTCTGGTGGACATTCTTACACACTGTATAGATAACACTTTTTAGGTTTCAATGTATTGGAATAGCTAGAAGTAAATACCTGAAACTACCAAACTCCAACCCAGTAGCATTGACTCTTGAAGACGATTATATAACAATGTAGATTACAAGGGGTGACAGTGTGATTGTGAAAACCCTGTGGATCGCACTCCCTTTATCCAGTGTATGGATGGATGAGTAGAAAAATGGGGACAGGGACTAAATGAAAAATAGGGTGGGATGGGGGAGGTGATCTCTGTGCTCTTTTTTTATTTTTATTTTTTATTCTTATTCTGTTTCTGGTGTGAGGAAAATGTTCAAAAATAGACTGGGGTGATGAATGCACAACTCTCTGATGGTACTGTGAACAGCTGATTGTACACCATGGATGATTGTATGGTATGTGAATATATCTCAATAAAACTGAATTTAAAAAAAGGGGGGGGGCACCCGAGAAAGAATAATTCGAGTGCCGTGCTTCCTAACCCATGTCGGCTGTAACAGAGGCTGGGGACAGCCTCCGGCACGCTAGTCTGACGAGAAGCCAGGCGCCCGTGTGCCTCCCCGTTCCTGCTTGGGGCTGTGTGTGAAACGTGGCCCTGGTTGCTGAGTGGAGTCTCCACAGCAAACCGGCCGTCTTCCTGTTTCTGCCTGGCCACACGACAGGGACTCCAAACACTTTTCCTGAGCACTTAAAACTCGGTTTTCTGGAGCCCTCTCCTCTTTAAGAGAAGTCCGTGGAGTGTTTGACCTTCTAGAGCAGTGGTGTTGGGGACAGGCAGTTCTGCAAACCCGGGGGATCTCCTTACCCTTCCCTGGGGAGTCTGGGGGACGAATCTGCATACCCCCTGCCCCTGAGTCTGGACCTAGTTGATAGATAGTTAGGCGATGACCGATAGGGGAGCAGGTTTATGCCAGAAATTCTCACCCTGGCGCTGTGGACGTTTTGGACCCGGAGGCTCTTTGTCGTTGGTGTCTGTTTGTTGTTTTGTAGCCCAGAAGCCAGGAGCACCCCTCAGATGGAATAACCAAAAATATCTCTAGATGTTACCACATGTCCCCCTGGGGAGCAAAACGGCCTCCTGCCGAGAACCACTGATTTCTGTGTGTGTGTGTGAGTGTGTGCGTGTGTGCACACGCGTGTGCCTTTTCCTCGACAGCTCTGGATTAGCAAGCTTGATCCATAGCCAGAACCAGCTTCCTGATCCTTGCCCTTCCCTTAAAAATACATTTCCCAACCCTGGGCAGACCTGCTGAACCACCGCAAACCCGGGGCGGGGATGGAGGCAGCTGCAAGGACGGCGTGGGGGAAGGCCAGGCTGGGGGGGCTTTCCTTTCTTCTGTCAGATCACAGAAGCCGCTTCCTCTCCCGAGGAGTCGGGGGCAAGGCTGGAAGTCGTGCAAACTGAAGGAAACGCAGGACAGTGGAATACAGCCTCCCTCCTCCCGTCCACCTGGGGAAGTCCGGAAGGGGAACGCTGTTATGTTAAACACCCAGCCCCTGCGGGCTTAAGCAGAACGAGTCCCCCAGCCTGGTGCGGACTCTCGGTCATTCACTAATTCATGCCACCGATTTTTATTGTGTTCGCTCTGCGCCAGGTGGTATGGTGGGTATGGGGCTAAGACCCCTTCCCTCCAGCAGTCCCTTCTGTGGTGGAGCTACAGACGCCAATCAGCACATCCCAGAAAAGCCATGCGGTTGCATCAGTGGCCAAGTGCAGTGACATGCAGTACCGCTGACATGCGGGGGGGGGACAGGGGGATGTGGCTTGGGAGCTGGGGTCCTTCGCTGGGGAGTTAGGGAATGTTCTAGGCAGAGGAAGAACCCCCAACTGGGGACTTAGCTTAGCAGACTGGAACCACGGATGTAAAACTGGAGGCTGAATGCTAGGCAAAGACCCGGCCCAGGGCTGTCTGCTGAGCTCTAGTGCGTGCAAACTGCTTTGCATATGTTCTTTGGTGGCGATCTGGCCTGGGGCTGAGCTGGGAGTGTGTCCCTGCGAAGAGAGGCAGGGGTTGATTCCAAGACCCAGCACTTCCTTCTCAGGCCTCTCCCTTCTGGGAGCTGAGAGTCACCCCAGGGTGCTGGTTGGAAATGCACTCTCCAGGGCAGGGCCCAGAAATCTGCATTTTTATGAATACCGACTCCAGGCTAGTTTTCCTCAGTGGGAGGAGTGATTTGTACCCTGGAGGGGGAGCACTTGGGAGGCTGCGGGTTAAAGGAACCCCTTTGGTGTAAACATGCTCTCCAGCAAGAGCCCCACATGTCTCTGAGGCCAGGTGGGGTTGTTATTTGCAGTTCCTGTGGGGGGCTGATTCCACTCGTGGACCGGCGTGGAAGGCTGGGTGGGCAGAGCAGTGTCCTGTGTCCTATTAGCCATGTCGCTAATAGGATTCGAGGAAGCTTCTCAGTGTGTGTGGAACGGCTGCTACTGCAAAAACCCAGAGGCTGCTCGTTTGTGGGGAATGAATAATTTATTTCTGTTTTCACATGACTTATTCTGACTGCAGACAGGCTTCTGGAGGTTTTGTCATCTACTGGTTAAGTGGCTTCGGCAGGAGAACATTCCTTAATCCCCGACTGGCCCTGGAAGGCTCTTTCCAGGCTGTTGGTTTGCAGGCTGCATTTAAGGAGAGCCCAGGTTTTCTTCACATTCGGTGCTTTACTTTTTTGGCTCTTTGTGAGGCAGTTATGCTCTCCCTCCTGCTTCCGGAAGCACTAGATGTTCCTGGGGGTTTTAGGGTTGGATGCTAATTAAATCACGAATACCAATAATACATTGACATTTTGGCTCCTGGCGGGGGGGTTGTTTCCCGTTGCAGCATGTGACAAGGTGAAAAGCACACGCGATCGCAATGATCCTTAAAAATCTCAGATTTTCACATGCACCAGCCTCACCCACCTGCCTGGGTTGCTCTGGTCTCCCTGATGTCAGCCACAACTTGTGCCATCCATCCTGCCCAGCTGCAGAGTTGATCTTCCTCTAAGTCCATTGCTCAAAAGCCTGCCCTGGTTCCCAGTTGCCAAGAGCCTGAGTGCCAATATCCCAAGCCCTCCCTGATCTGACTTCGTCTTTCCTCCCCAGCCTCATCTCTCATGGCTTCTTACTGTGAGCTGCCCTACTCATCGATTTGTTCGCTCAACATTTATTGGCAGCCTGCCGGGTGCTGTGCAGGGTGCGGGGGACCCGGTGAGCGAGGGGGATGCGAGTATAGAGGGAAACAGGAGCATAAGTGGACAGGTTTCAGGCGGGCCTGCTCAAAAGAGCCTTGAATGCTAAACCACAGGATCTGCAGGCCGTGGGCAGCCATGAGGGATGAAAGGCAGGTACCTGAAGACCACCCAGCAGAGGGCCTGGCCTGAGAGCCCCCCGCTCCCCCTCCCCACCACCTGCCTGCCCACCCTTCCCCTCTTTCCACGGACCCATCCACCTTGCACTTAGAGCATTGCATTGCACCGCCTTAATTCATCTTAAATACTTAATTAGTACATCTCTCCTTGCTCCTTTATTGCTCCTTGAGGTCTCTGGCGTCCCTGCCTGGGCAGGACACAGTGCTAGGCCTGTGCCCTCACCATAGTGGAGGAAGGCATGGCCTTCGCGGCTAGGTACACTCATGTTTAGTCCCAGGTGCAGCACTGTTTGGCTGTGTGGCCTTGGGCAAGTGGCTTAGTCTCTCTGAGCCTCTATTGCCCCATCGTAGATCAGGGGCGATGTTCTCACTCTTTGCAGACACATCTGAGAAGTAAGTGTGTTGGTATGTATGCGAAAATCCTGGCCTTCTGAACTGAGTTGGGAAGTGCCCTCCTCTTCTCTCTTTTGGAGGTGTTTGTGAAGAATCAATGTTAATTCTTTGCACATTTGGTGGAATTCATTGGAGATTCTGGGCCTGAGCTTTTCTTTGTGTGCAGTTTTTTGTGTGTGTAATAATTCAGCCTCTTATAGGTCTATTCAGATTGTCTATTTCTTCTTGAGTCAGTTTTGGTAGTTTGTGTCTTTCCTGGAATTGGTCCATTTTGTGTAGCAATTCATGGTAGCCCTTTACAATCCTTTCCATTTCTGTAGGGTTGGTAGTAATGTCACCTTGTTCGTTTCTCGTTCTAGAGATTTGGTCTCTTCTCTTTTTCTCTTGGCCATTGTAGCTAAAGGTCTGGATCTTGTTGGTCTTTTGAAGACCTGGCCCTGGGTGGTGAGATATGTATGAAATGTTTCCGTGCACCATGCCTTGAGGTCAACCCTAAAGAGCAGATCCGGGCTTTTGCATCAGGGCCTCACACTTAAAAAGTGCTTCCACGTGAAGTCATTGCCTCGCTTGGTCCCTATGGCAGCCTCAGGATCCCACGGAGAGGGGTCAGGGTCTCCATTTACAGAGGAGGGAGCAGACCTGGAAAGGAGAGGCGGCTTGCCCAGGGCTGCACAGTGACAGTGTCAGAGCCCACATCCGCCCCCCTTGGACCACTTCCACATTGAGAAGGGGCGCTCAGTCTGCACCCACCCCTCCCACACAGCCTTGGTGCTTGGGAGACCTGCTCCCTCTGGAGCATCAAGGGTGGGCCGCAGAGCTCAGGCAGGGAACTCTGAAGCAGGGGAGTGGCTTTGGGGTGGGGCAGTGATGGTGCTCCATTCCACACACGCCCACCCCCCTGGAGATGTAGGAGGGTGAGGGAGGCTCCAGCCTGGGTCTACAGCCAGAGAAGAGAGCACCAGGAGACACTCGTTCTGCAGGGCTTTGCCCCGCCGTGCCCTTCTAGACTCACAGTCCCCCCACCCTCCTCTCCCTCGTTTTGGTTTTGTCCGCAGCCCGTGCAATATGTGGCGCGCACCATGTGTGACAGAGCACAGGCTCCCGGAGGCCAGGGCAGTGGGTCTGTGAATCCTGGAAGCGAGTTGGCTCATGGAGTGTGCTCGAGTGGGTGGAGGAAGGCACCAGAGAGGCCCGGGGACCACCCAGGATGGGAGTCATCTGCCAGGCCCAGCCCTGTGCCCGCACTGACCCTCCTTCCCCGAGTAGGGAGCCCCGGCCACTGCACACCAAGGAGCCTCCTTCTTGGGGGTGGAAGCTCACCCAGTTGAGCTCTTCTCAGTGTCCTCGCCCCCGGGCTTTGGCCCTAACCTCCACCTGCTCTGCTTTCCAGCATCCTCATCCGTCAGAGACGTGAGCTCTTGCGACCATTCATGGGGCACCTAGTTCCGTGCCCTCGTTGCCCACCGGCTTTCTGGGCAAAGGCCAAAACTGACAACTCGTTCCTAACCATGTCCCCGTTGGTCCTTCCTCTCTCCTCCGACACCGGTACCAAGGGCAGCTGTGGCCCCTGCTCACATGGAGGTGACCCGTGCAGGGCCTGGGCACCTCCAGGAGGGACAGTTGTTCGGGTCCCGTATCGCTGCATCTCTGCCCAGCAAACGAAAGCACTGGCCTCCTTCTGGGAGCGGTGCCGGCTCTGTGATCTTGGTAAAACCTGCCCTCCCGGGGCCTCCGTTTGCACATCGGACCAGATGGGTGACTCTTCTCAGCACAGAGCCTTTTTCCCTCCCTGGTGGAATCACCCCTGGAGCCGGGTCTGTGAAGCAGTCGTGGGGCCCCGGGGCGTGCGGGAGGGCTGCCTGCGCCTTCTCCCCAGCGCCAGCACGGAGCCCCATCCCTGTCGGCTGCAGGAGTCTGAAGTGTTTTTTTCCCCCTCTGGCACAGACAGCCGACTGGCAGTAGGCGAGTCTGCGGGCAAAACCCCCCAAAATAGAACTTGCTGGATCAAGTCTGGATTTATTGTTCTCCGTCTCCCCAGGGTCCCTCCGAGTGCTTCCCCCCCTGGCCGCCTCATTGTTTTGATGTTGGCAAAGGTTTGTTCTGTCTTCCTCCTTCCAGACGCCACCTGGGAAGAACGGAGAATGCAGGAACAGGCTCCTGGTGGCCCCTCCTGGCCATGGGTCGGGGGCCTCAGGGACCCCCGTTTGGGGGAAGGCAGTGGCTGGGGGCTCAGTAGACACCAAGGATTCTGTTGATGAACAGTGAGCCATTTTCTTTCCTTTCCTGCCCACGGAGAGCCACAAAGGAACAGACTTGAGGTTTATGTCTCAAGAAAATGTACCATTTCTAGAAGTGACCCCCTCCACACCATTGGGAGAAGGCTGGGGCCCCACTTCTCTGCTCCCCCTGGGTCCCAGGGGGGACCCCCTTTCTGCATTGCCTGGTATTTTTTGCAGCACTCTGTGCTTTTTAAAGTTCTTCTACAAACAATTGTGGTTGAAATAAAATGCCAGCTCCCCAGCCCGGCCTCCACACCCCTGCTCACCTGGGTCCTTGTTTCTTACCACCCCTTGCCTCGTTGGCCCTGCCGTGGCCAGTCTCACCTTCCTGCAGCGACTTGAATAGGCAGGGACCCTCCTTCCGCAGGGCCTGCGCATTTTCTGTCCCTCTGCCTGGAGCGCTACTCCCAAGTCTGCCCCTCTCTCCCCAGGCATGTCAGTACTCGGCCTTGTGGAGTACCCTAGCTGGAATATCACCCTTCCCCTTACCCCCCGCCACCCCCATCCCATAATCTTTACCAGAACGCTGTACTATTTTCCTGCCATTATCACAACCTCTGCTTACTTTTCTCATGTTTCTGGGTACCATCTGTCACTTCTGGAAAGTCAGCCTTTTGGGGGCAGGATGCTCACCTAATACCTGGCACATAGTAGCTGCTCAGGAAATTTCAGTCCAGCAAATAAACAGCAGGGCGTGCAGCCAGGGCACCAGTTACACGAGCATCTTTCTTTGTGAAAATTCACGTCTCACACAGCCTCCCTGAGCAACGGAAAACCACTCTCAGAGAGGTGAGCCTGCCTGGAGGACGTCGGGGTTTGAACCCTGCCCGCCTGACACCAAAGCTCCTTCTTTTCCCACGGTCTCCCGAGTGGTCTGGCCTTATGAAGAGATCGGAGGGCTGCAGGAACAGTGCCCACCAGCCCTCAGCCTGGGTGGGGGGCAGTGTACCCAGGGAAGCCCCCAGACCCAGTCTGACTGTTCCACTTTGAGTGGAACGGGAAGGCAATGCCAGTAAGTACTGTTCCGGTTTGCTAAAGCTGCCATTATGCAAAATACCAGAAATGGATTGGCTTTTATAAATGGGGTTTATTTGGTTACAAAGTTACAGTCCTAAGACCATAAAAGTGTCCAAACTAAGGCATCAACAGGAGGATACCTTCACTGAAGAAAGGCTGATGGCGTCTGGAACACCTCTGTCATCTGGGAAGGCATGTGGCTGGTGTCTTCTCCAGGATTCTGGTTTCAAAATGGCTTTCTCCCAGGACATTCCTCTCTAGGCATCTGGGGGTGTTCTCTCAGTTTCTCGCAGCGAACTCTGGACTAGTAAAAGTCTACTTTCAATGGCCATCTCCAAAATGTCTCTCTTGGCTGCAGCAGCACTGAGCTCCTTCTGTCGGAGCTTTTACAAAGCTCCAGTAAACTAATCAAGACCCAGGCTGAATGGATGGGACACACCTCCATGGAAATAATCTAATCAAAGGTGTTACCCACAGTTGGGTGGGTCACATCTTCATGGAAACAACCTAATCCAAAGATTCCAACCTAATCCAGACTAAACACATCTGCCCCACAAGATTGCATTAAAGAACATGGCTTTTTCTGGGGGACATAATACATCCAAACTGGCACAGTACCTTTGTTTAGTGTAAATTTCTGATTGAAGTTTAACCGGCATATATTTCACAAATGGTAAGTACACAGCTTGGTAAATGTTCACCAAGTGAGCACATCCACGTAACCAACAGCCAGACCCAGAACCGATCCAGAAGGCTCCAAACGGCCCCGTGTCCTCACCACCCCACACCACGGGTAGCCACGGCCTTGCTTTCCATCCCCGTGGATTCATTTTACCTGTTTTTGTTCTATTCATAAATGGAATCACGGGGTAGTGCATAATCTTCTGTGTCTGGCTCCTTTCCCTCGGCCTTATGCTGTGAGCCTCACCGCCTGGTGCATGTGGTTGTGGTTCGTTTGCGTTGCTATTTCCTGGGGCTGCTGTAGACTTACTCTTGTGGAACCCACAGCTGCCTCAGAAATAGTCATAATCCAAAAGTCATCAATCTTTGACTTTGGACCACGTTATATTTTTCTCCCTCAGGAGCTTTTCTCCTGATTAAGTTGGATTTCAGGATATATTAAAATAATTTGTTGTCTGTTGAGCACACGTCCGCCCCTTGTGTACAGGGGATACAAGGGGAGATTTCCAGTTTCCCACAGATTTCAGAGTCAGGGTGATGAAGCCTGTAAACAAGATTTCATGCACTGGAAAGATGGAGCTTTTCTAACTGCCTTTCCCAACTACCGGCCAGCCAGGAAGATGGGCCTGGGGCCCCGAAAGAGGAACTTTCCAAGAAACCACCCTAGAACTAGCTTGCTTGGGTCGCACCTCACTGTGGCCCGAGATAGCAGCCTGGGCTGTTTCAGGATCCAAGCTGTGAGTTGCTTAAAAGAGAACCTCCTCAAGGGCTGTGTGTATGTCCCAAAGACAGGCTCCCCCCAACCTGGGTCCCCTGATTACTGAGGACACCTCATGTCTTTTTGCTTTGTACACATGTACTCCTGTGTGTGGCCCTCAAACCACAGGGAGATCCTGAGAGTTTGCGTGTTCCTCGGTGTGCCCCATAGGCTGTGGGCACATCAGAAGTGGCTCCAGCTCACACATTGGGTGCTTGGTATGTGTGCTGAGTAAGTGTCTGGGGCAGAGTGGTGAGGCTCGGTCCCCGGAACATTCTTGGGGACGCTGCCCTTGGATTTGAGGCTGCCAGCTTCCAGGGGTCTCCCCTGTCTACCCGCTCATCCTTTCCCATCTGTGAGGGGCGACAAGAGCCGAGTCCCGTTACGTGCACTGGCTGCCGGCTGGGAAGACCCGGGGTGGGTCTGCTTGGCTCTGGTGACCTTGCACTTTGCTTCTCCACCCTCTGAGGTCAAGAGGGCAGGAGGACATCTGTGTAGTCCCCCAGCCATGTGGGCAGGCCTCCCCTTGCCCCTCCAGTAACATTAGTGAGTGCCGAGTTTGTCCTTTGTGCCAAGCATTTTTTGTGTATTTGCTCATTTAATCTTTGCAGGAACTTGGTGCACTGGGTAGTATTTTTATCTTTGTCATCATTTTACAATTGGAAAAACTCAGGCAGTGAGAAGGTAAGGCACCTGTGAAGGTTACACAGCTAGGAAAGTGTGGAGCCCAGGGGGACTTGCCACGTGGCCTTCAGTCTCCACCCCCCTTCCTCCTCTCCCCGAGGCCCTGCCCTGGTCCAGCCTGGGCCAGGAGCTGGGAGTACAAGGGTGGGTCACATCTGGGCAAACCTGTGAGAGGGAGGTGCTGTACGATGGGGCTGTGGGCAGGGAGGGGTCCCCTGGAGACAGAGACACATGAGCCCTGGGTCTCGTAGGAGGGATCTGGGGGGGCTGTGTGTGTTCTCGCCTTCCCAGGGGCTCCTGTCGTCTGCAGCTCCTCTCTCTCATGAGCTCAGTGATCTGGTAGCGGGCAGATCTACCTGGCAGGAGGTGTCTGGAGCTGCAGCCTTGTGCTCAGTAGATGATCCGAATCCCCCGGCCTCTGCACTCTTTGCTCCTAGAGAGGAAGAGGTATCAGAATGTGTAAGACAATCGCTAGACAGAAATCAGGAGCGACCAGACAGAGCCCCACTTGGTTATTTCTGTATAATGACTCCTGCTACTCGATTCCGTCTCCAGCAATGACAGTAATCTTTATCTGTCACTGGAAAGCTGGTGGCCAGGGAGCCCCTGTGGCTCAGTGATAGAGCCGGGAGGAAGTTTGCAGTTTGAGTTAATGGAATGTTCCCGAGCACTCGGGGTGGGGGTGGGGGGTAACCAGGGCCTTCAGGTAACTGAAATGACAGGCCCCTCCTCCTGCAGAGTCCTGGTGTCCGAGCTGCCCCACCCCCCACGCCTGATGATCCAGACCACCCCCTTGGCTCTCAGATGGGGAAACCGAGGTTACAGGGCATGCCCGAGGTCATGGGGTCACTCAGCAGCAGAGACACGCCCAGAACCCAGAACTTCCCCCTCCTCTCCTGGTGCTTTCCTCGTAAAAGCTGGATGTGCATCTCGGTGGGACGTGCAGGGCTGGGATAGAAAATGCTTTTGTAGATTAATCTTGGTTTCGTCTGCCTGGTGGGTTGCTGAGCTGACCCCAGAGGGCTGGAACTTGGGCAGGGGATGGGCCTTTCTAGCAGAGAGCTGACCTGACCTGCTGCCAGGCGAAGCCCTGGAGATGTCTCTGGGGCAGTGAGAGGGCAGGGAGGGGATCTGTGCAGCCGAGTTCAAGGCCGCAGCCAGGCGGGCCCCAGACTGAGCTCCCCTGCCCGGGCGCCAGGACAGCGGGAGGCCCTCCACGACCCGAGCTGGCTGGATTCAAAGGGGCCTCTTAAAATCCCCCGTTAACTTACTAGAGCGTCTTGTAAGAGCAGAGCATGGGTTTGGGAGTTTGCATTCTGGGTTTGCATTTTGGGTGACCTGGGACAGGAGTCTGTTTCCTTCTCTGTAAAATGGAGAAAAGGACAGTGTCCCCCTGCCAGGGTGGTGGTGGGTGGGGAGGGGGCTGTGGAATGCTGGGTGATAAAACGATGACCATATGTGAAGCATCTAGCACGTTCTGAGGCTAGTTAGTTTAAATTCCATACGTGGGACATAAAGTTGTTTATTAAGGGAAATGGGAGAATTTTCACTTTCAGCAAGATATTCCCTGCTTTCAGTAATGTTTACCTGATGCATTTTGGGGGCATTCATTTGTCAGACACTAGTTATTGATTGAGCGCCTACTGTGTACGTGCTCTGGGCTGGGCACCAGCTGCACTGATGGAAGAGGACGCGTTTCTGACCCTTGGGCCTGCACCATGTGGGTGCCGGGCTTTCAGTGGTGGACGTGCAGCCCGGTCCTGTCCCCATGACCCTCCAGGGAGTGGGCATAAACTGTGATCACTGCTACGGAGGAAGACAGCAGTGGGCTGTGAGGAAATAACCGGGGTGTGTCCTGTAGTTTAGCAAGAAAATGGAGATGGCCAGAAAGAGCGAGCCAGCAGGGAAAAGCTATATAACATGGGGTTGAGGGCCTGGGCCCTGGAGCCAGACCATCTGGCTTCCATCCTGGCTCTGCCACTTAGAAGACGTGTGACCTTGAGCAAGCAATTGGCTTCTCTAAGCCTCAGTTTCCCCATCTGCAAAATGGGGGTAATAATTAGGCCTCACTCTTGGGCTGCTTTGAGGATTAAATTGGATCATGCAAATAAATGCACCTGAAGCTTTTAGCAAGGTGTTTGGCAGTCTAGGGATGTTAACCAAATGATATTATCATCATAAACCATACACAGGATGCTCTGGGTCCACAGAAAAGGGGCCACCACCCCGAGAAGCCAGTGGTGAGCACTTCTAGGTGGTCGGGGCCCAGGTATGCTGGCAGTTCTTGAATTTCTTTTCTCCTGATGAACATGTGGTGCTTTCTAAGCTGATGTGCTGTGCATATGCTGGAGCTCCCCGTGTGAACCCCGCGCCATGCCAGGGCCTCTGGCAGGAAGCCAGGGAGGATGGGGTCCACCCTTGGCAGTGCCCTTGAGAAATGGGGAGGTTCTGAGGCTGAAGGACCCTGAGACCAGAGTTCCTTGGCACCCGGCACTCCTGTGAACCAGGCCCTGTGCTAGATCTGTGTGCATGATTTCACCGACCCATGCAACGGCTCTGCCAGGTATGGAGGGCTAGCCCCGGCTCCTGGGCAAGGCCACGCCTGGGATAGCCCTGGACCCCTCAGCCAGGGTGTGATGCTGCTAGGGTTGGAGCTCAACTTTGCAGATCCCGTAGGCCAGCAGGCCACACTTGGCGCCCACTCTGACTTTGGGATAATGGGCAGTGCCGCCGGGCTTTGCCAACGTGTCCCACAGACGGCTTTCCCTCCTTCTGGGAGCAGAGGCCTTGAGCAGGCCGGGGCAGGGTTTTCTGCAGTCAGCCTGGTGCTAGCAGAAGCCCTGTGGCTCCACCACCAGGCACAAGGGCAAGGCAGGGGCCTCTGGGCCATCGTGGGCCCACCGCTCGCGTGACCTGTGGGTCCTCTCTTGCAGGGGCATGGTCTAGTGGCCCGGTCGGAGGACGTGGACTCAGACCCCGGAAAGCCTGATCCCTGCTTGGTCTCGGGCTCCGCTTGGCCTTGGGCAAGTCGCTCCGCGAGGCAGGATGGGTTTGGAGGCAGCCAGGGGACTGAGGACGGAAGTGGGGGCTCCCGCTGCTCTGCGGGGTCCTGCCTGGTCGGGGCGGGAGGGACCACTGTGCTCCGGCTGCCGTGACAGGTCCCCCTGGGCCCACCCAGTTTCCCTGGGAGGCCACCGGAGACCTTGGTTCTCACCCTAACTTGGCCAGGGCTTTCTGGGTAAATCAGTTGACCTCTTGTGCTCCCATTTTCAGATTTGTCCAGTGAGGGGAATTAGTAGATGGTCTAAGGAATAGAGTTTGAAAAGGACAGCAGGTGAGATGAGGACAAAGTGGGACATTTTCGGTCTCTTCATGTGTCCTTGTGTTTTCCATTCTCCTCTCAGACCCCTGTACCTGGAGACGTTGTTCTCCTGGTCCCCTGTTCGCCATCATAAAAGAGAAAGGGCTGCCCACTGGGGAGCCCGTTTGTCAGGGACCCCAGCCCTCTGGCTCTCTCACCCCACCGTCCTGGGCCCTCCCTGACCTTTCCATGGACCCTCAGAGCCCTTCCTGGGGGGACGAAGTGGGTGGCCCTCCCCTTTCCCTGCACCCACCTCTCGGAAGGGACCTCTGCTCTCCGAGGTGCTTGTTGCTGGGCCATCTCTCCCCCACCCTCCACCCAGCTCACGGCCTCTGGTCCATCTCGATCCCCCCTTCCTCCTGGGGCTCCAGGCTCCTGTGGCCGAGCCTCCCTCACCCGGGCCTCATTCTCTACCCTCCCTGCCCACCCGTCCCAGCCCAGCCCAGCCTGGAACAGTCTTGCACCTTCTCTCTCAACCTCTCATGGACTTCCCTGGGATCCTCCACTTGCTGCCCTTCCTACCTCCCCAAAGACTGACCACAGGGATGTCTTTCTCACCCCCAGCCCCATCACCCCTGCACTCCTGCCCTGCAGCCTGGCAAAGTCTTAATCAGGCCTGGGACCCTGCCCCACCCTGGCCTCTGAGCCTGGGGCCGGCACCCGGCAGAAGTCACCCCACTGTGGAGCTGGGACCACCATCCCCACGTCACCTGCTCCTCCTCTCCATCCTTTTACTTGGCTTCCCCTTCCCTTCTGCTCAAGCCCCCTTCCTCCCCAGCAGCTGACGCCACTCATCCCTTCTTGGCTCTTCTTCTTCAACCCCCCGTTCACATCACGGTACCCCGGGGGCCGGCCCAGTCCCTGCTCATCTCCCAGAATCTTCCCTATACCTCACACCCAACCCGTGACCTCCAAAGTCCCCGGTCGGCTCCCTGGTCCCCATCGCACAAGCCCTGACTTTCTTTCAGACCCCTTCATCACCCTCTCGATCCGCAGCCTCCTGCCTGGTCTCCAGCCTGGAGCCCCTTTGCTCTCTCTTAGATGGACGATCTTGGAAGAGGACAATGTTGCCCTCCTGCCAACCGAGGCATAAATCCCAAGCTCTCAGCCTGGTCTGCTGGAGCCTCCCCTCCCAGCCCCATCTCAGGCTATGCCCTGCTTCGGGTGGAGGAAGGCTCTTCCTGTTTGCTAATGCTGCCTTTTTGCAAAACACCAGAAATGGATCGGCTTTTATAAAGGGGGTTCATTTGGTTACACAGTTACAGTCTTAAGGCCGTAAAGTGTCCAAGGTAAGGCATCAACAACAGGGCACCTTCACTGGAGAAAGGCCATTGGTATCTGGAAAACCTCTGTTAGCTGGGAAGGCACGTGGCTGGCGTCTGCTTGCTCCCAGGTTGTGTTTCAAAATGGCGTTCTCCAAAGCATCAGCTTTCAACAGCCATCTCCAAAACTGCAGCTCTGCATTCCTTCCGTTTGTGAGCCCATTTATAAGACTCCTGGAACTAATCAAGGCCCACACTGAATGGGCGGGGCCACACCTCCATGGAAACAGTCAATCAGAGGTCACGCCCTAACCAAAGTTGTCACTCACAGTGGGGCAGGCCATGTCTCCATGGAAACAACCTAACCCCATATCCCATGAGATTGGATTAGAAGATCATGGCTTTTTCTTGGGGGACATAATATATCCAAACTGGCACAGAGGCGCTAGTGGAACCGAAGTGCCAGTAACTTCGGAGCATGCCCTCGCGTCTCTGTGCCTCGGCGCGGGCTGTGCCCTCGGCCTGGGACACGGTCCCTGCTTTGTTTGCCCAGCTGCCCCCCGTTCATCCCGTGGGCCCGAGCTCAGGCACCTTATCCCATCTTCGCGCCATCCCTGGACCTCGAGGCCGAGCTGCTCTCCTGTCCTCTGTCCTCCCGGCGCCGCAGGGTCCCTTGGCGAGCCCGACCTCCCTGCCAGCTGCTCCAACAGGTGTCCGCTGAGCCCAGCTGGCCCGGGAGGCCTGGGAGAGCCGCTTCAGTCTGCTGGGGCTTTGCCCCTCCGGAGCGGAGTTTGGGGTTTTATTCTCCTGTGAGGAGCTTGTAGCAGGTGTGGGGTGTGGTGGAAAGGTCTCTACCTTGGGCCTCTGCCCCTCAACAGCCTCGTCTGAGTCTCATGTGCAGGCTGGGTTAATAAACCCCTCTCAGAGAGGGTCACGGCCAGGCCATTGTCACAGCGTCTCTGCTGGGGGTGAGGGAAAGGAATGGATGGTTGTGAACGTAATTAACTCTGAATTAAATGTTTGCGTGTGGTTAAAACGGGACATTTGAGGTTTTATATGTTACTAGGATAAAAATTTTTAAAAAAACACAACCTGGAACTGTACAACACAGTGAACCCTAATGTGAGCTGTGGACTATAGTTAATAGAGCAATTGTAATAATATCCTTTTATCACTTCTAACAAAGGTGCCAGGCGAACGCAAGGTGCTCATAATAGGGGGTAGATGGGAACTCTGTATTTTCTGCAGGATCTTTCTGTAAACCTACACGTTCTCTAATAATTACTATTTTTTTTAAAAAGCTTGTAGCTGACCTGTAGATGACTGTACAACAATGTAGATTACAAGGGGTGACAGTGTGATTGTGAAAGCCTTGTGGATCACACTCCCTTTATCCAGTGTATAGATGGATGAGTAGAAAAGTGGGGACAAAAACTAAATGAAAAATAGGTTGGAATGGGGGAGATGATTTGGGTGTTCTTTTTTACTTTTACTTTTTATTCTTATTCTGATTCTTTCTGATGTGAGGAAAATGTTCAGAAATAGATTGTGGTGATGAATGCATAGCTATATGATGGTACTGTGAACAGTTGATTGTACGCCATGGATGACTGTATGGTACATGAATATATTTCAATAAAACTGAATTTAATTTAAAAAAAAAAAAAGCTTGGAGCTGAGACATAAAGCATCCCCCATGGCACATGGGGCCAAGAGGGGCTCCAAGACTGCAGCCTCCTCCTCCTCTAGGTTTCCTCTCTTGGTGGTAAGGCCAGTGTTATAATCACAATAGCCCCAGCACGTGACTGTTACTCACCATCCGTGTCCCTTCCCTGCATTTCCCCACGGTCCGGAGGCTCAGTTGAGGCTGTGGTTGTGGAGCATGGGGTGTGCTGCCAGAGGGCTAGGGGACGCAGCCACGGGAGGAGGGTTTGGGAGAAGGGGCCACAGGCCCTTGGGGGCCCAGCTCTGCCTGGCCGCTCCCTGCCCGGGAGAGCCCCTGTCACCAACTCGCTGTCTTTGCATCCAGTGAGTTTGAGGTGGTTCTCTTTTGCTAAAGCTGCCGAAATGCAAAACACCAGAAATGAATTGGCTTTTATAAAGGGGATTTATTAGGTTACATATTTACAGTTCTCTGGCCATAAAAGTGTCCAAACGAAGGCATTGCCAAGAGGATACCTTCACTGAAGAAAAGCCGATGGCGTCTGGAACACCTCTGTCAGCTGGGAAGGAACGTGGCTGGCGTCTGCTGGTCCTTTGCTCCTGGGTTGCGTTGCTTTCAGCTTCTGATTCCAGTGGCTTTCTCTTTAAGCGTCTGCAGGTTCTCACTTAGCTTCCCCAGGGCAAACTCTGGGCTTCATCTCTTAGCATCTCCAAATGTCTGGGTGTGTGTTGACTCTGAGCTCCCTCTCTCTCCCTGAGCTCCCTTAAGGACTCTGGTGAACTAGTTAAGACACAGCTTGAATGGGTGAGGTGACATCTCCATGGAAATAATCTAATCAAAGGGTTCCACCCTCAATAGGTCCACCCCCACAAGAGTGGATTAAAAGAATATGGTGTTTTCTGGGGTACATAACAGGTTCAAACCAGCACAGCTGGAGTCTTTCATGAGGATTCAAATCCTCTGAACCCTTCACAGAAAGTCGCTTTCTGAAAGTCGACAATTCTCCTGGCACCAAAAAGCAGAGGCCACCTCTTTATAACTCTCATCTGCCCGCCCGGAGGGGGTGAGCCGCGAGGCTACATATTGAACCTCAAACTATTAAAACTGTCACCACCTTCACCGCAAGGGTGACTGGGGGCTCCAGGCCCCTGCAACCGGCCGGACAGCCGACACCTCCACCAGGGAGCCTGGGGTGGAGGGCAGAGGCCCAGCCGCCAGCCCCATTGTCAGACCCCTGACAGACGGTGTCTCTCGATGGGTCGGATACACAGGCCCGGGACAGACATCGCTTTCAGCCAGGCGCCAGCACCGCAGCCTGGGGCTTCCAGGGAAGAGTGGGCCCTCTGTCCTCCCCACCCACCGTGGCCCTGGGCCTGGGGGCAGTCTGTGTCCTCTGGGTGGGGTCTTCCTGCCACCCTTGTTTTGGGGGGTGGCTGGGGCACCGTCTGCATCGGCCTTCCTGAGTGGGAGGGTCTCTCTCCACCCGTCTGAGCCCCCCCTCGGCCGGGCTTCCTGCTCCCCTTGGTGAAACTGGCTGCAGGGGCCTTTACCTCAGGCCTCGGGTGAGTAGAAGGTTCTTTGCTTTGGTGGGTTTTGCCCCCCAAAGAAAACAGACCAGACACAACTGCACGTGGAAGATGCTGCGTTCGCCGGTTTGCTTTCATTCCATGGACCCTCCTGGAAATAGGAGGGGAAAAAAAATCTGTGTCTGGGTTCCCTGGACAACACCTCCATGTCAGTCTTGCCTGCCTTTGGGGGCTGCAAGCTGGAGGGGCTCGGGTGGCTCCTGGCCCGGGAGGAGGCCCCACGGAGGCTGGGAGCTGCTAACCCGGACACCGGAGCCGTTGAAGATGCCAGAAGGCACTGGAGAGTTCTCTGTTGTGTCCCTCCCCATCCAGCAAAATACTCAGTGCACACCCTGGCCCCAGAGAGGAGACGCTTTGGGGGACATCAGGTGGTACTTGTTGATGCCTGAGTGTCCTTGGCGATGGCTGCGTGGGCCGGGAGACGGGAAATGGAAGGGGGTCCTTTCTCTCTGCCCCTCCCCGCCTTGGGGATGAGCTGCCAGGGTGTGTTCACTGCTTCCTCCATCTCTGCCCACGGGGCCCTGGAGGAAAAGCGCAGCTGTGTGCCGGAGCCAGGGCTCCCAGCCTCCTTCCGGCCTGACAGTCACACATTCATCACTCAGCGAGTCTTTATGGAGCGTAGACTCCACACCAGGCTTCCAGGCTCTGGGCTTTGAGGGTGAACGAGCCAGCCTGAACATGGCCCCACAGGAGGGAGACAGACCATAAACACAATAAAATATAAATCGGAGAAAACACAGAGTCAGGAAAGGGGGTTACGGAATGTGTGTTAGGATTTCAGAGAAGGCCCCACTGAGAAGAGAAGGAGGTGGGGGAGCCAAGCATAGTGATACCTGAGGGGAGCGGGTGCCAGGGCCTGAGTGGGCATCTGCGTGAGTGTTGGGTGCAGCAAGGAGATCAGGGTGACTGGAGGGGTGAGCAGGTGAGGGGGTGGGTAGGAGACGAGGTCAGACAGGTGGGAGGGGATGTCGAGGGTACCTGAGGGGCACGACCCCAATTAGGAAAACGGATAACAAGCAGCGTCTCGGGGCAACCGAAGTCACCATTGCCCACCACTGGTCCTTTAAGTCGTGGGCCCTCCTCACACGTTTACAAGGTAATTGTTTAACTGTTCTGGAAGATGTCCGAAGAAGAGGGACATGGAGATTCCGGGTTCTGTAGGACAGGGGGCTCACTAGCACCTGTGTCCAGGCCAAACTCGCATCGGGGGGTTGATCCGTCTGCAGATCCAAGGCGGGTGCCCCAGAGGGCCGTCCACACTGGCTTCTGAAATGCCTCTCTCAGTGGAAACACTTGTGGTTTTGAGGCTGGGCACCAGGAAAGGGAAAATCCTTCCTATTTTGTAAGTCAAGGGTTATTTTTAGAGTGACTTGGGATGACTCTGCAACATCGCTTCCTGTGGGTGTCCCCTCCAAGCCCCGATGACAGGGACCGACCCTGCAGGACGAGCACTGTGGGCAAACCTGCACGTGCATGCATGCACACATCCCATCGTGCGTAGGCATGCTCCTCCGTGGAGTCGATGCAGGAGACGGAACCGTTTTCCAGGCCCCTCTGGAGGACTGCGAGCTCCTGGCCAGGACTGACCACCCATCAGCATCTCCTGGGCACCTGCTGGGTGGGTGGGGTGCCACGTCAGGGGTCCTTAGTGGGCCAGACCCAGCCTGGGCCTCCCATCTGGTTGGGAGATCGAGGCTGAGGTGAAAAGAAAGGGCAGCTTACCTGTAGGTCCATCTTAGCTCAATGCCAAATGGGTAGGACCAAGGGGAAGCCTGTAGGTGAGTGAATGAATGGCCGAGTGGTTTTCCCCGAGATCTCACTGCCTCTTGGCACCTGGGTGGGACCTCTCAGCCTGCTGGGAGCCTGCTCGGAGCTCGCCCCTCTGCATTTGGTAGCCCTCAGTAGGTGGAGCCCGTGTGAGCTTCTCTTTTCCCTTCCCAAGGCATCCAGCACAATCCTAGGCACATGATCGGAATTTGCTAGGGCAGCTCATATTTCTCCTTCTCTGTCCCATTGACCCCTTGAATATTCTTGGAACGTCAGACCACATGTCCACGTTTTTAATTCAGAAATAATCACTGGGGATATGGAAGATGTTTAACAAACATTTGCTCTGTTGGACGTTTCTGGGACCTCAGAGAGTCTCCAGGAAACTGTTTTTTTCACCAAAGCTGGAGACCATCTAGTTTTAAAAAAAAAAAAATCTTTGCTGGAAAACACTGATATCTGGGAAGGTGGAATCTCAGGGGGTCACTCGGGGTGAAAGATCCACGAGTAAATGACTGGATCCATGGGGATTCAGAGGTTTTCTGGAAGGAATGCCCGTATCAGCCGTGTCTTCACTCTCCCGCCCTTCCTAACTTCCTTCCTTCCTCCCATCAAACAATTATTGCGTACTTCCTGTGTTCCAAGTTGTTCGGTTTGCTAACGCTGCCCTTTTGCAGAATACCAGAAATGGATTCACTTTTATAAAGGGGGTTTATTTGGTTACACAGTTACAGTCTTAAGGCCATAAAGTGTCTAAGGTAATGCATTGATAATCGGGTACCTTCACTGGAGGATGGCCAACGGTGTCCGGAAAACCTCTGTTAGCTGGGAAGGCACGTGGCTGGCATCTGCTCTGGAGTTCTGGTTTCAAAATGGCTTTCTCCCAGGATGTTTCTCTGTAGGCTGCAGCAGTTCTCCAAAATGTCACTCTTAGCTGCTCTCAGGTTGTGTTTCCAAAATGGTGTTCTCCAAAATATCTCTGTGTCATCTTCTCAGGGCAGACTCTGGGCTAGTACCTCCAAAGCAGCAGCAAAACTCTGCTTTCAACTGCCATCTTCAAAATGTCTCTGTAAGTTGCAGCTTCTCCAAAATGTCCCTCTCAGTTGCTCTGAGTCCCTGTCTGTGAACTCCTTTATACCACTCCAGTGATCCAGTGAACACCCACCCTGAATGGGTGGGGTAACACCTCCATGGAAATTAACCAATCAAACGTTTCACTCACAGTTGATTGAGTCACATCTCCTTGGAAACACTCCATCAAAGGATTCCAATCTAATACGTCTGTCCCCACAAGATTGCGTCAAAGAACATGGCTTTTTCTGGGGGACATAATATATACACAAACTGGCACACAAGTGCTGTGTTAATTGGTTGCAGAATGGTTCCTAGCAGCGCCTTCGGTAAGTGGGAGCAGGTCTACCTCCTGGGGGACAAGGGTCAGGAAAGGACCTAGACTTCCACCTGAGTGCTTGAGGCCAAGAATCTGTTGGTTCTTCTTGGAATGCTGCGTTCCTTTGCACCCCCTTCTTTTCCTTTCCTACTCTGCCCCCAGCACCCAAGCGCCGTGCCTGGCTCTGAGTCAGAACTGACTGTGATGAGGAAGGAAGGAATTCCTGCCTTGCCATTCCCCGCTGGCTTGTGAGCACTTTGAGGACACCTTGTGTACTTGTGAGCACTTTGAGGACACCTTACGTACTTGCGAGCACTTTGAGGATGCCTAGTCTTGTGTACCCCCAACACTTAATTTAGCATCATGATTTTCACTTAGTGGGTGCTCGGGTCACATTTGTTCTTAGTCTTTCTGTAGGTGGGTTTGTGCATTGCTCCCAGTTTTCCCTGCAGAATCCATGGCATCTTAGGTTGTGAATTAAAGAGTAGACATGCCAAAGGACTGCTTTTATGAGCCGTCCCTGCCACTATTATAAACAAACACACTCTCTGAGGACAACTCAAGACTATAGCCGCTGGGGCCACCAAGGGGCAGCCGGTACTTTCCCATCAGAGCACCTGGCGTTTCAGCAGAATTGGTGCCGTTTTTATTGAGAATGAATTACTGTTTTTATTTCTTCCCAAAGACATTAAACAGGAATCAAATAGCTCATGAGATGATTCACTGGGGGTTTGCTTCCCAGTTTGAAACAACAACAATGGAAAAGTGTTTGGACTTGCGTGCTCAGCCGTAAGTGGACGCAAGGCAGGATTTGGCTGGAGCCATCCGTCTGGGAGCTCTGCCGCCAGCCCTTGTCACCAAGCGGACCTTGCCTTGCAAAGAGGAGCCTCTTGTTAGCGTGCACAAAACCCCGGGCATTTACAATGCCATTTCTTCTCACAGTCAGATTCTACCCAAGATGTGTTAGAACATGGCCCAGTCGTGTGCATTTGGGGCACATGAATTCAGAATTTGGAAGTGGCTCATTTAGGGCCCATGAATAGAAAATTTAGTCATCATTCTGCTGGACCTGGCAGAAACTGAGCTTTTTACCACCTACTGGGAGACCAGCTAAGCAAATGGCTTTGCCAAACAAAACCCTAGCAAGCGGGACCATTAATTCCCATTTAACTGAGCAAACTTCTCGGGTACTTCGGAAGCCACTGCTGGGGATTGACTCAAAGACATATTTTTAGAGCTAGGAAATGTCTTCAGGAATCACTGTCCTAACTCATATTTTACAGAGGAGGATCTAGTGATGCGATTTGTCCGCGGAAAGGCTTCTGACCCCTTTCTGAGATTGAGAATAATAGGTATGCTGATATTAGTAATTCTCATGTGCCCATTAAACATTAAACACACCCACACTTGTATTTTACAGCACTATGTTGTTTCAGTCATGACCCTTTTACTGGAAAAATAATTCAAAGACATTCAAAAAAATTTTTTTTTTATTGATTCAGACTTCTAGTTTGAACTGCCCTTCACATAATTCATCTGACTCCACAGGGTTTGGCGGTGCTTTTTCTTCTTTCCCCCACCTGCCCGCCTCCCCACCTGCAGTGGGTTCCATGTTGTTAGTCCATCCATCGGCGGTGAGGATGGGTGGATAATGGCCAGAGCTCAGAGCAGGGGCGAGGTACCTGCTGGTGGTAGTTTCCCCAGAAGCTTGGGCCTGCAAATCATAGATGCAGCCCCCCCCAACCCCACCAGGGTAAAGTCCCCAGGCCTGGCCCTGCCCATCTCCCCAGCTGTTTCCCTCCCTTGTCCCCCAAATCAGCCTTCTCTAGATACACCCTACCCTGCCATCCCCTCTGCACACACCGTGGATTCTTCCTGACACCCCACTTCCATCCCTTCCCCCTTCCCATCCTGCAGGAGCTCAGGCAGCAGCCCTGGAGGCCTCCCCGCCCCTGCCCGGCCTGCGGGGCCTTGGGCCAGCCTCTCTGCAGCACCCCGGGGTGAGCTCCTGAGGTCAGGCCGACAGTTCTCTCTTTACGTTTTCAGTAACTAAATACAATATCTCTTCAGGCTTCAGAAAGTGCATCAAATATTTGTGGAAGGAATGCATGAATTAAAAACACAGGCCATAGTATTTTCTTGAGGAACCGAAAATTTCCAGGGGGCATATCGTTGTCATCCCCTACCCAGAGGTGCCGAGAAGCCCTTTACTCTGTGACCAACACAGACGGTCAGTGGTGAGGGGACCGCAGAGGCCTTAGGCTCTGTCCTCACACCAGTGCCAAGGAGGGTGGCGTCAGGGGGTGTGTGTGAGAGAGAGAAAGAGAGGATGGCTGGAAGTAACCCTTTCCAGGCACCCATCTGACCTGCCCAGATTGCTTCAAAATGCTGGTGTGTAATGGTGAAGCCAAGCCTACTTAAATTGTGCCTAAGAGTCTCCCCCAGAGAACCTCTTTTGTTGCTCAGATGTGACCTCTCTCTCTCTCTAAGCCAGTTCGGCAGGTGGACTCACTGCCCTCCCCATATGTGGGACCTGACTCCCAGGGGTTTAAATCTCCCTGGCAATGTGGGACATGACTCCCAGGGATGAACCTGGACCCAGCATCATGGGATTGAGAAAGCATTCTTGACCAAAAGGGGAAAGAGAAATGAAACAAAATACAATTTAAGTGGCTGAGAGACTTCAAACTAGATCTGAGAAGTCAATCTGGAGGTTATTCTTATGCATTATTTAGATTATCACTTTTTAGTTTCTAGTGTATTAGAATAGCTAGAAGGAAATACCTGAATCTGTGGAACTGTAATCCAGTAGGCTTGATTCTCGATGATTGGGTAACTATGTAGCTTTTATCGTATCACTGTGTGACTGTGGGAGCCTAGTGGGTGACACTCTCTTTATCCAGTGTATGGGCAGATGAGTAATAAAATTAAGACAAAAAAACTGTATAAATGATAGGGGGGGATAAGGGGTATGGGATGTTTTGAGGGTTTTTTATTTTTATTTTTTCATTTTTTAAAATTTTTATTATTTTGGGGGGGATAGTGAGAATTTTCTAAGATTGATTGTGGTGATGAATGCACAAATATGTGATGACACTGTGAGCCGTTGATTGTATACTTTGGATGGATTATATGGTGTGTGAATATATCTCAATAAAATTGCATTTAAATAAAAAAAAAGAAGCTTCCTCTGATCTCCACACTGTGAAATGAGGATTCTAGTATTCTGCCAGTTAAATTGAATCAGATACCACAAGTACAACTCTAAAAATTATAACAGAAAATTATTCTGTAAATATTAAATTTTCTTGTTCCCATAATGGGAACATACTAGATGGAAATAACCTTCCATTACAATGGTTATTTCAGAATAAAGCTACACAAAAGCAAAAATAAGAAAAAAAAAAATGCTGGGGTGTACTCTGTGAAAATTTCAGACCATTTCTCTCAGCATTTGCAAAATTCTCTCTTCTTTCAGAAAACCCAGCCCCATGGCATGAAAACAGGATTCTGTATATTCTTTTTTTTTTCCCACTTGTTTAATGCTCTGTTGTTGTTTTGTTGTTTTTGTCATTTTAACCATTTTTAAATGTACAATTCAGTGGCATTAATTCCATTTGCAGTGTTGTGCAACCATCACTGTTATCTGTGCCCAAAGTTTTTCATCACCTCGAAACAGAAACTCTGTCCCCGTAAGTAATGACTTCCTATTCCTCTCCCCCACCCCTGCCTCAGCCCCTGGAAACTCTACTTTCTGTCTCTATGAATTTGCCTGTTCTAGACATTTCGTATCAGTGAGATCATACGACGTGTGTCCTTTTGTGTCTGGCTTATTTCACTCAACGTGATGTCTTCAAGTTTCATCCACACTGTTGCAGGTATCAGGACTTCATTCCTTTCTACGGCTGGATAATACTCCATTGTGTGTACGTACCACATTTTATTTGTCCATCCATCTGTTGATGGGCACTTGGGTTGCTTCCAATGCTGTACACCCTTTTAAATGGACCAAAGCCAGTTAGAAGCCCCAGTCTCCCCCGGAGACAGACAGATTGCCATTAGAGAGAAGACGTTCCTCTCTCTGAGATGCCACTGTGGCTGGAAACACTTGGTGTGCAGGACCAGCTTGCCGTCCCCAGGGCTGAGCCAGCTGTGCACCCCAGGCAGTCTGAGCTGGCCCTTAGGCTCTACCTTGCTACCGCATGATTGGGTTTCTGCCAATCCATCATTTTCCCCTTAACATGAGTGGGAATTCCACTGGCCCCGCCCCCAGCCAGATGTTTGTGGGCCACTGGGACCCCGGGATCTCTGTCCACCTGAAGCGCGAGGATCAGGTTTTCTTACCACCGTGCTGGCCATGCCAATCAAGGGCGGTCTGCAAGAAAGTGCGGGAAACTGCGCTCAGACTGTGAACTCCATCTTGCTAGTCCAGTCCTGTTAAATATTGTGGTTAAGCTCCTTGAGTGTGTCTGGTATTTCTTTAATCAGAAAAGCTGTGAAAATACCCCCGTATATTTGATGCTTTCAATTTGTCAAAGTCCTTTTATAGCCTTCAAGTCCTTTCTTCCTCACAGCTGCACCGTAAAGTCAATGTGGCAGGGATCTTACAGTCAAGGAAACTGAGGTCCAGAGAAGTTACGTGACAGCCACGGCCATGTGGCTCGGGAGCACGGAGGCTGGCAGGAGCCCCGGGCTCCTTTGTACACAGCCACGGGTCCTTGCAGTAATCCCCGCAGCTGGTTTTTTGGGATTTTACAGCTGGCCCATTTTACAGAGGAGCAGACGGGGCACAGAGACCCGGAATCGGAGCCTGCCCCAGCTGTGTCCGCTCCGGGGTGAGATGGGGTGGTGGAACAAAGCGGGTACTGGCACCGGCTGCCTGCCAGGGCCGGGTTAGTCCGGGTTAGTCCGTTTCGCTCCAGCTGGGGTGAGGATGTTGCCCTTTGGGGAAGGGTCATTGCTCACATCCTGGGCAGGGGCGGCAGGGTGGAATTACGGACTTAATTCTGCCATTTGACGTGCAGACATTTCCCAGAGCTCACTTCCCTAATTGAGTCATGCTGCAGCCGGGCACAAGTAGCCCAGAGGAGTTTACTCCAAAATGTGTAAGGGGGTGACCTGCCAAATCACCCCACATAATCAGCACAGCTGAGCCGGGGCAGGGGTGTGGGGTGCTCCATCAGATGCCAGCAGCCCCGTTCTCTCTCTGTCCCCCATCGGGCTCAGATCGGGCTTGGAGGGGCTGATGAAGGGGCATCTTTGACATCTCGGAGTGGCTCCCGCCCCAAGTGAGGCAGCAGTCTCCAACATACCGCGAACTCTTAAAATTCCTTTAAAAGGGCAGTGAACTTGTGGCACGCTGGGGGTCCCCGCGGATGAGAAGCTGGGTGACTCAGATGTTTGTGGGTTTCGACTTTTGTGCTTTTGTGGTGTGATGGACAGTTAATGGGGTCCCTGGGTCCGCCACTGGTGCAGGCGCGCTGAGGGGTTGGACGTGGCTGGAAGCAGTAGGGGTGCGGGCTTTGGGGTGTGCTGGGGCGGGAGGGGGCATTGCCAGCCCCCGCCTTCCAGCCCTGCATGGTTCTCTCCCTGTCCCCCTCCTCACTGCAGTCAACTTGCTGGTGTTCTGTGGTCGAGCCCAAAGCTAATGGTCCCACCTCGGATGGCAGGTGGGGAGGGGTTTGTAGCTGGGTCATCCCAGCATTGGGTGCGTTTGGGGTGCTGTCTCTGTCGCCACCCCTTGGCACACTGCTCCCTTTGTCTGCCCCACTGCGTGAACTCCCAGAGGCTCTGAGCCCCAGTTTGGACATAGCTTCTGTCCAACTTCAGCTCCACTCCTGGTACCCAGCGCTCGTGGGGTCCCCTAAGACTCTGTCCCATAGGTACGCATTGGGGAGCTTGTCCCCCCTCTGTGGGCACCTCCGAAAGAGTCCCCGTGCCTCATTCATCCTGCACTTCCCAGCCCTGGCCCAGAGGGGGCTCCTGGAAACATTTGAGTGTGTGAGTGAATGAATGAAGCAGGAGATTTCGCTCCTCTCTCCAGCCTGGGGCCTGCCGCCAAAAGCCCCAAATTCCCTTCTAGAGCAAGCCAGGAAGGCGCCGGGAGGAGGCAAAGGACGCCTCGGGCTCCACACCTGGAGTCTGACCCAGTTCTCTCAGGCCCCGCCTCTCCCCCAGGTGCCCATGTGCCCCCCTCCTCACCTGGCACCCTGCACCCTCCACCCCCCACCCCACCCCCTCCGGAACAGCATAAGACTCACAGGATAGACGTACATGGAGGCTTTTGCTTTAAGAAAAATCCTTTGGTCTCATTGTTTGGTCCTGCTTTCAAGTTTCCTTTTCCTGTTGCATTAGCAGATTTGGTGAGGGAGGGGGCATTTCTCCGTGGGAGCTCCTTTTCCTTTCCCCGGAGGCTCCTCGGTTTTGTCCGTCTGACTAACCTCCGTTCCCCCACTGGGGCGGCGGCTCAGACGGCCCCTCCTGGGGAGGCTCGGGTTGCAGCGGGGTCAGCCCTCGGGGCAAACGTCTGCAGGAGCCCGCTTAGAGGTCAGCGGCTGGCCAGGGCCGTGAGCCCCCCCTGGGGCGTCGAGGGGGACATGCAGCTGCAGATTTGTTCCCCCAGGAGGAGGAAGGCACTTTTGGTGACTGGACCCCAGACCCTCCCCCACGCCGCAGCTGTTCCTGGGCTGGGGTCGGGCTGTCTGGAGATTTCCAGGAGACCAAGTCTGGATGGTGGAACGTATCCTCTCGGAGCTGCAAACCTGAGCGAGAGAGCACGTGACTATCCTAAAGCCTGATGTTCCCTCTCAGGGTCCGTAATGCCAGAAGAGTCACCAGACATCAGGGCAAGGGGGCAGTCCACGGAGAGGGAACAGCAAATTCAAAGTCCCTGAGGCTAGAATTTACTTCGCAGGTTCGCCTTCAGGGATGAATGAGCTGTTCTCTTTCCTCCTGGAAGCTCAGAATCTAATGAGTTAACAAAGACAAGTAAATGATACAATGAAAGTTGAGGCCATAATAGAAAAATGTAAAAAGTGGTAATGGAAAGCAAAGGAAAGAGGAATTGTAGGGGGGCGCTGAGAAATGCATCCCTGAGGAGGTGACATTTGAGTTGGGCCTTAGTGGATGCGTAAGAGTTCGCTGAGGTGAGCACATGGATGGACTGGTGTTTGCCAAAGGTGCAAGTGTGCACGGAGAGCCACCTGCATATTTTCTGCAAGAGAAAGAACATTCTTTTCCCCACATGCCCCCCACCCCCAGCCTCATTTATGGCATTTCAACTTACTCCCCCTTCCTTGGGAGGGTGAAAAGCGGAATGTGGTTCAAGACAGGGTGAGATTTCTATACCCTATCCTAATTAGGATCTTTCTTTTCTCTCTCTTTTTCTTTCTTTCCTTCTTTGTCTCTCTTTCTGTCTGTCTTGGCTGTGGGGAGCCATGGGGATTTTAAGCTGCTGGAAAGGGGTGCAGAACTCGGGGTGGTTTTCAGTTGGATTTTTCAACAGCCCTGGTCACTGGTTTGGAGCTGGAGCTGGTAAAACACTGTGAAGCAACAGGGTTTTCAGGAAGACCTTCGGAAACAGACTCCCGGAGGTCATGGGCTGGGTGTGGATCCAGCCACACCCTGTAACTGCTACAGAGAGAAACCTCTGCTTTCCCCAGGTCTGGCTTTTCCGGCTCAGAAGGGTGGGGGGGGGGAGCACCCCTCATTCTGCAGCCCCTCGCCCCCCATCACATCTTAGCCGGGGGTCAGCTCTGGGACTTCGTGGCCACCGGCCTCTAGTGAAGTCCCCTAAGCAAGCCCTGCTGGCGGGAAGTGGAAACCCAGGACTTGTGTGTCACTGTGAACGCAGACATGCTCTTTGACAGAGGGCACCGCGGGTGCAAGGAACAAAGGAGGCCTCTTGGCACTGGTTTGTGGTTAACAATGGGCTCGTAAACAGGATGCTGGGGAACTGGAAAGAGCCACCGCCTGTGGCCTCAGATCCCCACAGCATCCCAGGGACCTTCCACCTGACAGCACCACACCCGGCACCGTCCACTGGAAATAAAATGCAAGCCACGCGAGCTGCGTCCTTGTGCAATTTTCACTTTTCTAGTAGCCACACTGAAAACGTAAAAAGAAACAGTTGACAATATGTTTAGCGCATTTATATCCACAGTGACATCATTTCAGCATGTAATCAACACAGAAAAGTTATGAATGAGATATTTTACATTCTTTTTTCTTTTTTTTTTTTTCATATCAGGTCTTCAGAATCCAGTGTGTGTGCTTTACACTGATGATACATTCCTGAATTCAGACTGGCCACATGTGGCCTGTTGCTCTATACAGGACAAAGCCTCCCTACTTATAGGTGGGGGCTGACGCACCTGAGTGGGTGCCAGTGGCAGCAGAGCGAGGCCCTGCAGGTGTGGCAGGTGGCCGGGAGCCTTCCCACCCCCTGCAGGCCCAGCGAAGGCACTGGTCGAATCTTGGTTGACAGAGGGTGTTGATGCCCCACCGAGGGGCACGGGGGCTCCCTTTGGAGTTAGGCCTGGTGCCGTATCTGACCCCATAAATGACTGTGGTTATTGTCTCTCCATTTCAAGTGCAGAGAGTGGGTGTAGCTGGCTGAAAATTCAGATTCCTATCCCCAAATTCTGATACAGATGGACCCAAGTCCCCACTTGGAGGCCGTAGGCTAGACCTTTCTAGAACAGGCCTGAACCTGCACAGCCTGCTCCCTGGCTGCAGCCCGAGTGGCCAGGCGGGGCTGCCCCGTACCCAGGCCACAGCCGGCACAGCCACTGGGAGGGGACTGGCCCCTCGGAGCCAAGGCTGCAGGTGGCTTGATCAGCACCTGCTTATTTGGAGGAGAGAAGGAAACACACCTGAGCTGCTTGTGGACATGCAGTTAGCCCTCTCGCTCGGTAGGATGTGGCTCAACCCAGGGCAAGAATTGAGTCTGCTGATGGGAAAGAAACAACCCAAACCCATCTTTCCTCTTTCCTACCTGCCCTCTCCACCTCCCTGCAGAACAAGTTTTTCCCTCAAATGAACCTTTTGGTCTTTAAGTTAAAATTCAAAACAAATGCTCCTCCAGCCTCTTCCTGGGTCTTTTTTTTTTTTTTTTTCTTTTTCCAGTGTGAATATTCTTTTACTCCTTTTTTCAATTAGAGAAGTTACAGGTTTACAGAAAAACCATGCAGAAAATATAGAGCTCCATATACCCCCTCACACATACCGTGTTCCCTATTATTTACACTTGGCAGGAGTGCCCCTTGCCTTTTATAAAGAGCTGTATTCCCTGCCTCTCCCATCATCTTCCCTCTTAAGCGTTTCCAAGTCTGACTGGCCCGGCTGGCTTTGGAGAATGAATTTGATGAAAGCATTTTAGAGGAACGGTTTGAAATGTCGACTGACGCCATTAGCCAGCTGGATCCTGGGCTGCGATTCAGGGGCTATTGGAGCACTTAGTTCCTTGGAGCTTCACCACGCAGCCGACTGAACTGTGCCATTTAAAAAGCTTTAGTTTGCAGGCAATACCTACTTGGGGTTCAGTATTTTTGTAGGGCTCCCCAATTACACGTTTTCTTTAAAAAAAAAAAAAAAAAACAAAGCAACAATTCCGCACATTAAGAACGATTATGGTAGCTGAGAAGCAGAGTAATGCATTAACTGCCTTCTCCATTTCTGCATTATGGTGGATTAAAATGCTGACTCTGATGCTCTCAGAAGGCTGTTTCTTGTCTGATCCCAGCCCTGCTTGAATGGGAATTTTTCCAAGCCGCGTAGGTGCTGGAGCTGCCCCTATACAGGTGCTTTCCTCACCCCACCACCCTTCTTGGAGTTGAAGGTCAGGCTTTCCAGAAAGCGAAGGCCATGGTGTCTGCCTAACGACCGTAGCCAGCCAGCCATTTCTGCTGGGAACACGAGTGGCAGCTTTCTGGTTTTGCAGAGAGGCTTGCTTTTTGTCATCATCTTCCCAGCCAACCAGGCATCAACACGGTTAGTTCGTTTGCTTAGTTAATAATGGGGGTCACTGCAGAAAGCACCTCCCCACCCGTGCCCGTCCCCTGCCAGGTTGCCTGCTCCCGGCTCAAGAGCCTCCAGGAGAGAGCGAAAGTGAGGTTCTTACTAAATATTTCAGCTGGGCCCTTGGTTAAGTGTGTGTGGGCTGCCCGGCCAGTGCCTGGGAGTGCACGCGAGGCCGACAGATTTATTTGGCATTTGTGGGCTCCATTTAACGACCTTGTAAAAGTTATAGTGGGGAGGCCATTTTGTGAAACCGTCCTGGCAGGCGAGCTTAGGGGCGAGGTAGCGGAGACGGACACCAGCTGAAAGCACCCGGGGTGGCCCCCGTCACTGCCCATGGATCTTGGCACTCACAGGGCCCCAGGAAGGCGGCCTGGCAGCCCCCTGCCTCCAGGCGGTGCAGTGCAGAGGGAAAGAGCTCCGGCTTTCACACCTGCATCCCAGCCCAGCCCTGCTACCCACCAGCACCCAGCCCAGCGGGGCCTCAGTTTCTTTGTCTCTAAAATGGAGCGGTTACTGCCTCCTCCCAGCCTTGCCAGGCCATTCAGCACCCCCTGGCATGATCCCACCTTCCCAGCTTCTGGAATCTTTGCTGGGTGCTCCCCAGACACAGCCTGCATAAGTCAAGGCTCTGTCGGCCTTTAAATTCTTCATCATTCAGTTTGCTTTTTCAAATGCAGTTTTATTGAGATGTATTCACACACCATACAATCCATTCGAACTATACAATCAGTGGCTTACAGTATCATCACATAGTTGTGCATTCATCACTATGATCAATTTTAGAACATTTTCATTACTCCAAAAGGAAATAAAAAAGAAAACCTCAAGCATCCCATATCCCATATGCCCCCCTACTATCGGGACACTTTTTATGTCCCATCCTGTAAGCCTAAGGAGCCTGCAGGTGCCTTGAGAATGGGCACCTGCACCCCAGCCTTCGGCCCAGGATTCTGCATTCAGAGAGCCCCCCTGGACTGGAAAACACTGAGCACCAACTCCGCACCCAGCCTGGCACCAGGCCCTCAGAACATACAGAGGGAAAATGGTCTGTGCTCCTGGGGCTCCGTATTTTGGGGAACAAAGCACCTGCTTGCAGACACATGAGCAGAGGCGTGCACACGAAGATGGTCACAGTGCAGGATGCACTAAAGCACAGGGTGGTTTGCAGACAGCATGTTTCTGGGGAGTTCTCGGGGAATGTGGAACCACCTTCCTGGACATCCTTCCCTCTCTTGGTAGGTGAAAGGGTTTCCCATTTCTAATAGGGAAACAGGAATCCTGGGCATTGGGACATCTGAGCCCAGAAATCCCAGAATAGCAGAATCCTGTTTCCTGCCTGGAGTCGAGCCTGGTGGCCCCTTGCTGGTTGGGTGGAGCAAGTAGGCTGTGGGCTTTTCCTCCCTGGCATTCTGTGTTTTCCGTTGGTTCTTTACCCTACTTCCCTTCTCCAGAGTCTCTAGAGAATATTCTAGAGGAGAGTAGCCACCTGGCTGTGCCAAGCTGACGGGCAGGACCTCAGGCTCTCTGTTGGTCAGGCTGGCCAGTTGTCCTAACAAACAACCACAGTCCTGGTGCTTCACGCAATAAAGACACATTTCCTGCTCGTGTTTCCGCGGGCTGTGACGTGGGGAGAGGTGGGAGGCTCCGCTGCATGCAGTCGGGCAGAGATTAGGCTGCTGCTTTTGGGTGAATGACAGCTTTTCTCAACTAGGCTCTAGGAACGAAGTAAGCCCTGCTACTCAGAGGCATCCTCTTCTGTGCACCTAAAGCAATACGCGTTGTGGACCCACCTTGGGGGCATGGAGGAAATCGGCACGCCAGTCATTTGCTGGGTGCTGGGGTTCAGATGAGGGAGGCTGGGCATGACAGGTGTTCTGGTTTGCTAATGCTGCCGGAATGCAAAACACCAGAACTGGATGGGCTTTTATGAAAGGGGTTTATTTGGTTACACAGTTACATTCTTAAAGCCATAAAGTGTCCAAAATAACACATCAACAATCAGGTACCTTCACTGGAGGATGGCTGATGGCGTCCGGAAAACCTCTGTTAACTGGGAAGGCACGTGGCCGGCATCAGCTCCAAGTTCTGGTTTCAAAATGGCTTTCTCCCAGGACGTTCCTCTCTAGGCTGCAGTTCCTCCAAAATGTCACTCTCAGTTGCTCTTGGGGCATTTGTCCTCTGTTAGCTTTTCCAGAGCAAGTCTGCTTTCAACGGCCGTCTCCAAAATGTCTCTGTAAGCTGAAGCTCCTCTCTCATTTCCTGTGCTTTCTTCCAAGTGTCCCTCTTGGCTGTAGCTCCTCTGCAAAATGTCACTCACAGCTGCACTGAGTTCCTTCTGTTTGTCAGCTCATTTATGTGGCTCCACTGATCAAGACCCACCCTGAATGGGTGGGGCCATGCCTCCTTGGAAATATCTCATCAGAGTTATCACCTACAGTTGGGTGGGGCTCATTTCCATGCAAACAACCTAATCCAAACTTAATCCCCACTAATGTGTCTGCCCCACAAGATTATATCAAAGAATATGGCTTTTTCTGGGGGACATAATACATTGAAACCAGCACAACAGGTTATAGGGTCTGGGGTGCCCAGAGTCTCTGAGGCCTCCGTGGGTACTCCGTGTCCGGCTGGCAGGCAGGACAGAGCGTCGAAGGCTGCAACGGGGAGCTCACTCCCTCCCATATCCCCTGAGCCAGAACAGCCTCCTGGCCCCACCTGGCTGCTGGGGAGCCCAGGACATGCCAGCTACCTGGCAGAAAAGGTAGCTGGGGACAGAGGACCGTACAGTAGCCCGTCCCAACCTCTGTTTCCCACACTGACCTTCAAATTAGACTCCCCATATCCATTTCCAGCTTCGCGCTCTCCCCCACCTTCCGAGGGACTGGTGACCTCCTGTTCTTGAGCACCCCGGGATTCTAGGGGGCGGCTCGCCCTCCTTCTCTGGTCCCCTCCCTCTGCAGGTGCCAAGGTTGCACCTTCCCTGCCCCCGCTTGGCCTCGTCACCTCTCTGCCACCTCCCCCATTGTGTGCTGGGGACGGACCTCACGCAGCTCATTGAACATGGGCTTTGTTTCCTGTTTCTTGTCCTTTTTATTTTGGGGCGGGGGGCGTTGAGGGGGGATTTTTTCAAGAGAAATGGGAGAACATACTCCACTTGGGGCCCCACCCTCTCCTGCTTTTCTGTGTTCTTCTAATGCTTTTATGCTGTTAGGCTCAGGACTTTAGAGAAGCAGACCTGTGGTGCCAGAGATGTTTTCATCAGCAGAATCCTTTCTCCGAAGGGATGAGATGCAGAACCCCATCACGTGGCACAGAGAAAAGGGCTGCTGCTCTGGATGATGCCTACTTGGGAGGCCCAGGGTCCTACCTTCTCCCCACCCTGTCCCTGTGCCCCCAACCCCCTAGGTGGGCCTCTTGGACTCCTAAAACACGGTTTGAAGGGCCATGTTTGGTCTCCATAGCATTTCCCCAAAAGCAGTCACCCGGGCTGGCCTGGAATACCAGCTTCTGCCTCTACAGTTAGCAAAACCTGAAAGCAGGTATTTATATGTGTGTCTATACAACAGCAAGAATACGCATTCCACCACTGCAGACACCCATTGAGATCAGAGAGAAGGAAGGGCGTGAGCGCTCTGCAGTGGAGGAGCCGGGAGGCAGGATTCGGCTGTCACTCTGCGCCTGCCCCCTGGACCTGAGTGGGAAGGAGATGGGAAAGGCTGAAGTGTCTCCCAGGCAGACCTAAATGTCCTCAGCCTATTGTTTTCTAGCAGTTGTGTTTACTGTCTTTTGCACTCTACATAATCTGGTACCTTCCTTTTTGTAAGCGTTTATTTCAGGCAGAAAAGGTGCTATGGCTTTGGCATTTCAATGGGATCTGTAAGAACATAAATCACAGATATATTTTGAGGCAAAAGGATACCAGGGTTCTGAGCAGGGACTCATTTTGCAGTGGGGTGAGTGGATTCCAAAAGGAGCAACTCTCAATTCTTGGAGCCTAGAATTTCACAGCAGATGTCTTATTTCCCCAATGCAAAGTGCAGGGATGCTAATTAGGGGGAAAGGCTGTCCCATTAATGAACGAAGATGGCCGGCCTGGTGCAGGCAGTCTGGCCTCCCTGGGCTCAGCCTCCCTGCTGGCTGCCTGCCCCGTGATGTGAGGGAGAGAACTGGGCTCGCCTGGGTTCAAGTCCTGGCTTCACCTCCCAGACGCCCTGGAGCTCTCTGGGGCTCAGTTTCCTTGTTGGTAGAGTGGGACTAATATATACATAAAATGTCTGAGGCTCACAGTCTGCAGGAGCTGCTTCTCATTGTCCCCTGAGAGTGTTCTGGAATGCTCTTTGCATGCTCGGTGTGGAGCCTATGTCCAGGAAGCCTCACTAACCAGAAGTGTCTGTCCATCTTTGCTCACCACCCAGCTTGCCCACTTGGTGGCTGGGGAAGCTTCTGGGAGAGTCGCCCAGGGAAGCTCACCGAGGGCCTGGGAGCCTTTGGACCCTGGTTTTCCCCGTGCACCCAGGAGGCTGGGGGTGGGCACCGACCACTCCCTCCCCTCAGAGGTGGCAGGAGGTGCTGAGGGCTCCCCGGAGGCTGGGGGAGGAGAGGCGGGGAGCAGGCAGGGCCACTGTGAAGGAGCAGCTGCAGGGTGGACATGTCCGGGTCCCCCGGCCCTGAGCCTCTGCTGACGGGATGGGCTCCTGCCTTGGAGCACCTGGGGGAGAGCCCGGGGATGGGCAGCCGGACCCCTGCCTGAGGCCCCAGCAGCAGCCGAAGCGGTTTCTCCCTCAGCCCATTGGGCTGCCCCTCAGGTCTTTGGGCAAGGGGCTTTGGCTGCAGGGCTGAAAGTGTGTCCAATTCTGGCCCCAGCAGTGTCCCCCTGGGTGTGTCAGTGGAGACAAACCTGCCACAAGGAGATGCACCCTGGGCATCTGTGCACCGTGTAGGAGCTGGGGACACAGCGTGGCCTGCCCAAGGGGGCAACCTGGGTGCGGAGCCGTTGCAGCCTGCGGTCATCCAGTTCTGAGGCTACGATGGAAGGACCCACGAGCTTGTGTAGGTGAGGCCCAGAGAACTGTCACAGTGACAGCAGACCCGGGTGGAACCCACACTCCAGACCTGGTCTAGAGCTCCTCCCAGTAAGAAAAAATTCTGAGCAGCTCTTTGGTTCTTTTTCCTCATCTGTCAGATATTTTGGTGGCAGCAACCTTTTGAGTTTTATATTTCCCTTTGCTTTTTATTTAGAAATCACCATTACGGTTTTGTCTATCTTCTGTTAGTTAACTGAGTTTCCAAAAGGACCAGTTTTAGTTTCCTGGGCTGCTCAAGCAAATACCATGCAATCGGTCAGCTTAAACAATGGGAATCTATTTGCTCACAGTTTTGAGGCTGAGAAAATGTCCAAATCGAGATGTCTTCAAGGCGATGCTTTCTCCCCAAAGACTGTGGCTTTCTGGGGCTGGCTGCCAGTGATCCTTGGTCCTTGGCTTTTCACATGGCGGTGTCTCTTGGTCTCTTCCTTCTCTTCCAGGTTCCCTTGATGTTCAGCTTCTGGCTGCTGCATCTGTGGCTTTCTCTGTGTGTGTGTGTTTGAATTTCATTCTCTTATAAAGGACTCCAGTAATAGGATTAAGACCCACCCTGACTGAGGTGGGCCACAATCTTAACTGGAGTCACCTCATCCGAAGGTCCTACTTACAATCGGTTCACACCCACAGGAATGGATTAGAGTTAAGAACATGTTTTTCTGGGGTACATACAGCTCCAAACCCCCACAAGGCCCAAAGTGGCATCCACTACATATTAAATTGAAAACTATTGCCATACTGCCCTATACGGAGGTTAGAAAACGAGCTTTAAGTATATTATTTAAAGTCATAAAGAGAAGCCAGAATGCGGTCGCAGTTGATTCGTCTGGGGGGGGGAGGTGGCGGCCGGTTGCCAAATCCTAGGCTCTCAGGATTGCTTGGAGGGTACCGGCGGCGGGGGCTCTTTCCCGGAGGCGAGGGCAAGGCGGGGGACTTGGCCAGGTCCCCGGCGGGGTGGCATGCAAAGTATGGAGGGCGGCGAGAAAGGAACAGGCGGGACACGTTTCTTTTTAGGGTGAAGAAACCAAGAGAGTTTATTAGGGGAGAGTACAAGCTTATATCGGGCGTTTAGAGGGCGGGGTAGCTGTAGAGGTTAAAGGCTTGGATTGGTTCTGAGAGGGCGAGGAGGTTGATTGAAAAGGGGCGAGAGTTGCTCCGGTAACGGTGTCTGGCAACAATGTATGCGCATTGGTGGTGATGGGAGTTGCACTGGCAACGGGGAGTGTCCGGGCAAGATAAGGGGGTGGGGAAAAGGCGGTTCCCTCCGGCAAGCCTCCCCTAACAGTGGTATTTTGGGTGAGGAAATGGGGCCTGCCTCCGGCCTCACTTTCCCAGGCCCGGGGGGCTGCGGAGGGCGCTGTCGCCCGTGCCCACCACCCTCCCCAGGGGCTGATCAGGTCCCCCAGCCCAGGCCCGCCAAGTTGAAGCACGTAATCAGTGTCCCGCACCAGAACACACACATACACACACACAAATGTGTA
Organism: Choloepus didactylus; assembly: GCF_015220235.1. Taxonomy (NCBI): domain Eukaryota; kingdom Metazoa; phylum Chordata; class Mammalia; order Pilosa; family Megalonychidae; genus Choloepus; species Choloepus didactylus. Next base: position 59,598,348 of record NC_051326.1, read on the forward strand.
TATGAAGCTAATAAAACCAGGAGGGGGCAAAGAAGGGAGGAGGTGGCAGGCAGTAAAGGTGAGATACTTTTATTGTCTCAGCTAACAGGAATTCAGAAGATACTGTTTAGTGTTCATAAATGCAGAAGCAGTTAAGTTAAAAGTGGTTATCTCTGGGGCTGGAGTGGGAGACTTTTGCTTGTTTTCTATTCTTTGGTATGCTTTAAATATTAGTAAACCATGTATATGTATTATTCTTACAATAAGGAAATAAAAATAAAAGTAGGCAGTGAGGTGAAAGCTGTGTTAATATCAGGCAGTAATATCAGCCCAGGACCAGTTTCTTCTGCAGGCCTGACGGAACCCTCCCCACCTGGTGTGGATTTCAAAGGAGCAGAGTTCTGCATTCCCACAGCTGGATATGTTAATATTACATTATATTCCTTCAGTGCAAAGTGTATTTTGCCACTTGGCAGGGGCCACACACCAACAATTATCCATTACAGACTCATTTACTGCTTAGTTCTGGATCCTTCCCCGACAGGATTTTCAGAGGCAAAATAAAGGCAGGGCCTCCTTTTGCTGGACCCTGTTCTAAGGATAAAAAAACGGAAAGCTGTGCCTGGGGGAGAAAAGAGCTGCTGGGAATGAAGGGTCTGGGGGCTTCATTTCTACCTGGCAACTCAACCTTGAGCTGTTGGGGCTGAGAAGACAAGGATTTACTTGAATCCACCCTGCCCTCCCCAACTCATCTAGGCCACAGTGGGCTTTCCATAAACACCTCATTTCATTGATTTTAAGTTGCAATTTTTTTTCATGTTTCCACATTCTTGAAGTCAGAATATGTCTGCCAATTCGTGGGTGGTGACCTGTCAAGGTTTAGTTGGAAGTGTCCTGACTTTGTTAAAACGGTGATGCATGTTAGTTACCACGGGCGGGACCTTGGATTTGCTGAAAGATGGTGATTGCACAAAGGATGGTCTGGTTTTCGGAGGGAGGGGAGGAGTTTCTCCAGGCCTTGGTGCAGGACAGGCAGGGGGCATCTCTCAGCCCTGCTCAGTGGCTGCAGGTCCCGGGGGGGCCCCAGCGACGCACCCGGCTGACGCCCCCCGTCCCGCAGGTGTAGCCGCCGCCCACCGTCATGGGCAAGCAGAACAGCAAGCTGCGGCCCGAGGTGCTGCAGGACCTGCGGGAGAACACGGAGTTCACGGACCACGAGCTGCAGGAGTGGTACAAGGGCTTCCTCAAGGACTGCCCCAGCGGCCACCTGACCGTGGACGAGTTCAAGAAGATCTACGCCAACTTCTTCCCCTACGGCGACGCCTCCAAGTTCGCGGAGCACGTCTTCCGCACCTTCGACACCAACGGCGACGGCACCATCGACTTCCGGGAGTTCATCATCGCGCTGAGCGTGACGTCGCGGGGCCGCCTGGAGCAGAAGCTCCGCTGGGCCTTCAGCATGTACGACCTGGACGGCAACGGCTACATCAGCCGCAGCGAGATGCTGGAGATCGTGCAGGTGCGGCCGGGCGCTGCTGGGCTCGGGGCCTGGACACCCCTTCCCAGGAGCAACCGACCGTTCCCGGCCCGTGTGCTCACTCTCCTTCTCTGGCCTGCCTTTTTTTTTTTTTTTTTAATCATTAATTATTTTTTATGCAATTTTATTGAGATATAACCACATGACATACAATCCTTTAACGTTGTTTACAGTGTGGTTATATACTTGTGCATTCATCACCGCAATCAAACTTTGAACATTTTCATTATCCAAAAGTTAAAGATTAAAATAAAAAAGAACATCCGAAACATCCCATTCCCCTCCTACCCCCCACTGGTCATTTACTTTTTTTTTAATACAGTTTAACTGAGATATATTCACACACCCTATACGAATCCACAGTGTACAATCAGTTATTCACAGCACCATCATACATTTCTGTGTTCAACACCAGAATCAATTTTTGAACCTTTTCCTTATGCTAAAATAAAAGCAAAAAAGAACACCCAAAACTTTCCATCCCCTCCATCCCACCCTATTCTTCATCTAATTTTTGTCCCCATTTTTCCACTCATCCATCCATGCACTGGATAAAGGGAATGTGAGTCTGGCCTGCTTTTTAAAGTGGACAGATGGCACATGGCTGGGTTGGTCCTTGCAAACAGCAGTGCTAAAAGCCAAGGTTTATTGATCATTTCCTATATACCAGGCCTGGGTCAAGCACTTGTATCTGTTTGCCCCTTCACCAACCCCGTAAGGTGGGTCATTCTCCCCATTTTGCAAAATCCAAGGCTCAGAGTGGTGATTTCCTAAGGTTACACAACTGAGAATTATAATGATTGGGAGGAACCCTTGATGTTTGTGGGCTACCTGCCAAGACCCTTGTAAACTTAAGAATGCAACACATAGCTCGTCATGTCCCCCAGGAACATGCAATTGTAAGGTTAGACAGAAACATTAAATGATCACTCAAGTAAATTATGCCACAAAAGTAACATGGCTTATGAAACCTCTTCTCTTGGGCTTCATTTCTATCGACAGCTCTAGCAGATGAGTTTGTACAGATGAGGCTTTTTTCCAGAAAGAATCCAAGTTTTGTTCACTTCACCAGGCTGCCTAAGTGTGTAATCGAGCGAGAGAACCACAGGGCCGGTTTAGTGGCCCGAAGCAGCCCCTCCCTGGCATCTCCCCTCTCGCCCCAACTCCTACAGCCTAGGGAATTCACTCTGGAACTCCAGAAGCGGTAGTCCCTACACCAAAGGAACTTCCGGGTTAAATCTCAAGCAAGAGGTATTAAATCCATAAACTCCTACACTGGCAGCAACTGGCCTAAGAAGTGACTAACCTGTTTCCCAGGTAGACAGGTTTCCACACAGTGTGGATAAAGTCACACGGGTGTGGGAAATTCTGTGGCTCACCTGTCACCACCTGGCTCACAGCTATAACCCATGGTGGAAACAAAAATCCTATATCCCAGTAATCATTAATCCCAGTCCACGTGTGAAGCCTTATCCTTTCCCAAACAGTTATGCCTGTCCCTGGCTGAGCAGATTGACCTGGCAAAAACCTAGGGCCACAGGTGGTACCCTTCAGAGCAGTGAGCAGCTGTGCCTCCTGCCCAGGTACAGTGACTCCGGGGTTTCCAGGCCCCCAAACCAAGTTCCCAAACCCTGAAAGCCTCCCCCTAGCACCTTTCATGGATCCCAGCTTGCTGGGTGGGGTTTCTCGTGGGACACGTGGTTGGCTACACCTTTCTCCAGAGGGATTGGTGTTTTAATACTCAGAAGCCCACGGGAGACTTTGGTGGTGGCTTTGCATCTGGCTCTGCACTTGGACGAGCCTATCTAAGGAAGACGTTCTTTCTGTATTCGGGGTGTGCAGAGAGGCCCTGAAATATACGCGGCCCAGTGGTGCACAGGAAGAGGACCCAGGCCTGGGCAGCCCCAGCAAACGGAGATGGGGCTGGAGTGAGAGTAGGGTAGTATAACATAATAGACATCTAGACACCCTGGGATCTTTCTTTAAAAAAAAAAAAATGCCCTGCTTTTAAAATATAATGACTCTCAGATTGTTGCTGTTATTAGTCTTGTTTTAGGAATGAAAATATTGATCTAGTCACTTCCACAGAGAGTACTCAGAAAATCCCTGCCATGGACTGCCCTTCCCCGTTGCAAGTTACTCTAATGAGCTGCCAGTTGCTGGCCTCCTCACTGCCTGACTACACACACACACACACACACACACACACACGTGCACACGCACACACACACACACGTGCACACGCACACACACACAGCAGGCACCTGCCCCGACACACACACACACACACACACACACACAGCAGGCACCTGCCCCGAACTGGCCTCTCGGACTTCCTCCTGGGGCTTTGAGTCCTGGCAGCGATGGCAGCTCAGCCCTCGGTTGGCAGCACCCTAAGGAGAGGGTCTGACCAGCCCGAGGAGGAGATCCCGGTGCTGCTGTCCTTTCTGGGGCTGGTTATGTGGTTTGCCCTTTTGAGTTTTAGGGGCTAAGTCTTTTTTTCCTAAACTGATGTAGAATCATCATATAGCAGAGTACACAAAGCCCATGGGCTTGTGATGAGTTTTCCCACATTTTTCCCAGCAGTGTAACCACCACCCACCCTGAGTCATCCCCAGCCCTCAGAAGCCTCCCTGAAGCCCCTTCTCCGGCATTCCCCCACCCTTAACCCTGGAGGTACCCCCATTCTTACACTGGAGATCTGTTCGGCCTGCTCCTGAACTTCACGTAAATGTGTCTGGAGTCTTTCCTTGGACATTCTGTCCATGAGATCAATCCCTCAGCGCTGCGGCGAGTAGCAGGGCCCGCTCTGTTCCTTGGGGAAGATTGCTGAGAGGCAACCCGTGTCCTGACCTCTCCCTGGCTTGCCGTGGGCTGGGGGGAAGCACTCTCCCCTGCCCTGTCCACCCAGAGACCTCAGGGCGTCTCTGAGCACACCTGTTCACCGTGTCTGTTCCACGTGCTCTCCGCAGGCCATATACAAGATGGTGTCCTCCGTGATGAAGATGCCCGAGGACGAGTCCACTCCGGAGAAACGGACGGACAAGATCTTCAGGCAGATGGACACGAACAATGACGGTAGGGGATGGGGTGGGGGGCGTGGTGCGTCTGGGCCACGCTGCTGGGGTCTGTCCCCTCTCCCCTCTGTGTCTGGGTTGAGGGAGGGGCCCAGGGTTGGCAGTCAGGACACACCTGTTCCTGGGTCCTGGCTTTCTCCCAGGGGCCCCTCTGAGCGGTGGTCTCCTCGCCTGTGAAATGGGGATAAAGATAGCCCGGGAGTGTGTTTGGGGGGGGGTTGGAATCAAAGGCCCAGGGTGGTGGGGTCTGGGAGCTGGGCGAGCCTCGCTGCCACCGTACGATGGACGTCTCCCCTGATGCCCCGGGGGCCAAGGAGCACTGTGAGAGCAACAGCTGTGCCCAGCTGTGAGCAGGGGGCCTCAGAGGGAGTAACGGGGCCCCAATTCTGGTCAACACTAGCCATGAGCTTCCGCAGAATCCAAGGAAGAAACTTGATGACCCCGTACTTCTCGTGGACTTTCTCAAGAAGAGTCACAGAGCGAGATCTGATTTGCCTCTGAACAATAAACGCACGCGATGTGTAGAAAAGAAAAGAAAAGAACCCCTGGATTGTGGTGGAGATTTAAGATAAGCTATTGCACAAACAAAACAAGTGTTTTGCAAACTCCAAAGTGCCGCCAAGGGTGCGTTGAAGGGCTCCTAAGCCTGGCAGGGAGACGAGGTTTGGGGTGTAACTTTTGGCAGCAGGGAGTGTACCAGACAGCAGGTTAGCAGCTTTCAAAACACGTTCACACATAAAACAGGCAGCCTTGCGCCTGGCGTTGCCTCTGGGCTGATTTAAAACATGCTTTTTCCAGCCTCCTATGTAGCAAGGCGGAGGCTTTGGATTCTGACAGCCCCGCACGCGTCTGAGCCCTCCCGAGCCTCCGTTTACCCCTCTCTGGAATGGGGATCATAAATGCAATTGCATGTGGCCGTGAGGATTCAACAAGATAAGGTCCGTAACGCTCTCAGCACAGTGCTCGGGTCTCAGCAAATAGTAGCTGCCATTGCTAACCTCGCTGTGACCAAGGCCGCCCTGCCCCTTGACCTGTGACCCACCCAACGCAGCCCTGCACCGTCAGAGCGGGGAGCAGTGAGCAAGCAGTGAGCCTGGCCAAGTGCCGGAACATCAGCTCGTGCTCAGGGACCCCCCCACCCCCTTCCCTGTCCTGCTGCCCGCCAGGAGAGGAGGGCATGGTGCTTCCGGAAGACGATAATCTCCACAAGTCCCAGCAGCCCCCTCCCGGCAGCTCCAAGGCTCCCCCATCTGGATGCTGACCTGAGCTGACCCTGTCACCCTGCAGCTGGGAGGCCTGGGGGTGCAGGGAAGGACGGAGGATCCGCGTGGGCCTGGAGGGGACAGCCGGGCCTGCCTGGCAGCCTTGCTCCCCGTGGCTTTGAGCCCTGGGATGCTGAGGCCCCCCCCACACAACTAAGGAGACACGCACCCACTCCTGCCGCCTGGGGTGGCCGATAAAATTCACGGCCCACCCTGGAAGGTGGGTGACAAGGCCTGCTAGTGTGCCCTTCCCATCTCAGCACAGGAAGTGGCTGTCCCCACCATGTCCTGTTCCCAACCCTTTCCTTAGCCTAAAAAAAAAAAAAAAAAATCCATCTTTTAGTCTCTGTGTGGACAAGGGAAGCCGGCCTCACTGCTGGGGACCCAAAAGGAGGAAGCGTCCTTCTCCGGCCAGGGGCGGGAGGCCCCGGGGCAGGCTGGGTCCCTGCTGTGTCCCCTGCTGGGCCCCTGTCCTCATAGGATCCCGCTCCAGGCGCCCTGCTGACCCCTCAAGTGCGTCTCCCCACCTGGCCCTCCAGCAGCCCTTTGGGACAGGCTCCACCAGGACCCCATTTAGAGCTGAAGACCCTGAGACCCAGGAGGGTCTGTCACTGGCCCCTGACAGGAGAATGGGGAGCCCGGCTTGAGGCACTTCACTCCCTGCCGCTCGCCCCACGTGCCGGGCCCTGGCTGTGAGCTTTTACGTCATCGAAGTAAACATCATGATTCCATTGCACGGCCAAAGGGCCCAAAACACAGTCTGCAGGGCAGAGTCCACCACACGCCCGCATCTGCTGATCGTGTGTGTCCCCACCTGCCCGCTGGACACAAACGACGGTGGGACCTCAAGGTGCCTTGCCTGGGTTGGTCACGTTTAAGTGGGCACAGTTATAAAAGTGGGTGTCAGCTTCTGGGGTGCCAGAAGAAATGCAGCCGCAACCACAGCGTGAGCTCAGGTAGAGTGATTGTGTGAGGAGAAAATATGGTGAGCTGGAGGGCTCCCCCACTTCCCCGGCCCGGCACCCCTGAAGCCGGGTGGCAGGCGCCCGTGGGCCGCGCCCCCCACCCTGGGCCCACTCGCCTCACTCCGTGTCGGGAGAGGGACACACGCTTGTCCCGGGTGGTGGCTCTTCTGTGACGCACATTCCTACAGCACCTGAGTTTTAAAAATCACATTCCTAACTCCTCTTTCTGGAAGTCACAGGGTTGGGGCTGAAGGAGGGTCTGAAGACGAGGGGTAGGAGCCAGCTGGGCCCTTGGCACGACTCATATACTTTTTCCAGTCCTTACGGCCAATCTGTGGGGTGGGTGTGACGGAAGCGGTGAGCGAGATGCCAGGCTCGAGTAGCGGGTCCACACCGTGTGGCCCGCAAGGGGCAGAGCCGGAGGGCCAGGCTCCGTCCGTGGCCGGAAGCCCTGTCCTGGGCGGTGAGACCAGGGCTGTCTCGGGGCCCTCCACCCAGCATGGCCTTCTCAGCCCCGAGTTCTTTATGGAGTGGAGGCAAATGCCAGATTTTTCCTGGACAATTCTCTTCTTTCTTAATACGTAAAGAAGCAGAGTGACATTTAGAAAGATTTCAATTGCCCTCACTGGCCACATCCTTTCAGGGACCTGAAGCATTGCAGTGAGCAATGAAAGCAAAAAAACAGAAAAAAGTTTCCAGAAATGCTCACAAAGTGAGTGCAGAGATGTGTGCAGTCCAGCTATAGAGTTGGACAGAAACGGGTGCCCTGGCATGAAAGTTGTCCCCGCCCTCTTTGCAGGGACAAAGAGCAGTTGAGCACTGAGTAAATTCTGCCCTCTCCTGTCCTCCCTGCCCGCAGGCAAACTGTCCCTGGAAGAATTTATTAAAGGTGCCAAGAGTGACCCCTCCATCGTCCGCTTGCTGCAGTGCGACCCCAGCAGTGCCAGCCAGTTCTAGGAAATGGACAGTCGCAGAGCAGCACGGGCTCGTCTCGCTGTTGAAGCTTCGCTTGCAAACCTGGATGCCTCCTCAGTCATTCCCGCACTTCCGGAAACCCGGGGCCCAGGTGCCCCCAGTGCACCTGCCCGGCCCAGCTGGCTGCACCGCCCTCCTCCACCTGACCCGGGGGACCCTCCTCCCAGCCCTCCCCCATCCCAGCCTGCCCCCCACCCAAGGCGACTCACAGGGTTGGGTCTCCCCGCAGGGTCTCCCAGTCCCTGGCTCCCCAGGCACCCCTTCCCACAGGGAGCCCATAGCACCACCTGAAGATCCCAGGCCAAACTTCCCAAGACAGCGCAAGGCCAGCTAATTTATATCGTGATACCGAGTGACTGTCGGAAAGGTGGGGACAAAAACGGAGTGCGGGTAGACAAAGCCTCTCCTTTCCCGAGCATGGCTCCATCCGTCTCGTTCGTCTGTTTCCTCTGCCCCAAATGGCTTGCACATATATATACCGTGGTCTTCTTTCTTTTAATATATAAATTATATGTGAGGTGACACGACCTGTCCCTGGAGGTCCCATATTTAAATGCATCTGATCGCCCTTGAAGCGTGGTTTCCCCTCGTGGCCTGTGATCCCCCGAGCCCGGTTGTGTTGTGGTGTTGCCGCGTGCCCCCCCGCCTGTTCCGAGAGGCAGCGCATGTGTGCCCCCAGCCGCGGACACCCACTTACTGTCCGTGCCGTGAATGCGGTGTCTGTGCACGGTCTGTTCTCCCTGTCGATCAGTCTGGCATTTCCTGTCCTAAAACGATTAAATAAATGGAACTATCTGGATGTCGTGTTTGCCCATCAAAGCTGCCGTGCGGTGGTCGTGGCACACCGTGGCCGTCCGGGAAAGGCGGGCTTGCTGGACGACAGCTGTTGTTTGTAAACTCGGGCGCGCGTGTCCGTTCAGCCATCGTCGTGTCTATAAATCTGGCACAGCCTGTTCTTCAGCATCTGCCCAGTGCCAAAAAACAGTCGTGGGAATGATGACTGTGCTCTTGGCAGGTCCGTCTGGGGCGCTGTCTGCCTGCCCCCCGTCTCTGCTGCTCTGTGGTTTTAGCCGGCCTGGCGGCAGGGAAGGCACAAAGGGTAAGAGGAAAGAGCCAGGGGCAGAGGGCATCCCAGCGTGGCTGTGAGGGCACACAAGCCTGACTTCCCCTCCTGCCCTCCCCATGGCAGGCCGAATATTCTAGTCCCCACAGCAGAAAGTGCAATGGAAAGTGTTTAAATGATGGGGACGTTTACGTCTCATGTGCCAAGAGGTCCGAAGGCAGTGCGTCCTCAGCTTGGCTCATTCTGCAGCCCGACAGACCTACGTTCTCCCCGCTTTCCCCACTGCCCACCCCCCAACTCAAAGGGGCAGCTTTTATCCTCAAACTCAGCTCCTTGGTGGCCCAGCCTGGTGGCTGCAGTTCCAGGCAGCACCGCAGAATGTGATGTGAACATCCAGAAGCAGGAAAAGCAGCAACCAGATCTTCCATCCTTCCACTGAGGGGAGGAAACCTTCCGGAGTGCCCCGCACCCCAGGCTCACGTGCTGTCAACCAACACTGTGTCCCGTGACTACTCTCAGGCCAGCACCGTAGCAAGAGTCCTGAGCTCTCCAGGCCTGACCGAGGCCAGGCAAGCTGAGCCCCTGGGCTGGGGAGCAGCCTGCCTCCCCCGAAGGATGTGGCGCCCCAAAGGAGTGGACAGAATTGAGGTTCTATGAGCATCCATCCTACCTGTGAACTGGGCCTTTCTGTGCCTTGGTGGCATCACCTGTAAAAGGGGCATAAGAAGGGTTGCCAGAGGCTTTGGGATCACATGCACAGAGCACAGAGCTCAGAGCCTGCTTCATAGTGGGCTTTCCATGATGGCAGTTATTTTATTGCTTTTAGTCACTTTAATATCCTTTAAGATTCCGTGCCTCCCCTTTTTTTTTTTTTTTAAATAGAAACGATGAGCCAGTCTGACAAGTGGCTTTCAAATCAATGGGTTCTACCGGAGGCTATCTCCTGGTAAGACACCCTACACACCCTCAGCCGTGGAGCCCTACTGGCAGCCCCATCCAGGATGAGGGAAGGGGCAAGCCCAGGTGATCTGCTGGGAGGATTCCACTTGCTACAAAGAGACAAGATGGTGCCTTGACAACTGCTGCCTGGCCTAGGGGAACCTCCAGTTAGGTGCTTGAATTTTACAAAAATGTAGCTGGAACTGGCAAAGATAAACAGTGTTGGGGGCTAGGGGAGGGCTGCAGTGTATGAATGGGGGACAGAGTCCAGCAGACATAAGGTGTGGGAACAGCTGTTCATGCCCAAATGTGGAAGACATGGATCTGGAGGTCCTAGTGGACCCTGTCCGAGCAGGAGCTCACAGACATTGATGTTCACTGCTGCCTGAGAGGGTGGGGTGGCAGCCACCAAAGCTAGTGGCCATATGCCAAGAAGCCCAGCTCATCGGAGGGAGAAAGAACCCAGAACTCTCTCGTCCAAGCCACCTCCCCAGCAGGAATTCTCCAGGCAGCCTCTCCTCTGTCTTGTAGCCTCTCCCAGGATGGGTCATTAGAAAGTGCGTCCCCATGTCCCTCCCTGGTAATGTGTATTATTGACCTCAGGGCTGCCTCCTCCTCCTGCCCCATCTTCCTGCAAGTGCTCTCTGTCCTGCCTTCTCCCTGCCCTGGGGGACCCCAGACCCCTGTCTCCCTGTCCGGGTACGTCAGACGGTCTGGTGTGCATTTCTTACGACGCCCCCCAGGATCCCTGGAACCCAGCCCAGAAAACACCATCCCCAGAGGCTGCTCCAGGGGTGTGTGGCTCAGCCCCTTTCTTCCTTCATGTGGACTGAACCCCCCGCCCTGGGACGGCAGCTCCACAGACCTCTCCCCCTCTTCTGACACCCCCCACGCAGTGCTCTGGGCTCACTGAGGAAACACAGTGCAAACGGGGACTAAAATTGGAATCTAAGGAAGTAAACCCTGGGATGCAGAGCGGGGCGGTGGGAATAGGGTGCTGTTTGCCAGGGCAGGCTGTGATCAACCCCACAGGGACAGGGCTGTCACCTCCCTCACTCTGAGCACTGGTCCTTCATTCGTGCCACCCCACGGCGTTTCCGTTCTGGCGGCCTGGCCTCCTCCGTGGGATCCAGCTTTAAGCCAGAGTGGCGTTCGCTCCCGTTCACCAAGGGCTTCCTAGGACAGGCAGTTACTGTCTGACTTAAACCTCCCATCAACCCTTCGATGCACTATTATTGCCCACATTCTACAGACTGATGGACTAAGGTTTAGAGAAGTCAAGTGACTTCTTCCCGATTAGCTTTTGAACCCTGAAGGTCATGCTTAGCAAACTCTCTGGCTTCCAAATAACGGGCCCTGCGTCCCAAGCGTGGCTTCCTCGCCCGCCCTCCTGCACCCCGCTCTCTGAGCGCCAGCGTCGTGGGAAGCAAAGGAGCCCGTCCGTGATCCCCGAATGTGGCTTAGGTGAGGTCACAGCTGCGGCACCCAGGGTGGAAGTCCCACCCCCTGGCCAGTCACTGCCGTGGTGGGGAACCAGCCTGCCCACCCCTGCCCGAGGTGGCACCTCCGGAGGGGCAGGCACGGGGTCCGCAGCAGGCCTGGTTCGCAGGGCCAGGCGCTGGACGGACAGACAGACGGCAGTGCAGAGCCATCAGCATTGCTACCACCCTCCTGAGATGGGGGATGGGCCTGGCGGGGGAGGGCCGGTGCCCCCAGTGGGTTTCAAATCCTGATCCCAGCTCCCAGAGAAGGGAAGAGAAACCACGCACGGGGGGCTGCAGAGAGAGACTGAGGACCCGGGGAAAGGTGTTTGGGAAAATGGGGGAGTTGGTTCATGGGTTAGTTCATTCGTCCCCCACCTCCACGAGAGCCGCCCTGCCCCAGGAGGACCCCGGGAGCCCGGCTGGGGATAAAACCCAGGATGCCCGGAGGTGCTCGCCGGCCACCAGAGCAGGAACACCAGCCCTGGACCAGGCCCGAGGAGCCTCCAGAGGGAGGAAAACAGACCTAGAGCTGTCTGGCTGGCTGTGTGGGGCAGTGGGCAGGGCTCTGCTAAGAAGCAGATGGCCCCGTTCTCATCCCAGCTCTGCCACCAGCCGGCCACAGGCCGACTGACCTCTGGTCTCCGTGTTGGCAGTGGTAGACTGAGACCCCCAGGCAGCCTCAGCAGGTGCAGGCCCAGGGTGGGGCAGGGGGAAGTGGGGTCCAGGCCTCTGGGTACCTGGGTGCTGCAGGCAGAGCAGGCCTGGGGGACTCGGCCAGTTTCCTTCCAGCTGGGTCCACCTGCTGGGGGGCTGCAGGGAGGTAGAGCGCCTTGGCCTGTCCCTCCACTTGCCAGGGTCTTCTCTACTTGGCTGGGGGTAAGAAATTGCAGGGAGACAAGGGCCACCAGGAAGGCTTCCCAGAGGAGAAGGTGGGAAATAGAGTAGATGTTGGAGGAGCCAACGGGGAATGAACACTATGAGTCTGGCTTGGCGTGGGAGGTGTTGGCTGGGCATGGGGAGAGCAAGGCAGTGCCCAGGAACCAGGGTCCATGGTGGGGGGCACGTGCAGGGGTTTGGGGGAGTGCGGCCTGGCTGCGGCCAGGTCCTGGGGAGGGGACGGAGAAAGGGAGGGAAGGAAGGCCGACCAGAGCCAGACTAGGAGAGGGGCAGCCCGCCCCAGGAGGGGAAAAGTTGGGGCTCTCCCACTGGAAGGCAGAGAGGCCCTGATTGCGGGTGAGCACTTTCCAGCAGTTTCTGAGACTGCCCTGGGGGTGGGCTTCCCCGGACCCAGACCTGAAGTGTATGGGGGGGCTGTCTCTGGGACACACCTGTTCATCAAAAAGCAAACCGGTGATCCTGGCAGGATCCCGGGGAGCAGCCTTTTCCTGCTGGTGAGCAGTGTGCCCTCAGGCTCGCACACCTGCCCAGACACCCCACACACGAATGCCCAGCACACACACACACCAGCACTGTAGGCCCCTCAGCAACTCAAATCCTCCCGAGTTACCATCCTGCTCCCCCTTACCCCACCGGACTTTACAGTTTGCCAAGGACTTTTGTGCTCCCTTCTGGTCGGCCTGGCAGGTACTGAGCTTGCTCCACTTTGCAGGCCCAGAGAAGTGTGGGAACCAGCCCCCCAGAACTTGTTCCACTGACACCTGATGTGCTACCTGTTCCACAACCCCACAAGCACCCAGCCAGGCCCTGGGTCTCAGGAAGTTAATGGTGGAGTCAGAACCAGCCAGGGCCTCTGATCCCCAAACAGTGCCCCTTCCACCACGAGTGTGCAAGTGTGCTTGGGGGAGTGTATCCGTCAGATTCTCCAGAGAAACAGAACCAACAGGATATATGTATGTATACATGTGTGTGTCAATACAATAAATAGGGAAATTTAAGGAATTCAGTCTGCAAGATTCACCTTAAATTCAAAGGCACAAGTGCATTGAAAGTGAAAGGATGTGAAAAACAATATATCACGCATGTAGTAACCAGAAGAGAGCTGGGGTAGCTATATTAATAAAAGATAAAATAGACTTGAAGTAAAAAAAAATGATGAGGGACAAGACAGTCATTATATACTGATAAAGGGGTCACTTAAACAAGAAGACATAACAATTATAAATATATAAGCACCTAACAGCAGAGCCCCCCAAATATATGAAGCAAATACTGATAGATTTTTTTTTTTTTTTTTTTTTTTTTTTTTTTTTTTTTTTTTTTTTTTTATTTTCAATTCAGTTTTATTGAAGTATATTCACATACCATGCAGTCATCCATTGTGTACAATCAGCTGTTCACAGTACCATCATATAGTTGTGCATTCATCACTCCACTCAGTTTTTGAACATTTTCTTTACACCAGAAAGAATAAAAATAACAATAAAAAATAAAAAAGAACACCCAAATCATCCCCCCCAACCCACCCTATTTTTCATTTAGTTTTTTTTTCCCCATTTTTCTACTCATCCATCCATATATTGCATAAAGGGAGTGTGAGCCACAAGGTTTTCACAATCACACCATCACCCCATGTAAGCTACATAGTTACACAATTGTCTTCAAGAATCAAGGCTACTGGGTTGCAGTTTGACAGTTTCAGATATTTAATTCTAGGTGTTCCAATACACTGAAACCTAAAAAGGAATGTCTATATAGTGCTTAAGAACACCCTCCAGAGTGACCTCTTGACTCCATTTGAAATCTCTCAGCCACTGAAACTTTATTTTGTTTCAGTTCACTTTCCTCTTTTGGTCAAGAAGATGTTCTCAATCCCAGGATGCCGGGTCCAGGCTCATTCCTGGGAGCCATATCCTGTGTTGCCAGGGAGATTTATACCCCTGGGAGTCAGGTCCCACATAGTGGGGAGGGCAGTGAGTTCACTTGCCAAGTTGGCTTAGCTAGAGAGAGAGGGCCACATCTGAGCAAAGAGGTACTCTGGAGAGACTCTTAGGCTTAACCTCTCCTTTGCAGTGACAAGCCTCATTATGTCAAGCCCCAAGATCAAGGACTCGGCTTACCAAACTCAGTCCTCAGTGCCTGTGAGAATACCAGCAGCAACCCAGGTGGAGACGTCCAACATCTCTGCACCTTCCCTCAGCTCCTCAGGAGGGCCCTGCATATACACTTGTATTCTCTGCCCAAACCACCCTGGGATGCTTTGCCACTTCACACCAACTTAAATAAACCCAGCAGATCCCACCTGCCACTCAAAGCTCCATGCAATCATGATGTCTGAATAAACTGACCATACAAGTTAAATTATTTAGTGTGCTGTAGGAGCTATATATCCTGCACCAAATAAACATCTCTTGCCTTGGTCTTACATAGAAGTTGAAGTTTTTTTTTTTTTTTTTTTTTTTAAATCATCATTTTATTGAGATATATTCACATACCACGCAGTCATACAAAACAAATTGTACTTTCGATTGTTTACAGTACCATTACATAGTTGTACATTCATCACCTAAATCAATCCCTGTCACCTTCATTAGCACACACACAAAAATAACAAGAATAATAATTAGAGTGAAAAAGAGCAATTGAAGTAAAAAAGAACACTGGGTACCTTTGTCTGTCTGTTTCCCTCCCCTACTTTTCTACACATCCATCCATAAACTAGACAAAGTGGTGTTTGGTCCTTATGGCTTTCCCAATCCCATTGTCACCCCTCATAAGCTACATTTTTATACAACTGTCTTCGAGATTCATGGGTTCTGGGTTGTAGTTTGATAGTTTCAGGTATCCACCACCAGCTACCCCAATTCTTTAGAACCTAAAAAGGGTTGTCTAAAGTGTGCATAAGAGTGCCCACCAGAGTGACCTCTCGGCTCCTTTTGGAATCTCTCTGCCACTGAAGCTTATTTCATTTCCTTTCACATCCCCCTTTTGGTCAAGAAGATGTTCTCCGTCCCACGGTGCCAGGTCTACATTCCTCCCTGGGAGTCATATTCCACGTTGCCAGGGAGATTCACTTCCCTGGGTGTCTGATCCCACGTAGGGGGGAGGGCAGTGATTTCACCTTTCAAGTTGGCTTAGCCAGAGAGAGAGGGCCACATCTGAGCAACAAAGAGGCATTCAGGAGGAGACTCTTAGGCACAAATACAGGGAGGCCTAGCCTCTCCTTTGCAGCAACCGTCTTCCCAAGGGTAAAACTTATGGTAGAGGGCTCAACCCATCAAACCACCAGTCCCCTATGTCTGTGGTCATGTCAGCAACCATGGAGGTGGGGTAGGCGAATACCCCTGCATTCTCCACAGGCTCCTCAAGGGGGCACTACATCTTTTTTTTTTTTTTTTTTCCCCTTGTTTGTCTTTTTTCTTTTTTTTTTTTTTTTTTTTTTTTTTTTAACTTTCCCTTCTTTTTTCAAATCACCTGTATGAAAAAAAAAGTTAAAAAGAAAACAAACATACAATAAAAGAGCATTTCAAAGAGACCATAGCAAGGGAGTAAGAAAAAGACAACTAACCTAAGATAACTGCTTAACTTCCAACATGTTCCTACTTTACCCCAAGAAAGTTACATAATATAGCAACATTTCAGTGAACCTGTTCCTACTACAACCATCAGAAATTAACAGACCATAGTCATTTCTGGGCATCCCCAGAACGTTAAATAGCTTATCTGTTCTTCCTGGATTATTGTTCCCCCTTCCTTAATTGCTCTCTACTGCTAGTTCCCCTACATTCTACATTATAAACCATTTGTTTTACATTTTTCAAAGTTCACATTAGTGGTAGCATATAATATTTCTCTTTTTGTGCCTGGCTTATTTCGCTCAGCATTATGTCTTCAAGGTTCATCCATGTTGTCATATGTTTCACCAGATCGTTCCTTCTTACTGCCGCGTAGTATTCCATCGTGTGTATATACCACATTTTATTTATCCACTCATCTGTTGAAGGACATTTGGGTTGTTTCCATCTCTTGGCAATTGTGAATAATGCTGCTATGAACATTGGCGTGCAGATATCTGTTCGTGTCACTGCTTTCCGATCTTCCGGGTATATACCGAGGAGTGCAATCGCTGGATCGAATGGTAGCTCTATATCTAGTTTTCTAAGGAACTGCCAGACTGACTTCCAGAGTGGCTGAACCATTATACAGTCCCACCAACAATGAATAAGAGTTCCAATTTCTCCACATCCCCTCCAGCATTTGTAGTTTCCTGTTTGTTTAATGGCAGCCATTCTAACTGGTGTTAGATGGTATCTCATTGTGGTCTTAATTTGCATCTCTCTAATAGCTAGTGAAGCTGAACATTTTTTCATGTGTTTCTTGGTCATTTGTATTTCCTCTTCAGAGAACTGTCTTTTCATATCTTTTGCCCATTTTATAATTGGGCTGTCTGTACTATTGTCATTGAGTTGTAGGATTTCTTTGTATATGCAAGATATCAGTCTTTTGTCAGATACATGGTTTCCAAAAATTTTTTCCCATTGAGTTGGCTGTCTCTTTACCTTTTTGAGAAATTCCTTTGAGGTGCAGAAACTTCTAAGCTTGAGGAGTTCCCATTTATCTATTTTCTCTTTTGTTGCTTGTGCTTTGGGTGTAAAGTCTAGGAATTGGCCTCCTAATACAAGGTCTTGAAGATGTTTTCCTACATTATCTTCTAGGAGTTTTATGGTACTTTCTTTTATATTGAGATCTTTGGTCCATTTTGAGTTAATTTTTGTGTAGGGGGTGAGGTAGGGGTCCTCTTTCATTCTTTTGGATATGGATATCCAACTCTCCCAGCCCCATTTGTTGAAAAGACCATTATGGCTCAGTTCGGTGACTTTGGGGGCCTTATCAAAGATCAGTCGGCCATAGATCTGAGGGTCTATCTCTGAATTCTCAATTCGATTCCATTGATCTATATGTCTATCTTTGTGCCAGTACCATGCTGTCTTGGCAACTGTGGCTTTATAATAAGCTTCAAAGTCAGGGAGTGTAAGTCCTCCCACTTCGTTTTTCTTTTTTAGAGTGTCTTTAGCAATTCGAGGCATCTTCCCTTTCCAAATAAATTTGATAACTAGCTTTTCCAAGTCTGCAAAGTAGGTTGTTGGAATTTTGATTGGGATTGCATTGAATCTGTAGATGAGTTTGGGTAGAATTGACATCTTAATGACATTTAGCCTTCCTATCCATGAACATGGAATATTTTTCCATCTTTTAAGGTCCCCTTCTATTTCTTTTAGTAGAGTTATGTAGTTTTCTTTGTATAGGTCTTTTACATCTTTGGTTAAGTTGATTCCTAGGTACTTGATTTTTTTAGTTGCTATTGAAAATGGTATCTTTTTCTTGAGTGTCTCTTCAGTTTGTTCATTTCTAGCATATAGAAACATTACTGACTTATGTGCATTAATCTTGTATCCCGCTACTTTGCTAAATTTGTTTATTAGCTCTAGTAGGTGTATCGTTGATTTCTCAGGGTTTTCTAGATATAAGATCATATCATCTGCAAACAATGACAGTTTTACTTCTTCTTTTCCAATTTGGATGCCTTTTATTTCTTTGTCTTGCCGGATTGCCCTGGCTAGCACTTCCAGCACAATGTTGAATAACAGTGGTGACAGCGGGCATCCTTGTCTTGTTCCTGATCTTAGAGGGAAGGCTTTCAGTCTCTCACCATTGAGTACTATGCTGGCTGTGGGTTTTTCATATATGCTCTTTATCATGTTGAGGAAGTTTCCTTCAATTCCTACCTTTTGAAGTGTTTTTATCAAAAAGGGATGTTGGATTTTGTCAAATGCTTTTTCAGCATCTATTGAGATGATCAATTGATTTTTCTCTTTTGACTTGTTAATGTGTTGTAATACATTGATTGTTTTTCTGATGTTGAACCATCCTTGCATGCCTGGAATGAACCCCACTTGGTCATGGTGTATGATTTTTTTAATGTGTCTTTGGATTCGATTTGCAAGTATTTTGTTGAGGATTTTTGCATCTATATTCATTAGGGAGATTGGCCGGTAGTTTTCCTTTTTTGTAGCATCTTTGCCTGGTTTTGGTATTAGATTGATGTTAGCTTCATAAAATGAGTTAGGTAGTGTTCCATTTTTTTCAATGTTTTGAAAGAGTTTGAGTAAGATTGGTGTCAGTTCTTTCTGGAAAGTTTGGTAGAATTCCCCTGTGAAGCCATCTGGCCCTGGGCATTTATTTGTGGGAAGATTTTTGATGACTGATTGGATCTCTTTGCTTGTGATGGGTTGGTTGAGGTCTTCTATTTCTTCTCTGGTCAGTCTAGGTTGTTCATATGTTTCCAGGAAATTGTCCATTTCTTCTACATTATCCAGTTTGTTGCCATACAGTTGTTCATAATATCCTCTTATAATTTTTTTAATTTCTTCAGGATCTGCAGTTATGTCACCTTTTTCATTCATTATTTTGTTTATATGGGTCTTCTCTCTTTTTGATTTTGTCAGTCTAGCTAGGGGCTTGTCAATCTTGTTGATCTTCTCAAAGAACCAACTTTTGGTGATATTTATCCTTTCTATTGTTTTTTTGTTCTCTATGTCATTTATTTCTGCTTTAATCCTTGTTATTTCTTTTCTTCTACTTGGTTTAGGATTGGTTTGCTGTTCATTTTCTAGCTTCTTCAGTTGATCCATTAGTTCTTTGATTTTGGCTCTTTCTTCCTTTTTAATATATGCGTTTAGTGCTATAAATTTCCCCCTTAGCACTGCTTTTGCTGCATCCCATAGGTTTTGGTATGTTGTGTTCTCATTTTCATTCGTCTGTATATATTTAGCAATTTCTCTTGCTATTTCTTCTTTAACCCACTGATTGTTTAGGAGTGTGTTGTTTAACCTCCAGGTATTTGTGAATTTTCTAAGTCTCTGATGGTTATTGACTTCTAATTGTATTCCATTGTGGTCAGAGAATGTGCTTTGAATGATTTCAATCTTTTTAAATTTATTGAGGCTTGTTTTATGTCCCAGCATATGATCTATTCTGGAGAAAGTTCCGTGAGCACTAGAAAAGTATGTGTATCCTGGTGATTTGGGATGTAATGTCCTGTAGATGTCTGTTAAATCTAATTCATTTATCAGATTGTTTAGGTTTTCAATTTCCTTATTGGTCTTCTGTCTGGTTGATCTATCTATAGGAGAGAGTGATGTGTTGAAGTCTCCCACAATTATTGTGGAAACATCAATTGCTTCCTTTAGTTTTGCCAATGTTTCTCTCATGTATTTTGTGGCACCTTGATTGGGTGCATAGACATTTACGATTGTTATTTCTTCTTGCTGAATTGCCCCTTTTATTAGTATGTAGTGGCCTTCTTTGTCTCTCAAAACATCCCTGCATTTGAAGTCTATTTTATCTGAGATTAATATTGCTACACCTGCTTTCTTTTGGCTGTAGCTTGCATGAAATATTTTTTTCCATCCTTTCACTTTCAATTTCTTTGTGTCCCTGTGTCTAAGATGAGTCTCTTGTATGCAACATATTGATGGTTCATTTTTTTTGATCCATTCTGCGAATCTATATCTTTTAATTGGGGAGTTTAATCCATTTACATTCAACGTTAAAACCGTGAAGGCATTTCTTGAATCGGCCATCTTATCCTTTGGATTATGTTTGCCATATTTTTCCCTCTGTCTATTAATATCCTTTATTGTACCCATACCGAATCTCTTTAGTACTGAACCTTTCTCCAAGTCTCTCTGTCCTGTCTTTGTTTCTCTGTCTGTAGGGCTCCCTTTAGTATCTCCAGTAGGGCAGGTCTCTTGTTAGCAAATTCTCTCAGCATTTCTTTGTCTGTGAAAAATTTAAGCTCTCCCTCAAATTTGAAGGAGAGCTTTGCTGGATAAAGTATTCTTGGCTGGAAATTCCTCTCTCTCAGAATTTTAAATATATCGTGCCATTGCCTTCTCGCCTCCATGGTGGCTGCTGAGTAGTCACTACTTAGTCTTATGCTGTTTCCTTTGTATGTGGTGAATTGCTTTTCTCTTGCTGCTTTCAGAACTTGCTCCTTCTCTTCTATGTTTGACAGTGTGATCAGTATATGTCTCGGAGTGGGTTTATTTGGATTTATTCTATTTGGAGTTCGCTGAGCATTTATGATTTGTGTATTTATGTTGTTTAGAAGATTTGGGAAGTTTTCCCCAACAATTTCTTTGAATACTCTTCCTAGACCTTTACCCTTTTCTTCCCCTTCTGGGACACCAATGAGTCTTATATTCGGACGCTTCATATTATCTATCATATCCCTGAGGTCCATTTCGAGTTTTTCAATTTTTTTTCCCCATTCTTTCTTTTATGCTTTCATTTTCCATTCTGTCATCTTCCAGGTCACTGATTCGTTGTTCAACTTCCTCTAGTCTTGTACTATGAGTGTCCAGAATCTTTTTAATTTGGTCAACAGTTTCTTTAATTTCCATAAGATCATCCATTTTTTTATTTAGTCTTGCAATGTCTTCTTTATGCTCTTCTAGGGTCTTCTTGATTTCCTTCATATCCCGTACTAGGGTCTCATTGTTCATCTTTAGTTCTTTGAGTAGCTGCTCTAGGTGTGTCTCTTCTGGTCTTTTGATTTGGGTGCTTGGGCTTGGGTTATCCATATCGTCTGGTTTTTTCATATGCTTTATAATTTTCTGTTGTTTTTGGCCTCGTGGCATTTGCTGTCCTTGATAGGGTTCTTTTAGGGTTTGTAGACCAGTTGAAGTCCTTATCTCTAATTTATCAGATCTACAGCTTCGTGGAGTACACTTTCTCTAACTAACCAGCAGGTGGCGTCCACGAGCCACCTGTTCTCCACAAGCCAGATCTCCCCTGCTTAGCCTTTTTGGTGAGTGGGGGAGTGAGTCTTGTGGGGCCCAATTGGTGTCCCAAGCTTGCGTGTGTAGTTGGTGTTGCCTGCCCTGTATGTGGGGCGTGTTTCTGGGCAGTCGGGGAGGGGGGGGTGGCCCTAACAATCAAATCTCCCTGATGATCCTAGAGTTTTAAAGCTACTGCAATAGTCTAATCCTTCAGTTCAGTCCTGCCACAGTTTGTCTCTGCCACTGACCCACAAGTCTTTGGTATTGGCGTATGGCTCCTGAGACTTGCAAGTGGGCCCCTCTTCCAGGCTGTGCACCCCGGGTCCTCTGTTGAGGGATGACTGTGCTATGTCACAGGTGAGTGCCGTCCCCCCAGGGCAGTTCTGGGCTGCTGGACTGTGTTGGGAGGCTCCCAGTCTGCTCAAATGATGGCTGAATGGGGCTCTGTTAATTCACACTGCTCCCCCTTCCCAGCTCTGGGACATTCAGCTGAGGTTGCAGGGAAGGCTAATGTCCACGCCCAGTTTTGTGGTGTGTGCCTGTTATTTGAAGCACTTCCGTCACACTGGGTTGTCTGGGGCAGCTCTGGGCTATGGGGCTGGCGATGGGCAGGAGTGTTTCCTGTCCACCAGGATGGTGGCTGTGAGCGGACACCCCCCTTTTCTTGGGAAGTTGTGTTGTTTAGTGAATTTTCTCAGCCACTGGATTATTGCCTTTTGTCTCAGAGCTCTCTTATTTCTGCTCTTGACTTGACGTGCCCAAATTTCAATTCTTTGAAGCTTTCTGTATTGAGCTTCTTAGAGTAATTGTTTTAGAAAAAGCTAAAAGGATTTAAAAAAAAAAAAAAAAAAAAAAAAAAAAAAAAAAAAAAACGGCCCACCACAGAGATCTAATGGGTTATTGAAATGCTAATAGACAAAGCAACCAGGGCCATTAAGGAAAGGTGCCCTGGGCAGAGAGATCAGCCTTGCTTCGGGATTTGCATATGCGCCTCAAGGCCTGATCTCCGCCCTTCCCCTTTCTGTGTTCACCAGAACTCCAAAAATCCTCTGCTTTTACTTTGGAGCTTCTCGTGTTGTTTTCCTTCTGTGCCCGTCTCCTCTCTGCTGGGCTGGCTGCTCTCAGAGTCTCTGGTGTCTGGCCTCAGTCTATCTATGGTTGGAGTTTGAATCAGTAGAATGAGTTTCCGATGAGAGCAGCCACTGGAATTCTCCCTTCTCCTTCCTGGAGCTGACAGCCCCTCCTCCCCCGGGACTGAGCCTGGCAGGGAGGGGCGCGGGTCCCCTGGCCGCAAAAACTTACAGATTTCGGTGATCTCAGCAGTTCCACGTTTTCATGAGTGTTGTATGAAGTATGCCCAAAGACAGATTGCTCTGTGGTGTCCAGTCCACGCAGTTCCTGGCTTTTTACCTACTTTCCTGGAGGAGTAACTAAAACATACAGCTCACCAGTCTGCCATCTTGCCCCGCCTCCAATACTGATAGATTTGAAGGGAGAAATTGACGGTTGTATGCTAATAGTAGGAAACTCTCATACACCACTCTCAATAATGAATAAAATATCTAGACAGAAGATCAATAAAAAATAAAAGTCTTGAATGATACTCTAAACCAACTAGTCCTAACAGACATCTATAGTACACTTCACCCAACAACAGAACACACATTCTTCTCAAGTGCACACGGACCATTCTCCAAGATAGACCATATGTTTGGTCACAAAACAAATCTCAACAAATTCAAAAATTGTGAAATCATACACTATATCCTCTCCAACAATGGAGTGAAGCTAGAAATCAATAACAAAAGGAGAAATGGAAAATTCACAACCATGTGGAAATTAAACAATATTTTCTTAACCAATGAGTTCAAGAAGACAACTCCGATTATGCTCAAACTCTTCCCAAAATATTGAAAAGGAGGGAACACTGCTTGACTCATTCTGGGAGGCCGGCTTCACGCTCCTAGTAAAGCGCAGTCGGGAGGGGACTTGCAGGAAGGCGGGCAGGGGAGCGCCTGGCACAGCGGGGCTCTGGAGGCGCGGGGCGCACGGGCGGGCGGGACGGAGACTGAGACCCGCGCGGGGGGCCCTGAGCAGCCCGCGCCCGCCCCCACCCGGCAGGCAGAGCGCTCCGGGGGTTCGGTCCCTGCCTGGGGGTGAAGAGGCTGCAGAAGCCCCCTCCCGGAGCAGAGAGGCACGCCGCCCGGTCCGAGCCGGCTATCAGCCCGCGGATTCGGACTGCCGGGTCTGGCAACGTCGGCCGGTACCTGCCTGGCGCCAGCACACCGTTGTTTCCAGCGGCGGCAGGGCCGGAGCCCACGGAGGGCTAAAATACCCCGCCCGAGTAGGGCTGCGGGGAAGAGTGGACACAGGGCGCCACCTGCTGGGCTGGCCAGGAAAGAGCGCTTTGCGGGGCAGCCGCAAAAAGGCTTCTTAGCAAAGAGCTCCATCTTCTGGGCAAACCGGGAAAGTACACCCTTGGGTGGCTGGAAAAAAGGCTTTGGGGTGTCTTTCCTGACCCTCTCCCCTGGGCCCTTCAGAACTGGTCTTCACCCCCAGCATGGGTTCCTGACCCCATTTTGGCTGGGGAATACTGAGGAACCAAGTTTCAAAGAAGAGCCTTAACACAAACAAATCAATAACAAAATCCTAGACAAGAGACAGAAACCAACCTTCAGAATAATCTCATCAAGATAATCAGATGCCCAGATATCAGCAAAAAAAAATTACAAGCCATACAAAGAAACAAGAAGATATAGCCCAAAGAAATCAATTAAAAGTCAAAGGAGATACAGAATTTGAAACAACTAATCAAAGAAGTTCAAATAAATCTAAACCAATTCAAGAATATGAAGGAAAATATAGCTAAAGAGATAAAGGCTATTGAGAAAACACTAGATGAGCATAAAGAAAAATTTGAAAGCACGTGCAAAGAAAAATAATAGAATATATGAGAGTGAAAGGCACAATAGAGGAGATTAAAAATACACTAGAGACCTACAACAGCAGATTTGAACAGGCAGAAGAAAGAATCAGTGACCTAGAAGACAGAACATCCAAAATTCAACAAATGAAAGAACAGACAGAGAAAAGAACAGAAAATTTTAGCAAAGTCTCAGGGAATTGAACAATAGCACAAAGCACACAAACTTACATGTCATGGGTGTGCAAGAAGGGAAAGGGGACAGAAAGAATATTTGAGTAAATAATGGCAAAAACTTCCCAGCTCTTATGAAAGTCATAAATGTTCACATCCAAGAAGCCCAATGCAGAAAAGAAAAGACAGGAGAGAGAGAGACTTAGAAAAGAGTGTAGAAATAAAGATTATCCTTTAAACAAAAGGGTAAAAAGAGACAAGAATAAGATCTGACATATAGGATAAAATGGTTGAAGTAAGTACTGCCTTTACAATAATAACACTGAATGTTAATGAATTAAACTCCCCAATCAAAAGATACAGATTGGTAGAATGAATAGAAAATATGATCCATCTATATGCTGTCTATAAGAGACTCAACTTAGACCCAAGGATACAAATAGGCCGAAAGCGAAAGGCTGGAAAAAAGATATTCCATGCAAACAGCAACCAAAAAGGAGCTGGGGTAGCTACAGTAATAGCAGGAAAAAATACTTTAAATACAAAAATGTTATAGAAGACAAAGAAGGGCAGTGTGTATTAATAAAAGGGAAAATCCACCAAGAAGAAATAACAATCATAAATATTTATACACCTAACCAGGGTGCCCCCAAATCCATGAGGCAAACACAAAAGTGAAGGGAGTAATAGATGACTACAATAATAGAGACTTCAATAGACCACTCTTATCAATAGAGAGAAGATCTAGACAAAGGATCAATAAGGAAACAGAAAACTTGAGTAATAATATGATAAATGAACAAGACCTAACAGACATTTACAGACTATTGCACCCTCAAACAGCAGGATATACATTCTTCACAATTGCTCATTGATCATTCTCCAAAATAGACCTCATGTTGGGTCAAAAAACAGTTCTCAATAAATTTAAAAAGACTGAAATTATACAAAGTACTTTATCTGATCATAATGAAATGGAAGTTAGAAATCAATAACAGGTGGAGAACTGGAAAATTCACAAATATATGGAGGTTAAACAAGACTTTCTTAAACAATCAGTGAGTCAAAGAAGAAACTGCAAGAGAATCAGTGAATACCTCATAGAAGAATGAAAAAGAGAACACAATATATCAAAACTTATGAGATGTAGTGAAGGCAGTGCTGAGAGGAAAATTTATAGCCCTGAACACCTACATTAAGAAGGAAGAGAGGTGATTAATGAACAACTATATGATGGAAATGTGATCAATTGATTGTGTATTTTGGATGATTGTATAATGTATGAATAATTCTTAATAACAAAAAAAAAAAAAGGAAGAAAGGGCTAAAATCAAAAACCTAACTGCACACCAGGAGGAACTAGAAAAATAACAGGAAACTATTCCCAAAGCAAGCAGAAGGAAAGAAATAACAAAGAGCAGAAATAAATGAAATTAAGAGTAAAAAAACAAGAGAGAATTAACAAAACCAGAAGTTGGTTCTTTGAGAAGATCAATAAAATTGACAAACCCTTACCTAGACTGACAAATAAAAAAAAGAGAAGAAAATGCAAATAAATAAAATCAGAAATGATAGGGGGGACATTACTACTGAACCAACAGAAATAAAAAGATCATAAGAGGATATTATGGACAACTGCATGCCAACAAATTAGACAACATAGATGAAATAGACAATTTCCTAGAACACACAATCTACATTGACTCTAGAACAACAAAAACTCAATGAAACAATAACAAAGAGATTGAATCAGTCATCAAAAACTTCACAACAAAGAAAAGCCCAGGACCAGGTGGCTTCACAGGTGAATTCTACCAATCATTCCAAGAAAAAAATTAGTAACAATCCTGCTCAAACTTTTTTTTTCCTTTTTAATTTTTATTGGGATTGTTCAGATACCATACAATTATCCAAAGATCCAAAGTGTACAATCATTGGCCCTTGTACCCTCATACAGCAGTGCATCCATCACCGCATTTAATTTTTGTTCAATTTTTAGAAACTTTTCATTACTCCAGACAAGAAATAAAGTGAAAGATGAAAAAAGAAAAAAGAAAGAAAAGGAAACTCAAATCCTCCCATATCCTTAACCAACCTCCCTCAATCATTGACTCGTAGTGTTGATATAGTACATTTATTACTGTTTATGAAAGAATATTGAAATACTAACTGTAGTATATAGTATGCAATAGGTATATATTTCTTCCCTATATGCCTCTCTATATTGTCATACATTTGTTCTGGTTCATGGAAGAGTTTTCTAATATTTGTACAGTTAATCATGGACATTGCCCTACATGGGATTCAGTTTTATACATTCCCATCTTTTGACCTCCAACTTTCCTTCTGGTGACATATATGACTCTGAGCTTCCCCTTTCCACCTCAATCACACACCATTCGGCACTGTTAGTTATTCTCACATCTTGCTACTGACACCTCTGTTCATTTCCAAACATTTAAGTTCATCCTAGTTGAACATTCTGTTCATACTAAGCAACCGCTCCCCATTCTTAAGCCTCGTTCTATAGCTTGGTAATTTATATTTCATGTCTATGAGTTTACATATTATAATTAGTTCCTATCAGTGAGACCCTGCAATATTTGTCCTTATGTATCTGGCTTATTTCACTGAGTATATTGCCCTGGAGGTTTTGTCATCAGCCCATTTATTTTTAAGATGGTTTTGTTCACACACCATACATTCCATCCCAAGTAAATAATCGATGGTTTTCTGCATGGTCATACATTTATGTGTTCACCACCTTCACCACTATCTATATAAGAGCATCTACATTTCTTCCACAAGGCAGGAGGGAGAGTCAAAGAAGGTAGAGAGGCAAAAGAAAGAGGAAAAAAAATGACAGCTAGGAAGTAGCAAAAGGAAAAGTAACCTTAAATCGAAGTAAAGAATCAGACACCACCACCAATGTCGTATCTAACATGCCTCCCCTATCCCCCCCTCTTATCTGCATTTACCCTGGTATATCACCTTTGTTACATTAAAGGAAGCATAATACAATGATTCTGTTAGTTACAGTCTCTAGTTCACGTTGATTGTTTCCCTCCCCCAATGCCTCCCCATTTTCAACACCTTAAAAGGTTGACATTTGCTTGTTCTCCCTCATAAAAGAACTTATTTGTACATTTTATCATGATTGTCGAACACTCTAGATTTCACCAAGTTACACAGTCCCACTTTTTATCTTTCCTCCTTTCTTCTGGTGTCTCACATGCTCCCCACCTTCCTCTCTCAACTGTATTCACAGTCATCTTTGTTCAGTGTACTCACATTGCTGTGCTACCATCTGCCAAAATTGTGTTCCAAACCACACACTCCTGTCTTCTCCTGTCTCTCTGTAGTGCTCCCTTTAGTATTTCCTGTAGGGCAGGTGTCTTGTTCACAAAGTCTCTCATTATCTGTCAGAAAATATTTTGAGCTCTCCCTCATATTTGAAGGACAGCTTTGCTGGATACAGGATTCTTGGTTGGTGGTTTTTCTCTTTCAGTATCTTAAATATATCACACCACTTCCTTCTTGCCTCCATGGTTTCTGCTGGGAGATCTGCACATAGTCTTATTAAGCTTCCTTTGTATGTAATGGATTGCTTTTCTCTTGATGCTTTCAGGATTCTCTCTTTGTCTTTGACATTTGATAATCTGACTATTAAGTGTCTTGGCATAGGCCTATTCAGATCTATTCTGTTTGGAGTATGCTGTGCTTCTTGGATCTGTAATTTTACATCTTTCAAAAGAGATGGGAAGTTTTCATTGAATATTTCCTCTACTATTGCCTCTGCTCCTTTTCCCTTCCCTTCACCTTCTGAGTCACCAATTATACATACATTCTTGTACTTTGTTTCATCCTTAAGTTCCCGGAGACACTGCTCATCTTTTTTCATTCTTTTCTCCATCTGCTCCTTTGCATGTAGGCTTTCAGGTGTTTTGTTCTCCAGTTCTTGAGTGTTTTCTTCTGCTTCTTGAGATCTGCTGTTGTATGTTTCCATTGTGTCTTTTATCTCTTGTGGTGTGCCTTTCATTTCCATGATTCTACTAGTTGTTTTTTTGAACTTTCGATTTCTGCATTATGTATGCCCAGTGTTTTCTTTACAGCCTCTATCTCTTTTGTGAAATACTCTCTAAACTTTAATTGATTTAGCATTAGTTCTTTAAATTCCTGTATCTCAGTTGAAGTGTATGTTTGTGCATAGGTTCATTTTGACTGGGCCACAGGTTCATTTTGCTTAGTGTAGGTTGTAGTTTTCTGTTGTCTAGGCATCTGACCCACTAGGCCACCCCAATAAGGTTTTCCCAGATGAGAAAAAGCTCAGGTCACAGAAGGAGGAAATATTCAGTATCTGGTTTCCCTGTTGTTTTTTTTTTTTTTTCTATTTATTTTTTTTATTATTATTATTTTTAATCTTCATTTTATTGAGATATATTCACATACCACGCAGTCATACAAAACAAATCGTACTTTCGATTGTTCACAGTACCATTACATAGTTGTACATTCATCACCTAAATCAATCCCTGACACCTTCATTAGCACACACACAAAAATAACAAGAATAATAATTAGAGTGAAAAAGAGCAATTGAAGTAAAAAAAGAACACTGGGTACCTTTGTCTGTTTGTTTCCTTCCCCTATTTTTCTGCTCATCCATCCATAAACTAGACAAAGTGGAGTGTGGTCCTTATGGCTTTCCCAATCCCATTGTCACCCCTCATAAGCTACATTTTTTTTTTTTTTACTGTTTTCTACATTCCCATCTTTTATTTTTTTATTTTTATTTTTTTTATAAATAAAAAATAATTTTATTAACAATAAATCAAACATCCTATGATATATATGTCAGGGTATCTGATGCCAGATTTCTTAAGCCCAAAATAAAACTGTGATCACTATAAACCAACACTGAGGAATCTTATAGCCTTAAACTTTCTAAAAGGCTGTAAGGACTTTCATCTTGACAACAAATTGAATAGAGTATCTCAACCTAATTATAGGAAACAAACTCCTACAAACAGTGTTATATGATCTTAATTATAAAATAAGAGACCCTAGACTTAAATGTAATATCCAACCTAATTATATTCCAAACACTTTCAATGGTGTAGCATTCTACAGGAAGAAAAGTTCTTAGTTGATTTATTGCTTAAATTATGGAAAAACAATTCAATTATAGGACATATTCTTGCATTTAAAAGATCAGCATTTCCATGTAATGGCTGGGTAATTTGTATTAAGAAGTAGATTCCAGTTCCAGAGGGTTATCATGCATTCGAAATTGTGTTCTCGACTAGCTTTATAGATCATTTGAAGTGATCTGAACTCAGAGTTCTCCCCAGTTTCAGAAACAAATTCTTATTTGGTTTTGTTTCCATTATGAAGTTAATTTTAAACTTAAATTTTCGTCTTCATCCTTGCTCTTGGATAATATGATGTTCTTGTCCATCACTGATGATTAATTATGATAAAATATGGCACAAAAGTTACTTTTTTTTTGATGGGAAGGGTAAAAACTATTTATGACTGTGCTGTTCAATTTTAACTACTGGAAAATATATTCAAACATTTTAAAACATAAAATAATACCAAAACCCATGGCTTGGTGTCCTCAGGTTTTCCAGTCTTCTGAAGTGTCATCTTCAGTTAAAATTCAAATAGAAAGACTTGAATTCCACTGGAGATCCAGGAGCCTCCTAAGTGACAATGGACTCTCCCTCTCTTTATTTTCTTTTATTTTTTTTTTAATCATCATTTTATTGAGATATATTCACATACCACGCAGTCATACAAAACAAATTGTACTTTTGATTGTTTACAGTACCATTACATAGTTGTACATTCATCACCTAAATCAATCCCTGACACCTTCATTAGCACACACACAAAAATAACAAGAATAATAATTAGAGTGAAAAAGAGCAATTGAAGTAAAAAAGAACACTGGGTACCTTTGTCTGTTTGTTTCCTTCCCCTACTTTTCTACACATCCATCCATAAACTAGACAAAGTGGAGTTTGGTCCTTATGGCTTTCCCAATCCCATTGTCACTCCTCATAAGCTACATTTTTATACAACTGTCTTCGAGATTCATAGGTTCTGGGTTGTAGTTTGATAGTTTCAGGTATCCACCACCAGCTACCCCAATTCTTTAGAACCTAAAAAGGGTTGTCTAAAGTGTGCGTAAGAGTGCCCACCAGAATGATCTCTCAGCTCGTTTTGGAATCTCTCTGCCACTGAAGCTTATTTCATTTCCTTTCACATCCCCCTTTTGGTCAAGAAGATGTTCTCCGTCCCACGATGCCAGGTCTACATTCCTCCCCGGGAGTCATATTCCACGTTGCCAGGGAGATTCACTCCCCTGGGTGTCTGATCCCACGTAGGGGGGAGGGCAGTGATTTCACCTTTCAAGTTGGCTTAGCTAGAGAGAGAGGGCCACATCTGAGCAACAAAGAGGCATTCGGGAGGAGGCTCTTAGGCACAACCATAGGGAGGCCTGGCCTCTCCTTTGCAGCAACCGTCTTCCCAAGGGTAAAACCTATGGTATAGGGCTCAACCCATCAAACCACCAGTCCCCTATGTCTGTGGTCATGTTAGCAACCATTGAGGGGGGGTAGGCGAATACCCCTGCATTCTCCACAGGCTCCTCAAGGGGGCACTACATATTTTTTTCCTTGTTTTTCTTTCCCTTCTTTTTTAAATCAACTGTATAAAAAAAAAATTAAAAAGAAAACAAACATACAATAAAAGAACATTTCAAAGAGACCATAACAAGGGAGTAAGAAAAAGACAACTAACCTAAGATAACTGCTTAACTTCCAACCTGTTCCTACTTTACCCCAAGAAGGTTACCTAATATAGCAACATTTCTGTGAACTTGTTCCTACTATATCCATCAGAAATTAACAGACCATAGTCATTCCTGGGCATCCCCAGAACGTTAAATAGCTTATCTGTTCTTCTTGGATTATTGTTCCCCCTTCCTTAATTGCACTCTATTGCTAGTTCCCCTACATTCTACATTATAAACCATTTGTTTTACATTTTTCAAAGTTCACATTAGTGGTAGCATATAATATTTCTCTTTGTGTGCCTGGCTTATTTCGCTCAGCATTATGTCTTCAAGGTTCATCCATGTTGTCATATGTTTCACAAGATTGTTCCTTCTTACCGCCGCGTAGTATTCCATCGTGTGTATATACCACATTTTATTTATCCACTCATCTGTTGAAGGACATTTGGGTTGTTTCCATCTCTTGGCAATTGTGAATAATGCTGCTATGAACATTGGCGTGCAGATATCTGTTCGTGTCACTGCTTTCCGATCTTCCGGGTATATACCGAGAAGTGCGATCGCTGGATCGAATGGTAACTCTACATATAGTTTTCTAAGGAACTGCCAGACTGACTTCCAGAGTGGCTGAACCATTATGTAGTCCCACCAACAATGAATAAGAGTTCCAATTTCTCCACATCCCCTCCAGCATTTGTAGTTTCCAGTTTTTTTAATGGCAGCCATTCTAATCGGTGTTAGATGGTATCTCATTGTCTTAATTTGCATCTCTCTAATAGCTAGTGAAGCTGAACATTTTTTCATGTGTTTCTTGGCCATTTGTATTTCCTCTTCAGAGAACTGTCTTTTCATATCTTTTGCCCATTTTATAATTGGGCTGTCTGTACCATTGTCATTGAGTTGTAGGATTTCTTTATATATGCAAGATATCAGTCTTTTGTCAGATACATGGTTTCCAAAAATTTTTTCCCATTGAGTTGGCTGCCTCTTTACCTTTTTGAGAAATTCCTTTGAGGTGCAGAAACTTCTAAGCTTGAGGAGTTCCCATTTCTCTATTTTTTCTTTTGTTGCTTGTGCTTTGGGTGTAAAGTCTAGGAAGTGGCCGCCTAATACAAGGTCTTGAAGATGTTTTCCTACATTATCTTCTAGGAGTTTTATGGTACTTTCTTTTAGATTGAGATCTTTCATCCATTTTGAGTTAATTTTTGTGTAGGGTGTGAGGTAGGGGTCCTCTTTCATTCTTTTGGATATGGATATCCAACTCTCCCAGCCCCATTTGTTGAAAAGACCATTATGACTCAGTTCAGTGACTTTGGGGGCCTTATCAAAGATCAGTCGGCCATAGATCTGAGGGTCTATCTCTGAATTCTCAATTCGATTCCATTGATCTATATGTCTATCTTTGTGCCAGTACCATGCTGTTTTGGTAACTGTGGCTTTATAATAAGCTTCAAAGTCAGGGAGTGTAAGTCCTCCCACTTGGTTTTTCTTCTTTAGAGTGTCTTTAGCAATTCGAGGCATCTTCCCTTTCCAAATAAATTTGATAACTAGCTTTTCCAAGTCTGCAAAGTAGGTTGTTGGAATTTTGATTGGGATTGCATTGAATCTGTAGATGAGTTTGGGTAGAATTGACATCTTAATGACATTTAGTCTTTCTATCCATGAACATGGAATATTTTTCCATCTTTTAAGGTCCCCTTCCATTTCTTTTAGTAGAGTTATGTAGTTTTCTTTGTATAGGTCTTTTACCTCTTTGGTTAAGTTTATTCCTAGGTACTTGATTTTTTTAGTTGCTATTGAAAATGGTATCTTTTTCTTGAGTGTCTCTTCAGTTTGTTCATTTCTAGCGTATAGAAACATTACTGACTTATGTGCATTAATCTTGTATCCCGCTACTTTGCTAAATTGGTTTATTAGCTCTAGTAGCTGTATCGTCGATTTCTCAGGGTTTTCTAGATATAAGATCATATCTTCTGCAAATAATGACAGTTTTACTTCTTCCTTTCCAGTTTGGATGCCTTTTATTTCTTTGTCTTGCCAGATTGCCCTGGCCAGCACTTCCAGCACAATGTTGAATAACAGTGGTGACAGTGGGCATCCTTGTCTTATTCCTGATCTTAGAGGGAAGGCTTTCAGTCTCTCACCATTGAGTACTATGCTGGCTGTGGGTTTTTCATATATGCTCTTTATCATGTTGAGGAAGTTTCCTTCAATTCCTACCTTTTGAAGTGTTTTTATCAAAAAGGGATGTTGGATTTTGTCAAATGCTTTTTCAGCATCTATTGAAATGATCAATTGATTTTTCCCTTTTGACTTGTTAATGTGTTGTAATACATTGATTGATTTTCTTATGTGGAACCATACTTGCATGCCTGGAATGAACCCCATTTGGTCATGGTGTATGATTTTTTTAATGTGTCTTTGGATTCGATTTGCAAGTATTTTGTTGCGGATTTTTGCATCTATATTCATTAGGGAGATTGGCCGGTAGTTTTCCTTTTTTGTAGCATCTTTGCCTGGTTTTGGTATTAGATTGATGTTAGCTTCATAAAATTAGTTAGGTAGTGTTCCATTTTCTTCAATGTTTTGAAAGAGTTTGAGTAAGATTGGTGTCAGTTCTTTCTGGAAAGTTTGGTAGAATTCCCCTGTGAAGCCATCTGGCCCTGGGCATTTATTTGTGGGAAGATTTTTGATGACTGATTGGATCTCTTTGCTTGTGATGGGTTGGTTGAGGTCTTCTATTTCTTCTCTGGTCAGTCTAGGTTGTTCATATGTTTCCAGGAAATTGTCCATTTCTTCTACATTATCCAGTTTGTTGCCATACAGTTGTTCATAGTATCCTCTTATAATTTTTTTAATTTCTTCAGGATCTGCAGTTATGTCACCTTTTTCATTCATTATTTTGTTTATATGGGTCTTCTCTCTTTTTGATTTTGTCAGTCTAGCTAGGGGCTTGTCAATCTTGTTGATCTTCTCAAAGAACCAACTTTTGGTGATATTTATCCTCTCTATTGTTTTTTTTTTCTCTATGTCATTTATTTCTGCTTTAATCCTTGTTATTTCTTTTCTTCTACTTGGTTTAGGATTGGTTTGCTGTTCATTTTCTAGCTTCTTCAGTTGATCCATTAGTTCTTTGATTTTGGCTCTTTCTTCCTTTTTAATATATGCGTTTAGTGCTATAAATTTCCCCCTTAGCACTGCTTTTGCTGCATCCCATAGGTTTTGGTATGTTGTGTTCTCATTTTCATTTGTCTCTATATATTTAGCAATTTCTCTTGCTATTTCTTCGTTAACCCACTGATTGTTTAGGAGTGTGTTGTTTAACCTCCAGGTATTTGTGAATTTTCTAAGTCTCTGATGGTTATTGACTTCTAATTGTATTCCATTGCGGTCAGAGAATGTGCTTTGAATAATTTCAATCTTTTTAAATTTATTGAGGCTTGTTTTATGTCCCAGCATATGATCTATTCTGGAGAAAGTTCCATGAGCACTAGAAAAGTATGTGTATCCTGGTGATTTGGAATGTAATGTCCTGTATATGTCTGTTAAATCTAATTCATTTATCAGATTGTTTAGGTTTTCAATTTCCTTACTGGTCTTCTGTCTGGTTGATCTATCTATAGGAGAGAGTGATGTGTTGAAGTCTCCCACAATTATTGTGGAAACATCAATTGCTTCCTTTAGTTTTGCCAGTGTTTCTCTCATGTATTTTGTGGCACCTTGATTGGGTGCATAGACATTTATGATTGTTATTTCTTCTTGTTGAATTGCCCCTTTTATTAGTATGTAGTGGCCTTCTTTGTCTCTCAAAACATCCCTGCATTTGAAGTCTATTTTATCTGAGATTAATGTTGCTACACCTGCTTTCTTTTGGCTGTAGCTTGCATGAAATATTTTTTTCCATCCTTTCACTTTCAGTTTCTTTGTGTCCCTGTGTCTAAGATGAGTCTCTTGTATGCAACATATTGATGGTTCATTTTTTTTTATCCATTCTGTGAATCTATATCTTTTAATTTGGGAGTTTAATCCATTTACATTCAACGTTATAACTGTGAAGGCATTTCTTGAATCAGCCATCTTATCCTCTGGTTTATGTTTGTCATATTTTTCCCCTCTCTCTATTAATATCCTTAATTGCACCCATACTGAATCTCTTTAGTACTGAACCTTTCTCCAAGTCTCTCTGTCCTTTCTTTGTTTCTCTGTCTGTAGGGCTCCCTTTAGTATCTCCAGTAGGGCAGGTCTCTTGTTAGCAAATTCTCTCAGCATTTGTTTGTCTGTGAAAAATTTAAGCTCTCCCTCAAATTTGAAGGAGAGCTTTGCTGGATAAAGTATTCTTGGCTGGAAATTTTTCTCACTCAGAATTTTAAATATATCGTGCCACTGCCTTCTCGCCTCCATGGTGGCTGCTGAGTAGTCACTACTTAGTCTTATGCTGTTTCCTTTGTATGTGGTGAATTGCCTTTCTCTTGCTGCTTTCAGAACTTGCTCCTTCTCTTCCGTGTTTGACAGTGTGATCAGAATATGTCTCGGAGTGGGTTTATTTGGATTTATTCTATTTGGAGTTCGCTGAGCATTTATGATTTGTGTATTTATGTTGTTTAGAAGATTTGGGAAGTTTTCCCCAACAATTTCTTTGAATACTCTTCCTAGACCTTTACCCTTTTCTTCCCCTTCTGGAACACCAATGAGTCTTATATTCGGACGTTTCATATTATCTATCATATCCCTGAGGTCCATTTTGATTTTTTCAATTTTTTCCCCATTCTTTCTTTTATGCTTTCATTTTCCATTCTGTCATCTTCCAGGTCACTGATTCGTTGTTCAACTTCCTCTAGTCTTGTACTGTGAGTGTCCAGAATCTTTTTAATTTGGTCAACAGTTTCTTTAATTTCCATAAGATCATCTATTTTTTTATTTAGTCTTGCAATGTCTTCTTTATGCTCTTCTAGGGTCTTCTTGATATCCTTTGTATCTCGTACTATGGTCTCATTGTTCATCTTTAGTTCTTTGAGTAGCTGCTCTAGGTGCTGTGTCTCTTCTGATATTTTGATTTGGGTGCTTGGGCTTGGGTTATCCATATTGTCTGGTTTTTTCATATGCTTTATAATTTTCTGTTGTTTTTGGCCTCTTGGCACTTGCTGAACTCAATAGGGTTCCTTTAGGATTTGTAGACCAACCAAAGTCCTCATCTCTAATTTATGAGATCTACAGCTTCGTGGAGTACACTTTCTCTAATCAACCAGCAGGTGGCATCCACGAGCCACCCGCTCTCCACAAGCCAGTTCTCCCCTGCCCAGACTTTTTGGTGAGTGGGGGAGTGAGTCCCGTGGGGTCCAGTTGGTGCACCAAGCCTGCGTATGTAGTTGGTGTTGCCCGCCCTGCACCCTAGGGTGTGTCTCTGGGCAGTCAGGGAGGGGGAGCGGCTCCAACAATCAAATCTCCCTGGTGATCCTAGAGCTTCAAAGCTGCTGCAATAGTCCAATCCCTCAGCTCAGTCCTGCCACAGTCCGTCTCCACCACCGACCCACAAGTCCCTGGCATTGGCGTATGGCTCCTGAGACCCGCAAGTGGGCCCCTCCTCCAGGCCGCGCACCCCGGGTCCTCTGCTGAGGGATGACTGCGCCATGTCACAGGTGAGTGCCTTCCCCCCAGGGCAGTTCCGGGCCGCTGGGCTGCGCAGGGAGGCTCCCAGTCTGCTGCAATGATGGCTTAATGGGGCTCCGCCAATTCACACCGCTTCACCCTCCCAACTCCGGGACAACCAGCTGAGGTCACAGGGAAGGCCAATGTCCACGCCCAGCTCCGTGGCGCATGCCCATCATTTGAAGCACTTCCGTCACACCGGGCCGTCTGGGGCAGCTCCGGGCCATGGGGCTGGCGACGGGCAGGAGTGCCTCCCGCCCACCAGGACGATGGCTGCGAGCGGACACCCCCCTCCCCTGGGAAGCTGCGGTGTCCAGTGAATTCTCCCAGCCACCGGACCACTGCCCCCCATCTCAGAGCTCTCCTAGCTCTGCTCCTGACCTGACCCGCCCAAATTGCAAGTCTTTGAAGCCCTCTGCACTGGGCCTCCCAGAGCAATTGCTTTAGAAAAAGAAAAAAGGATTAAAAAAAAGGGCCCTCCTCAGAGATCCAATGGGTTATTGAAATGCTAAGAGACAAAGCAACCAGGGCCACCAAGGAAAGGTCCACAGGGCAGAGAGACCAGCCCTTCTCCGGGACCTGCACACGAGCCTCAGGGCCTGAGCTCTGCCCCCCCCCCCACGTTCACCAGAGCCCCAAAAATCCTCCGCTTTTATTTTGGAGCTTTTCGTGCCGCTCTCCTTTATGCCTGTCTCCTCTCTGCTGGGCAGGCCGCCCCCAGACCCTCCGGCGCCTGGCCTCAGTCCATCCACGGCCGGAGCCTGGATCAGCAGAACGAGTCCCCGACAAGGGCCGCCACTGCAGCCCTCCCCCCTCCCCCCCAGAGCCGACAGCCCCCCACCATGGGACCGAGCCCGGCAGGGAGGGGCGCGGGCCCCCCGGCCACAAAAACCTACAGATTCCACTGATCCCAGCAGTTCCATGCTTCCACGAGCACTGCATGAAGCACGCCCAAAGCCAAACCGCTCCGCGGTGTCCAGTCCACGCAGCCCCCGGCCCTCCACCCACCCTCCCAGAGGAGCAACCAAAACACACAGCTCACCAGTCCGCCGTCCTGCTCCGCCTCCTTCCCTGTTGGTTTTTTAAAGGATCGATACACCTGTGCTTTTCTGCCTGGCAGGTGCACCTGTCAGCCTGTCACCAGCTGGTATAAGGGGGTGTGGCCTGTCACTCTCCTCCCCCAGGCTTTGGGGTCTGGTTCCGGTAAGGCAGGCAGTAGTGCTGGGCCCCTCCCTTTCCTCTTGGGAAGCTATGCCCCCTCCAAAAAGGTCATCGGCATATCAATAAGTTCTTTGTTTCTCTGACTCTGCTGATCAAAGTGTTTTGATTTTAAAATGGCTCAGGCTGTCTTTACTGCAAAGTGCTGTGGGCTGAAAATGGCTGAGGTTTTCTCCACAGAGAGAGAAAAGGACAGAAATCTCCCAGGTTCACCCATCAGCCAGAGATAGCACCAATCCTCTGGGCTCCCCATCCTGAGACAGATATGTCCCCCGACTCTCCCAAGGTCAGTTGTCACCAAAAGCCTCTGTCTGCTTGTTGAGGAGTCACTGTCTATATTGAGCAGTTAACATTAAAACCCCATTTGGAGCTGGGCTGAGAGAGTGCTGCTCTCTAGCACCGCGAGGCTTCTGTGAGGGAGGGGCTTTCGGCTCTCAGCTCTCAGCGCGGGTCTGCAGTTTTACTTACAGATTTTATGCTGCGATCTTGGGCATTCCTCCCAATTCAGGTTGGTGGATGATGAGTGGACAGTCATGTTTGTCTCCCCACAGTTATTCCAGGTTATTTACTAGATTTTTGCACATTTATGAATTGTTCCCGGGGGGACTAACAGTCTTCCACTCCTCTCTATGCCGCCATCTTAGCTCCTCTCCCTGCTCAAACTTTTCCAAAAATATTGAAGAGGAGGGAACATTACCTAACTCTTTATATGAAGCCAACATCACCCTAATACCAAAGCCAGGTAAAGATACTACAAGAATTACAGACCAATCACTCTTATCACTATACATGCAAAAAGCGTCAACAAAATACTGGCAAATCAATCTGCACATTAAATAATTATGCAGCCTGATCAAGTGTGTTTTATTCCAGGTACACAAGGATGGCTCAACACAATAAAATAAATTAATGTGATACACCACATTAACAAATCAAAAGGAAAAAACCACATGATTATATCAATTGATGCAGAAAAGGCATTTGACAAATTCCAGCATCCTTTCTTGATAAAAACACTTTAAAAGATAGGAATAGAAGGAAACTTCCTCAACATGATAAAGGGCATATATGAAAAACCCGCAACTAACATTGTACTCAATGGTGAAAGATGAAAGAATGAGATCCCAATGAGATCAAGAACAAAATAAGGATGCCCACTGTCACCACTGTAAGTCAACATTGTCCTGGAAATTCTAGTCAGAGCAATTAGGCAAGAAAAAGAAATAAAAGGCATTCAAATTGGACAGAAAGAAGTAAAACATTCACTATTTGAAGATGACATGATCCTATATTTAGAAAGTCCTGAAAAATCTGCAACAAAGCTACTAGAGCTAATATCAAGAGTTGAGCAAAGTGGTGGTATACCAGATCAACATGCAAAAATCAGTAGTGTTTCTATACACTAGTAATAAGCAATCTGAGGAGGAAATCAAGGGGAAAAAATCAATTTACAATAGCAACTAAAAGAATCAAATGTCTAGAAATAAATGTAACCCAGGATGTAAAGGACTTGTACACAGAAAACTATGAAATATTGCTAAAAAAAATCAAAGAAGACTTAAATAAATAGAAGAACATTCCCTGTTCATGGATTGGAAGACAAAATATCTTTAAGATGTCGATTTGACACAAATTGGTTTAGAGATTCAATGAAATCCCAATCAAAATTCCAATGGCCTACTTTGAAAAAATGGAAAAGCTAATTATCAAATTTATTTGCAAGGGTAAGGGGCCCCAAATTTCCAAAAATATCTTAGAAAAGAAAAACAAAGTTGGAGGACTCACACTTCATGACTTTAAAGCATATTACAGGACATTTTGGAGAGCAACTGAGAGTGCTATTTTGAAGAGCAGCTGCAGCTATGGAGGACAAAACACCCCAAGAGCAACACTTTGGAGAATGCCATTTTGAAACACAACCTGGGAGCAAGCAGATGCCAGCCACGTGACTTCCCAACTAACAGAGGTTTTCTGGATGCCATTGGCTATCCTCCAGTGAAGAGGAGGAAGACGGCAGATTAGAAGAGACTGGGCAAAAAAATGTCTCCATGAAAAATACTAGATGAAAGACAGAAACTGCTCCAGAATACCAGTTCCAGGGATGCACTGGCTGGACAAGGTCTGCTAAATCCACAGGGACCATGCATGTGGTGAAACTGAGAGTCTGCATTCTGAAATGAGTTAGTGAGTCTGCTGGAGAACCAGCAGCCATGCTGCGGTTGGGAAAAAGTGGGGGTTGGTGTTTGGAGACCCAAAAGTGGCTGCAGATCTGGCAGCGAGAGCCATGCAGTCCAGAACAGCAAGGAAGTGCTTCCCACAACTAGTGCACACACCTCAGTATCTGGTGGATAATAGCCTTTCACACACCTGCAGCTAATTGTCCCAGAGCTAGGAAGGTGGAGGTCCATGAAAAAGGGGGAAATAATCATGCCCCATACAACCATCTTTTCAGTGGGCTGGGAACACCCCTACACAGCCCTGTGGCCCAGAGCTTCCCTTGGGGACTGCACTCACCTGTGACGTAGCACAGTCTTCCCTCAGCAGAAGCCCTAGAAGGGCCCTGTTTGGAGGAAGAACCCACACAGAAGTCCCAGGGACCATATATCAATATCAGAGACTTGTGGGTCCATGGCAGAGACAAACTGTGGCAAGACTGACCTAAAGGTTTCATCTCCTGCAACAGCTTTAAGTCTCTAGGAAAACCTGGGAGATTTGATTATTAAAGCCACCCTCTCTTCCTAACCATTCAGACACACTCCCCACATTCAGGGCAAGCAGCACCAGCTACACATGGAAATTTGGTGCACCAATTGGACCCCCACAAGATTTGATCCCCCACTAACCACAAAGACAAAGTTGGGGAGAACTGACTTGAGGGGAATAGGTGGCTCATGGATGCCACCTGCTGGTTAGTCAGAGAAAGTGCACTCCACCAAGCTGTAGCTCTGACAAATTAAATATACTTGTTCAAATAAGGCTACATATCCTAAAAATACCCTATCAAGATAAGCAAGTGCCAAGAGGCCAAAAACAACAGAAAATCTTAAAGCTTATAAAGAAATGAGAAGATATGGATAACCCAAATCCAAACACCCAAATCAAAAGATCAGATGAGACACAGTACTTGGAGCAATTAATCAAAGAACAAATAACAAACAACAAGAGCATGGCACAGGATATAAAGGACATGAAGAAGACCCTAGAAGAGTATAAAGAAGAATTTGCAGTTTATGGAAATAAACTGTTGATCAAATTTAAAAGATTCTGGATACTCATAGCACTAGATTATAGGAAGCTGAGCAGTGAATCAGTGAGCTCAAACAGGAAAGAACGGAAAGTGAAAGAACAAAAGAAAGAATGGGGAAAAAATTGAAAAAAAAAAAAACGATCTCAGGGATATGATGGACAACATAAAGTGCACAAATATAAGAATCATTGGTAAAAAATTGTGGTTTGTTTGAAATGTTTTTTATTGCATTTTTAAAATTTTTTTTATATAGTCTATTTAAAAAAAAAGTTAATTAAAAAAAATGAAAAAATATGCAGAGCCCCCTTGAGGAGCTGGTGGAGAATGCAGGGGTGTTGGGCTTCCCCACCTCGATGGTTGCTGATGTGCTCACAGACATAACGGACTGGTGATTTGATGGGCTGAGCCCTCTAC
The DNA here is from genome assembly GCF_015220235.1 of Choloepus didactylus. Lineage (NCBI taxonomy): Eukaryota > Metazoa > Chordata > Mammalia > Pilosa > Megalonychidae > Choloepus > Choloepus didactylus. Next base: position 59,639,793 of record NC_051326.1, read on the forward strand.
CACAGGACTTGCCCTTGGGAAGACTGTTGCTGCAAAGGAGAGGCTAGGCCTGCCTATAACTGTGCCTAAGAGCTTCCTCCTGAATGCCTTGTTATTGCTCAGATGTGGCCCTCTCTCTCTAGCTAAGCCAACTTGGCAGGTAAAATCACTCCCCTCCCTCCTATGTGGGATCTGACACCCAGGGGAGTGAATCTCCCTGGCAACATGGAATATGACTCCCGGGGAGGAATCTGGACCCAGCATCGTGGGATGGAGAACATCTTCTTAACCAAAAGGGGGATGTGAAAGGAAATGAAATCAGCTTCAGTGGCAGAGAGATTCCAAAAGGAACCAAGAGGTCACTCTGGTGAGCACTCTTACACACAATATAGACAACCCTTTTTAGATTCTAATGAATTGGAATAGCTAGCAGTAAATACCTGAAACTATCAAACTACAACCCAGAGCCCATGAATCTTGAAGATGATTGTATAAAAATGTAGCTTATGAGGGGTGACAATGTGATTGGGAAAGCCATATGGACCACACTCCCCTTTGTCCAGTTTATGGATGGATGAGTAGAAAAATGGGTGAAGAAAAAAAAAAACAAAAACATCCAGTGTTCTTTTTTACTCTAACTGTTCTTTTTCACTTTAATTTTTATTCTTATTATTTTTGTGTGTGGTAATGAAAATGTCAAAAATTAATTTTGGTGATGAATGCACAACTACATAATGGTACTGTAAACAATTGAAGGTACACTTTGTTTTGTATAACTGCATGGTATGTGAATATATCTCAATAAAATGAATTAAAAAAAATAAAACAAAAAGAAAGAAGAAAGAAGAAAAAAAGAAAATAAAAAGAAAGAAGTATCATTGGTGTTCCAGAAGGGGAAGACAAGGGTAAAGGTCTAGGAAGAGTATTCAAAGAAATTGTTGGGGAAAACTTCCCAAATCTTCTAAACAACATAAATACACAAATCATAGATGCCCAACAAACTCCAAACAGAATAAATCCAAATAAACCCACCCCGAGACACATTCTGATCAGATTGTCAAATGCTGAAGAGAAGGAGCAAGTTCTGAAAGCAGCAAGAGAGAAGCAATTCGCCACTTACAAGGGAAACAGCAGTAACTACTCAACAGCCACCATGGAGGTGAGAAGGCAGTGGCATGACATATTTAAAATTCTGAGAGAGAAAAATTGCCAACCAAGAATTCTTTATCCAGCAAAGCTCTCCTTCAAACTTGAGGGAGAGCTTAAATTTTTCACAGACAAACAAATGCTGAGAGAATTTGCTAATAATAGCAAATTGAGATAATAAAGGGAGCCCTACTTGAGATAATAAAGGGAGCCCTATCGACAAAGAAACAAAGAAAGGAGAGAGAGGTATGAAGAAAGGTTCAGAACTAAAGAGATTCAGTAACAGCACATTAAAGGACATTAAGAGAGAGAGGGGAAAACATATCTGACAAACATAAACCAAAGGATAGGATGGCTGATTCAAGAATGCCTTCACAGTAATAACATTGAATGTAAATGGATTAAACTCCCCAATTAAAAGATATAGATTGGCAGAATGGATAAAAAAATATGAACCATCAATATGTTGCATACAAGAGACTCATCTTAGACACAGAGACACAAAGAAATTGAAGGTGAAAGGATGGAAAAAATATTTCATGCAAGCTACAGGCAAAAGAAAGCAGGAGTAGCAATATTAATCTCAGATAAAATAGACTTTAAATGCAAGGATGTTGTGAGAGACAAAGAAGGCCACTACATACTAATAAAAGGGGCAATTCAACAAGAAGAAATAACAATCATAAATGTTTATGCACCCAATCAAGGTGCCACAAAATACATGAGACAAACATTGGCAAGACTAAAGGAAGCACGGATGTTTCCACAATAATTGTGGGAGACTTCAACACATCACTTTCTCCTATTGATAGATCAACCAGACAGAATACCAATAAGGAAATTGAAAACCTAAACAATCTGTTAAATGAATTTGAGTTAACAGACATATACATCCCAAATCCCCAGGATACACATTCTTCTCTAGTGCTCACAGAACTTTCTCCAGAATAGATCATATGCTGGTGCATAAAACAAGCCTCAGTAAATTTTAAAAAATTGAAATTATTCAAAGCACATTCTCTGATCACAATGAAATACAATTAGAAGTCAATAACCATCAGAGACTTAGAAAATTCACAGGTACCTGGAGGTTAAACAACACACTCCTAAACAATCAGTGGGTTAAAGAAGAAATAGCAAGAGAAATTGCTAAATATACAGAGACGAATGAAAATGAGAAGACATGTCAAAACCTATGGGATGCAGCAAAAGTGGTACAGAGAGGGAAATTTATAGCACTAAACACATATACCAAAAAGGAAGAGTGAGCCAAAATCAGAGAACTAATGGAGCAACTGAAGAAGCTGGAAAATGAACAGCAAACTAATCCTAAACCAAGTAGAAGAAAAGAAATAACAAGGATTAAAGCAGAAATAAACGACATAGAGGAAAAAAAAGAGAGAGAGAATAAATAATGCCAAAAGTTGGTTCTTTGAGAAGATCAACAAGATTGACAAGCCCCTAGCTAGGCTGACAAAATCAAAAAGAGAGAAGATCCATATAAACAAAATAATGAATGAGAAAGGTGGCATTACTGCGGATCCCAAAGAAATTAAAAAAATTATAAGGGGATACTATGGACAACTGTATGCCAACAAACTGGAAAATATAGAGGAAATGGACAATTTCCTGGAAACATATGAACAACCTAGACTGACCAGAGAAGAAATAGAAGACCTCAACCAACCAATCACAAGCAAAGAGATCCAATCAGTCATCAAAAAACTTCCCACAATAAATGCCCAGGGCCAGATGGCTTCATGGGGGAATTCTACCAAACTTTCCAAAAAGAACTGACACCAATCTTACTTAAACTCTTTCAAAAAATTGAAGAAAATGGAACACTACCTAACACTTTTATGAAGCTAACATCAATCTAATACCAAAGTCAGGTAAAGATGCTACAAAAAAGGATAACTACAGGCCAATCTCCCTCATGAATATAGATGCAAAAATTCTCAACAAAATACTTGCAAATCAAATCCAAAGACATATTAAAAAAATCATACACCATGACCAAGTGGGGTTCATTCCAGGCATGCAAGGATGGTTCCACATAAGAAAATCAATCAATGTATTACAACACATTAACAAATCAATAGAGAAAAATCAAATGATCATCTCAATAGATGCTGAAAAAGCATTCGACAAAATCCAACATCCCTTTTTGATAAAAGCACTTCAAAAGGTAGGAATTGAAGGAAACTTCCTCAATATGATAAAGAGCATATATGAAAAACCCACAGCCAGCATAGTACTCAATGGTGAGAGACTGAAAGCCTTTCCTCTAAGATCAGGAACGATACAAGGATGCCCACTGTCACCACTGTTATTCAACATCATGCTAGAAGTGCTAGCCAGGGCAATCCGGCAAGACAAAGAAATAAAAGGCATCCAAATTGAAAAGGAAGAAGTAAAACTGTCATTATTTGCAGATGATATGATCTTATATCTGGAAAACCCTGAGAAATGGAAGACACAGCTACTAGAGCTAATAAACAAATTTAGTAAAGTAGCAGGATACAAGATTAATGCACATAAGTCAGCAATGTTACTATACACTAGAAATGAACAAAGTGAAGAGACACTCAGAAAAAGATACCATTTTCAACAGCAACTAAAAAAAATCAAGTTCCTAGGAATAAACTTAACCAAAGATGTAAAAGACCTACACAAAGAAAACTACATAACTCTACCAAAAGAAGTAGAAAGGGATCTTAAAAGATGGAAAAATATTCCATGTTCATGGATAGGAAGGCAAAATGTCATTAAGATGTCAATGCAACCAAACTCATCTACAGATTCAATGCAATCCCAATCAAAATTCCAAAAACCTACTTTGCAGACTTGGAAAAGCTAGTTATCAAATTTATTTGAAGAGGGAAGATGCCTCAAATTGCTAAAAACACTCTAAAAAAGAAAAATGAAGTGTGAGGACTTACACTCCCTGACTTTTACACTTATTATAAAGCCAAAGTAGTAAAAATAGCATGGTACTGGCACAAAGATAGATATGTTGATCAATGGAATCAAATTGAGAATTCAGAGATAGACCCCCAGATCTATGGCCGACTGATCTTTGATAAGGCCTCCAAAGTCACTGAACTGGGACATGACAGTCTTTTCAACAAATGGGGCTGGGAGAGTTGGATATCCATATCCAAAAGAATGAAAGAGGACCCCTACCTCACACCCTACACAAAAATTAACTCAAAGTGGATCAAAGACCTCAATATAAAAGACAGTACCATAAAACTCCTAGAAGATAATGTAGGAAGACATCATCAAGAACTTGTATTAGGAGGTCACTTCCTAGACCTTACACCCAAAGCACAAGTAACAAAGAAAAAAATAGATAAATGGGAACTCCTCAAACTTAGAAGTTTTTCTACCTCAAAGGGATTTGTCAAAAAGGTGAAGAGGCAGCCAACTCAATGGGAAAAAAATATTTGGAAACCATGTATCTGACAAAAGACTGATATCTTGCATATATAAAGAAATCCTACAACTCAACAACAATAGTACAGACAGCCCAATTATAAAATTGGGCAAAAGATATGAAAAGACAGTTCTCTGAAGAGGACATACAAATGGCCAAAAAACATATGAAAAAAATGTTTAGCTTCACTAGCTATTAGGGAGATGCAAATTAAGACCACAATGAGATACCATCTCACACCAATTAGAATGGCTGCCATTAAACAAACAGGTACAAATGCTGGAGAAGATGTGGAGAAATTAGAACTCTTATTCATTGTTGGTGGGACTGTATAATGTTTCAGCCACTCTGGAAAACAGTCTGGCATTTCCTCAGAAAACTAGATATAGAGTTACCCTTTGATCCAGCAATCACACTTCTTGGTATATACCTGGAAGATCTGAAAGCAGTGACACGAACAGATATCTGGACCCTAATGTTAATAGCAGTGATATTCAAAATTGCCAAGAGATGGAAATAACCCAAATGTCCTTCAACATACAACTGGATAAACAAAATGTGGTTTAGACACAGGATGGAATACTACATGCTTGTAAGAAGGAACAATGTTGTGAAACATATGACAACGTGAAGAACCTTGAAGACATAATGCTGAGTGAAATAAGACAGGCACAAAAAGAGAAATATTATATGTTACCACTAATGTGAACACTGAAAAATGTAAAACAAATGGTTTATAATGTAAAAAAATAAATAAATAAAGCATATTACAAAGCTTTGGCAATTCTACTAATAGGTATATACTCAGAAGAATTGAAAGGAAGGCAATAAACAGACATTTGCATGCCAATGTTCTTAGTGGCATTATTCACAATTGCCAAAAGATGGAAACAACCCTGGTGTCTATCAACTGATGAATGGATAAACAAAATGTGGTATACACATCTGATGGAATGTTATTCAGCTATGAGAAGAAATGAAATCCTGATGCATATTGAGTGAAATAAGCTAGACAGAAAAGGACAAATATTGTATAGTCTCACTAATATGAACTGAATATAATGAGCATACTCATGGAGTTAATATCTGGAATATAGGTTACCAGAAGGTAGAATGAGGGCGAAGAATGGGGAACTGATGTTTAGTTTGTGCAGAGTCTGTAATAAGTTTGATTGTAAGTGTTTGGAAATTTATAGAGGTGATGGTAGCACATTATCATTAATGTAATTAACAGCACTGAATTGTACGCGTGATTGTGGTTGAAAGCGGATGTTCTGGTTTGCTAATGCTGCTGTTTTGCAAAACACCAGAAATGGATTGGCTTTTATAAAGGGGGTTATTTGGTTACGAATTTACATTCTTAAGGCCATAAAGTGTCCAAGGTAAGGCATCAACAACAGGATACCTTCACTGGAGGATGGCCAATGGCATCCAGAAAACCTCTGTTAGCTGAGAAGCCACGTGGTTGCCATCTGCTTGTTCCCAGGTTGTGTTTCAAAATGGCGTTCTCCAAAGTGTTGCTCTTGGGGCATTTTGTCCTCTCTTGGCTGCAGCTACTCTGTATCTGGGCCTGTGTGGTTCTTTTTAAAGTACTTCAGTGATCCAACAAAGACCCACCCTGAATGGGTAGGGCAACACCTCCATGGAAATAATCCAATGAAAGTCTCCCCCACAGTTGATTGAGTCACATCTCCATTGGAAACACTGAACCAATAGGTTCCAGCCTAACCAACACTAATACATCTGCCCCTACAAGATCGCATCAAAGAACATGGTGTACTGGGGGACATAATACATCCACACTGGCACATTCCACCCCCTGAACCCCAAAATGACATGATCTTCCCATATATAAAATACATTCATTCCATCACAATATCACAAAAGCTTAAATCCTTTCAGTAGCAATAGTTAAGGACAAGATCCCATCCCATCAAAATCAGTTGCAGACGTGGTATATCCTAAGCCAAAATTCCCCTCTGGCTGTGGACTGTGAAACTTAGAACAAGCTATCTGCTGCCAATATGAAAAGGAGGGACAGTCATAGGATAAACATTCCCATTGCCATAAGGAGACACTGAAAGGAAAACAGGGTTTAAGGGATCAAAACAGTTCCGAAAACCCAGAGGGCAAACTCTATTAGATTTCAAAGTCTGAGAGTCATTCATAGAATGATCTCGCATCCTTGGGGCTTGAGAGAGTGGCTGTCCCGCATTTTCCAAGGATCTTTGCAGCAGCCCTTTTCTCTCCAAATGCTGGGGTGAGTGCTCCAACATATCCACACATTGTGAAGACCACCTGCTTCTCAGCCCCACCCTCCTCAAACATTGCGGTGCCACCCGGA